>NC_137873.1:2389390-2440469 GCF_963924005.1 Protomyctophum bolini | reverse complement strand
CTATACCGTACATCACGTAGCCTATAGCATATGTACAGTATGTGTATTATTTAATAAGTTAACATACAAACTTTTTTGGGTTGACGGAATGCCACTCTTCATCATCCCTGCCATTGTCACATTCTGCCTCACATTCTGCGCACAGGACACTTGGTCGGGCCACCCGGCCTGGCAGAGTTATGGCTTTCTCGTCTGTCCGCCCGTCTGTCTGCTGTCTGTCTGATTAAGTATAGCGACCCTATTCATTTTGGAGGTCAGGTACAGGGCTCTGCAAACGGAGTAGTACAGTATGTAGTACAGTAGTGCCTAGTCAGCGTGTGCTGCCCAAATTAGTGTAAAGGTTGAATTAATCCGGCTCTCTCAGTTCATTTCCCAATTTCAGAAGAAGCTCATTCATTTGTTCCATTTGAATAGACTGTGTAATGGACGGAGCTAGACGAACTTTAAAATGGACGATGTCATATGGCAGGGCCTTTCTTATAAATAAAAAATATTTGATCAACTATAGGGTGAATAACTGGGATTTTTGTCAGAGTTTGTCCGTATTGATCGTTGCGTTTCGTGAACATCAGATTTAATGGCGAGCAATTCCAGACGAGAACAAATTGCCCTGTTTTCTCGTCCAGTTTATATTGGATGTCCCATTCATTTCCATCTATTCACTGCTCTAAAATCGCATAAAATCACTATAAAGGAACAGTTATCTCGGTCAAATCCTATTGATATTTTTATTTTTTGGGACAGGCTTACGCGCTAGAATAGAAGAGTGAGTGTTCATTTGCCCAGGAGAAGACAGAGTTTCTCACAGGAAGAAGACTTTGATATGCTCCAGAGGATGAGCATCTGAGCCACCAATAAGAGCTCAGTTGTTCTCATTGTTTAACCATTTGAACCTATAGCGTATTAGCGTCCCTATTGGGTGCCACTGCCATGCCATTATTAGTTTGTTGGCCCATTGTTCCATTGGTTCGATGCGCTAACCATTTTTATTTTTACTTTGCATGGATGTGCATATTTGTATGTCATTAAATGTCTTGATGAATTGAAAATGAAGAAGGACCCTGATGCATGTAAACAGGTCTTAGTGCCTTTTCTGATTTTATCAATCAATCAAACACTAACTTAGAAATGTTCCTACTATTCCCCATTCTAGGGCAAAAATAGCAGGTCTGCTGTTCCCGGCAAGAGATGTTCGAGGGAAATACTAGCAGACCTCGTATAGAGCCCTGGGGGACCCCATTCAACTAAGGGTTTCATATAGGGTTTAATTTAGCATTTTACATTTGTCAATCAGGCCAAAGTTGAAATAGTGATGTTCCAACTAAGTAATTCTTTGAGATGACTGTCAAGCTCGCGCTGATATTAGTTGGTAGCCGATCATGACCAAATTGTGGAGCTTTTGTTCACTTTGCCAACTACACTAGTTATCTATTATTTCCCCTCCTATTATTTCCTTTAACTTTATTCAACTTTTCTCACTAACATTCAGTTGGTCCCGCAGGCATATACTTTAAATCCAAATATGTCTGGGTCTATTGATCCCAATGGCGTTGTCTAGGGCAGATACATGAAAGCTTTTATTTTCGTCTAGTACTTCAGAGTATTGACAAAAGACACAGCAGTGCATGCAGGGTAGCGATGCTTGGCGTTATAAATCATGTACGAGTCTCGCGGTCGAATCCCTGCTCGCGTTGTAGACTTGGGCGGATAATCGATCCCAAATAGAGAAGCCTAATGTAATGGATACACTATGAACACACAATGATGTCATTGCTGTCGGGCATATAGCCCTACTAAATTAATGCCTCCACCCGCAAAACACTCCTTTTGTCTCTCCCACTGTCTTTATTTTGCAAATCTTAACAGTTCATGCTTCTCGTTGCACTTAAATAAATGAGTGTTCTGTTCCACCCATTTATTTGCCCCATTTCCCTCAGAAACTACTAAAACATTTACAGCTTTTTTTTTCTTTTTCTTATCAGGTTATAAACTTATCTTATCTTCACAAACGTTGATTTTAACACACGTTTGAACATTTGAGCTATTCAGTCAGACCATCCATTTAAGGGACATAAACCCTATATACAGCACTTTGTTGTACATCAGATAGCGAATGTATAGCCAATCTACAAGCTCATAAAGTGTCTCTACTCATAAACCTTATTGACTTATTGTTGTATGTTTAATAGCGAAAATAGCCTATATACTTTGTATGTCACATAACGAAGATAGACTATATACAGGTTAACAACAGTATATATTTTGTTGTACATCAAATAGGAAAAATAGCCAATCTACAAAGCTCATAAAGTTTATATTGATTGATTGATTGATTTTCTTCATTATAGTGTCATTCTTCCAAGGAAGCCCAGTCCATATGGACTTACAGGACACTTTTCCTTTTCCTTTATGGTACAGTACATGAACCCTGTACCCTGTTGTAACTACTGATTTAGAAGGCCTCTGTAGAATCGGCCTCCGGTCTCGACGGGTATAGGGCGTCGGAGAAAGCGAGAGAGAGACATTTAGGTACGTCATGAGATAATGGCTTTTTCGTTGCTGCCTTGAATGCGTTCCACTGCTCCCACTTCCTCCTGAAGCCCGTCACTCGCCATATCCGGACCGAGTACTTTCCCTCTGAAAGGCCCTCAGTTTGTAAACACGCACAGGAGGTCGACACCGGTGTTAGCCTGCGCGGTCGGATATTGGCAGTTTTACTCCCTTGTACCCTGCATCCCCCGGCCCCCACCCCCACCCCAGCCCTCCGCGGCCCCCCACCCTCCATCATATCCTGACCTTTTGAAAATGCTGCAGAATGAGAGGGCAGCTTCTACTGGGGTTTAATTATAGACTGACCCGGGGTCGCGGCGTAGCGCCGACGGGCCCTCACGCGCTAATCGGGAGATCTTTTAGACCGACGGACCCGTGCTCAAGTCTGAAGGAACGGACCACAGTTCCAATAACAATAACACAATTTATTCATGAGGCCCATTCTTAAATTATTTTCTAAAATAACTTTGTTGTTGCTATATCAAACTAGCTAATCTCAAGGACCTCCCAAAATGTGTGTCATATATTAATTTGGCCGCCGGCCCGCAAATATTTTGTTCCAGGGACCGGAAACAAAGATTCGAGTTAAAGAATGTTCAGCTTTAAAAATTGTATAATTTATATTGTATGATTTTTTTTTATTGATGATCTTTCAAAACGTAGCAGATCTACAAGCCCATAGCACGGCACGAAGTGACATGCTTGTAGATCTGCTATTTTTGAATAGCCAAAGCATAGAATAATGGTCCAAGTGGTTACACAGGTGCTTTCCCGGTGTATTTTAAAACAAGGCGACGTCTGATCCTGACGATGACACCGTGTCATCCATTTTTACCCCACTTGTGTCTCCTGAAGACATTCCCGTGTGTCTGACCACAGGGAATGTTTCATTCCTGTGTGTCTGGCCACAGGGAATGTTTCCTGAAGACATTCCTGTGTGTCTGATTACAGGGCATGTTTCCTGAAGACATTCCCGTGTGTCTGACCACAGGGAATGTTTCCTGAAGACATTCCTGTGTGTCTGACTACAGGGCATGTTTCCTGAAGACATTCCCGTGTGTCTGACCACAGGGAATGTTTCCTGAAGACATTCCCGTGTGTCTGACTACAGGGAATGTTTCCTGAAGACATTCCCGTTTGTCTGACCACAGGGAATGTTTCATTCCCGTGTGTCTGTCCACAGGGAATGTTTCCAGCAACAGAAAGGACACTAATTCGTTCTAATCCTCTTATGGTCAAAACCATCCCTGGACATGTTTTCTCTCTCATATAAATCCAAAACAAAGACGTTGAATCAAATCCGCTAATCCATTACAACAAACTTATTTTTTTCCTCTGTCTCATTCAGTGAGTCCTTGCCAGATTCAAAGGTTCCACTCTGTTTTGATTAAATTTCTTCAGGAGATTGGGTTTAATTATCGTTTGATAGTTGGAGTTAATTGGATAGTTAATTGGATGTTTATAGAGGTGTTTTTGTCCATAAAACTTAATCCAATGTCTCTTGGGAAATGCCAGAACCAGTACCAGTACCAAAGCAATATGCGCCGTGTGTATGTGCATTCACACAAGCTCTTTCTGTTTTGCACAGCTCGCACCTCTGTTGTTTTTGGATAGTTGTGATTTGATAATATAGAATATACATATAATGAATTGCATTTTTATAGCGCTTTTCCAAGTGCTCAAAGCGCTGTATGCATGAATGGTTCATTCATGCATACATTGGGAGGTGAAGCGGCGAACAGTCGACGCCAGCGTCCTCACTTCCCACCCCCAATCCAACCCTTGATGCTGAGTGTCAAGCAGGGAGGCACTGGGTCCCATTATTTAGAGTCTTTGGTATGACCCGGCCGGGGATCGAACCCCGACCTCCCAGTCTCAGGGCGGACACTCTAACCACAAGGCCACTGAGCTGGTAATATGTATAATATGTTTCCATTTCCAAATAATATATTAATAATATGCTTAATTTGCTTACAGATCTGTAAGAGTAATATTAGAAAGTGTGTTTTTCTCCCTCGACATCTCGGCCACGCCTTCGGCCTGGCAGAAACAATAAGGTGTATGGGGTCACCAAATTAAAATAAAAACAATTTGAGAACCCCTGGTCTGATCAGACTGACCTTGGTCAGGATTTTGTCATAATATGGGTCACAAAATGATTGATCTGATGTTTAAGCCCTTTTAATTTTACAGGGTGCAAGGAAAAAATGACGTTTTGATCTGTCACATCTTTGTCAGGTCATAGCCCGAGAGGGCAACACAGTATATGGCTTAAGAACACACATGGTGCAGGGGCAGGCCCTTCCATTAACCAATGTCACACAGCCAGCAATAATTGGTTCATACATACAGTATTTTCCACATGGAGCATTCAAATAGAGAGCTGTCCAGATAAGAATAAAAATGTACATTTAGGCTATAAACAATATAAGGAGGACGTAAGCACGATATCAAACAGTACAAAAGTTTAAAAGACAACTGTCAAGTTCAAGTACATATTTTTGTTTTAAGTACATGTGATGTATTTTTTTAGACATTTATATATTAAAAACAAGTATAAGGCAGAAGACCAAACATGAGTTTGGTAATGGACTGCTTTGAGTCAACTGTAGCCTACAACAGTCCAACACAGATGGTTTCATGTGCTATCATGCATTGATCTTCATTTGAGATAGTTTTCTAACTGTCCTTTTGTTATTCTGGTTAAGGCTATCCTTTGGAGAAGGATCATATCTCTCTACATAGTTATTTTTTTGGGGGGGAGTAGGGGGAACATATTGAGACGAGAGCAGGCAGATGGTTCCAAGCTAATGATGGTGGAATGCTGAAGGCTTCTTGATCACGTTCCAGGGCTCCGGCCCTGTTGGGAGCACTGTTCTAATTCCCTGCCCCATGGCTGTGAATATATTCGTCCTTAACTCATCGAATGCGCAAAGCGTTTTTAAACGTTTTATTATAGCCAAGCGCAAGAAGCGCATAACGTTTTTATACGTTTTATGGTCCAAAAAACGTTTTTTTATTGATTACTATTGTTCAACTATATTTGCGCCCGGACAACTCATAATGTAACACCGATCGGCTCTAAAAAGAGTTAAAACCCCCCCCTGCTGAAAAGAGGTGTTGGTCTGAGAAGCGTCTGGCACCGCCTATTGGTTGGTCTATGCGAGGACGTACGACGTATTGGAGACGGCCGTCCGGCATAGACCAACGCAGATGTCAGGGGATCTAAAATGGATGGGACAATGCTCTTGTTTGTGTGAATACACTCGATTCCCCCTCCCCTCCTGTTTCTACATGGTTTCTCCCGAGGGAGAATGGTGGGGGGGGGGGTCTCTTCCTCTTGGATCGCATTGGCAGTTCCCCCCCCACTCCCGAGTCCCCACTGCTTTCAACTGCAAGGCTTGCACTCACTCTCATTCTCGGAACAAGATACAACGCGATTTGCTCTCTGCCCGTATATAAACCTGCAACGATCGGCATTTGAATTCATAACGTAACGTTTGCCAGACACATGTGGAGTTAGTCATGGACAGATTGCACATCATTATCGAGGGCCCGCCATGATACGTTGGTCGCTGATCGCAAGCCGTACTGCTGCTGCGCTGCTCGCATCCATTCCAACCATCCAATCCATCCCCCTTTCTCGTTACAACAGGCTATTATAAACTCACCGTCGAGCAGCCTGCCCTGCACCTAATGTGATAAAATGAACGGCAGGACAAAATCGGATCGATTATTATCTGTCTATCAGCAACATACGGGTGTTTGTCTTGCAACGACAGGTGGTGCTTTCTCGTTTTTTTTCTTCCAAACACGTTGCGTGCTGCTTCTGCTTCTGCCGCATCCATCATGGATGTGATCCATCCACGATTGTCGTTGTTTTTTTTCCCAAACATGTCCAGACACAATCCGATCCAGTCTCGCGTCTCACCTTATAGATACGCGAGACTGGATCGATGAGGTTAGTGGTATGTTTGGACATGTTTGGAGCGGCACACGACAATCGACAATAATGTTGATTATGCAAGATCATTTCCTCAAAGCCTAGTTGCCCCCCCCCCCCCCCCCGTTACTGCGATTGTTTGTAGCTCGAATCACAGAATGAGTTCAATGAGCGTAGGGAGAGGGCACATATGGGGCTACGATTGAAGAAAGTTTCCAAGTCCGTTTTATGATCAGATAATGTGCATCAAGACTCTCTGCTTTCATAAGAAAAAAACTAATACTGTAATTGCGAATGCAATGAGCACTTACTATGAGACCTAGCAGATCACGTCTGTCTGTCTGTCTGTCTGTCTGTCTGTGTGTGTGTGTGTGTGTGTGTGTGTGTGTGTCTGTCTGTCCCGCTTACTGTATATGTGGACCTGGCCCTTTTGTGCCCATATATGGAGCTGAGTGATTTGTGAGTCATGGTGACATGAGTGTGATGGCGTGGTCCTGCTTTGGGGACTCCTTATATGGTTATGGCTGAGTCATGGTGACATGAGTGTGATGGCGTCTTTTGTGACCATATATGGAGCTGGCGTGGTCCAAGCACTAACTATGACACCCTGCAGATCATGTCTGTAATTTATTCTAATTGTTATTGCAATTTACGATCTGCGTTCGCCTTCCGCGTTCGCGCGTCTTACTCGTAATAATAAAAATCACACCCCTGTGAAGTGAGCAGTGCAATGTTGTGAAGTGAGCAGTGCAACATTGCACTGCTCACTTCACTGGGGTGTGATTTCTATTATTATTACAGTATTAGTATTTTTCTTATGAAAGCAGAGAGTATTCTGTTTCATACGGTATATAGTATGTACATGTCGCTATAGGCCTTATTTTGTGAATATTTAGTTGTTAGGTCCATGCTCTCTAAAATTATCTTTTTCAGAGAACTTTAGAGATGGCATGGGCCTGAATAACTATTATTCACAAAATAAGGCCTATAGCGACATGTACATACTATATACCGTATGAAACAGTCGACTCTCTGCTTTCATAAGAAAAATACTAATACTGTAATAATAATAAAAATCACACCCCTGTGAAGTGAGCAGTGCAATTGCACTGCTCACTTCACAGGGGTGTGATTTTTCTGGGTGGTATTTTTCTTATGAAAGCAGAGAGTCTACTGTTTCATACGGTATATAGTATGTACATGTCGCTATAGGCCTTATTTTGTGAATAATAGTTATTCGGGTCCATGCCTTCTCTAAAGTTCTCTGGTGGGCGCAAGCTGCATTCAATAGCCAATTAGTGACAAACTGTATATGTGTACAATGTGTACTGTTTTCCTCCTAAAAGTAGACATTCAGGGCTTTCATTCGGTATATGGTTTGTATAGGATATTATTTGTGCTCAATTTTATATCGGTCTTTTGAACTAAAAAAACTGAACTGAAATGTCTGTCAACTTCAGGCCTCCATATCTCTGTTGTTTTTTTTCACAAGCAGCGTGCAGGCAAAAGCAGGTGTTAGAAAAAGGTCAATATCTCCAGAATGGAAGATGGTAGAATCATAATTTTTTTTTAAAATTGAAGTGGACAAGTTGGGCTTTCTTTTTATTTATGCGATTGTGATTCTCGCTATAAGAGGCCCCTCGCTGTGGGCCCCCCAAAAAGTTCAAAAAGCCCATGTTAAGCCTTCAGCACCAGTAAGCCAGGGTCCGCTAGAACCTGTAGCAGTCTATGTGTTAACAACTGCCTACCAGGTGTAAAAGCAGCTTGAAAACATGGAGGTGATGATCCTATAGTGAAGATGCTTGTGAATCATTAAGTGGACTGCATGCATGTGCAGTTATTAGGCCTACATAACTGTTGCTGTTTTATGCCATGCAAAAATAGCAGATCTACTGTTTAAGCTTGTGAGCGCATGTAGAGCTGCTATCTTCATTTTCATAACGGCAGGGTGAAAGTGGTGTGCCTGTGGGTTTTATATATATTGAACCAATGAAAAGTATTAACAAGAGCTGGTGACTAAATTAATTATTAATTAAAGTACATTGGATGTTGTTTTTTAAATTCCACCCGGCGATATATCGTCGGTGTCCGGCAGAAACCTCTTATCTCCATATTTTATTTATTTTTAAATGCCCTACTTGATCATACTACAGCGTCACACAAAAGTAGCAAAAGTATAGCTACTCTTGCTACTCTTGAAAAGTAACAGTTTTTTGACAGACAGAGATTATGTCATACTGCACAACACACAAACGAAACGTGCTGCTGTTTACCCTGCCGCTAGCCCTATTGGCGGGGGGGGGGGGGGGTGGAGAGTTTTGCAAACTGTCCTCACTTCTTTATGTTGATTGCATTTCAAACTTAAATGAATTTGATACTGTTACTCCCAGTTGCGGCCTCCACTTTACGCATCCCTGTAGGGTACTTACCACGATAAGTGGACAACACAGAGCGGTTATTTGAGCGCAGGGACCTAATATACAGCAAGAAAGCCTTTGCATGTACGCCTGCCTCTGCTTTCAATGTGCACGTCTCCCCTTTCACTGATGTATAATACAGAATAAATGGATTAAGACATGACTGCGAGCAGTGGGGGACGGTGATGGCTACGTCTTTTCAAATCGTCAAAGGGCCCCCTAGTCAAAACGGTCTTCCATATCTCCCATAATGGGCCTGGCTCAGCCATATGGGCATTATCATATAGAGAGAGTATAATGAGAACAGTATAGATAGGCAGAGGCTTACTGTACGTATCTTATGAAGCCACGAAGCACCAGTAGCAATGGGGCCGTAGTTGTACTTTGATGAAGGGGGCAAAGTCACATTATTTGATTCATTCATTCATTCATCCATTCATTCAGTGTTCCTTTTTTATCTTTCAGTCTTTGTTTTCACCTCGTTCGAGGAATAGGCATTGGAGCATTTATCCGCATTGAACCCGTCATAGCGCAATGTCATACAGTATTTTCATACATATTAATATTTGCAGTACACTTTGCAACGCTTGAACACAGCAGTTTATCGTGTAGCGTAGCTGACGTCGCCACCTGAAATCAGTGAACAAAGCCAATTAACCCTCTCAATATGTCCTAAATGTCCTACGTGCGTTCAAATAAAAGGAATACAACTTGTGTGTTTCTGGAAATGTTTTCCACTGCCTGCTGGTTTCTATAATACTTCTACGTCTCTTCATCAGCTGTGGTTGCAGACGCCTCTCGTTTATAAAAATAAATAAAAAACATTCTAATGATGTATAATACAAAGCTGTGTATCCCCCTTTACCTGCCGCTGGCTTGTTTAATAGTTAATTATTTTAATAGTTAATAATATACATTCAGTGTTGGACCAACTAAGGTTGTACATACAGTACACTAATAGTGGTGCACATCAACACTGCATTTTGGTCAAAAAGTAATGTGATCCTGGGGGTCCACTTTGGGAACCACTGATCTAGCTCAGGCGGAGTGTGTGGCACCAGAATATGGTACATTGAGCGTGCTAATGGGTTAGCCTCTAGCGTGCTAATGGGATCACTGTAGTGAAAGCCTTTACGAACCTGATGTTATTACATCAACAGTGTTGAGGGGGACACACTCCTAAGTATAGCCTAGGCTAACACATTACATAATAATATTACTTTCACAAATCAAGTCAAATAATATGACTTATTCCTAATGCAGTAGACATACTTTTTTTTAAAGCATGTGCCTGGTTTACCATGTTGCTTTTAAACAAGCACTGTCTTGTCTATACTGGCATGTTTCCACTACAACCCAATCCCAGTTGTAGGCAGATATTTCGGCCATCTTCCTGAACAATTTGCTTTGTATTTATTATAGCTGCGGTCTGCGGGACCCCCATCTGAAAATATGGTTTGCCAGAGACCGCCATAACAGAACATTTGTGCTGTTAAACTTTTTTCAAAACTATTCCACATTTTTTTAAAGATCCCTCCACAAAATAAGACAATATGATTAATTTTTTTTGCCAGGTGAAGCCTGGCCAATTTTCGCTCGGGTTGGCTTTGAGGACCTAGTCCTGATTGGCTGCCCCGAGTCTGAACCCATACTCTGAAACGCCGCCTAAGCCAATGGGAGTGCCTCCTAAGCCCTGAAAGGCCGCAACGCAGAAGTGTCTGCAACGCCCTATATGGCAACACCGCAATATAACTCTACTGCGGCTAATGTTGTGAGCTAACTGGAGCTACAGAACAAACCAAAACAAACGGGGTGACGGATACACAACGGAGAGCGCTTGTTTCACCTGGCAGTTAATGATACGTGTGCCGTTCTTGTTTTTCTTGCAGATCCATTGCATCGCATTGTGTGCTAGATCTATTTTCAAATAGTAGGATTCAAACGGTTAACTTGTTTCTCAATTAGCAGGGGACCCCTTAAAACCCCCTCACGGACCCCACTTTGAGAAGCACTGCCCTAACAGTCAGCCATAATATTGTGTTGGTAAGAGAAGTAATGATCCTTGATATTGTCTGCTCATCTGACCTTTATGTTGGAACAAGAGCCTTCTCAGACGAGCTGACTAAGCGTCAGCCCTTAATGGCACGTATGACAGGCTTTGGTTGTGTAGAGACTAATGGTGTTGATATTTGGCAGTCGTGGACATGTCCATAAACCCCCCATTAGTGGCTTGAAAATGGCTGGCCTTTGCAAGAAGAATAAACACTGTACTGTACCATGCTGCTGAATCTCAGCTGTCTCAATTCACCAAGTCTCTGAGAAGTGTGTCTCAGTCGTTTACTGTATGTCGAGTTGTAACATGGTTGCATGCGATGTTGCACACCATACACCACACACACTTTGATGGCACTGCCCACAAGCTGCAAAGGAACGGCTGAAGTGCTGCCTGGTCTTGCGTTTTGCTCGCTCAAAAAGGATCCACTGTGTGCTTCCACTCATTCTGGCTTTAGTCTCCCCATGGGGTGTCTTCCTTCCTCGCAGCGTTCAGTTTGAGAAGTCCCAGCCACATCTCCTCAGTGTGCTCAGCTATAGAGCAAGGGCAAACGCTTATCATATCATTTTATTAGATGGCAGACCCTGCACGCCTCCTCGCTCTCAGGGTTTTACACATTATGTTACACCATGGAACGCATCGAAATGGCTTATTCCTCTCGCGCGCCGTGTTCCCGTAAAACAATACAAGGGTGCGAGTGTTTCGCGATATAACTTTTATCAGCCGGCGCAGATGTAGCTCCATAATATCTTGCGAAGTATTGAGAAATACCGTTCAGCCGTTGTTTACGGATCCATGCTCCATGACCCCAAGGACTTCTTGTGCAGTAGGCCATAATATTAACACATCCTCAAAGCGCATCGTTGTCCGAGTGGTGATTCAGTAACAAAAATAAAAAGAAATGTGGTCAAAACTGATGTGGAATGATACAACCTCTGGCCCCCGCCAGCCATTGTTGTATATATACGCGTTGACCCCCGGTTCTGCGTGGCCATAAATAATACAGAGCAGCTCAACATCCTTATTGATCACCATGCCTATCTCTCTATTCGGGCTACATCCACCACGCATTGGTTTTAACACATTAAGACCTGAGGCCGATTCTAAATCGTGTACAGTTTTCTCTAAAAACACTTATGTTGCTACTGTATATAACGGTGGTTGCTCAGAACCTTTTCAGACCCCGATCTCAAAATGTGTTGTTCCAGTTACCCCCCAGAATCAAAGATTTAAGTTAGAAATGTTCGCTTCAAAAATGTGTGCACATTTTCAAGATTTTTCGAAAGATTGCGTATCTACAAGCTCATGAGCTTGTATATCTGCTATGTTTTTGTTTTAATCATGACACACACACACACACACACACACACACACACACACACACACACACACACACACACACACATATAGACGTAGCTAAGATCTAAAATGACACGGATGCTTTCCCGCAATTAAGGGGTTAAAAGAAGTGTGATTTATGTTAGCTGGCGGCTGTGAGGCCCTTATCTGCATCCAGCGCTGCAGCGATAGCAGGTAGCAGCTTCTCGTATATTAATCACTACATATGAGGTGGAGAGAGAGAGAGACGCCCAGATATCACAGACCCCGAGGTGAAGTTTCTGCTGATGGCTGCTTTGACTGTTAACGCAAAGGTGTTTTTAATTAACAGCGTTCTGTATTCATGCCGTGCTACTGCTAACGCTGCTGTGGCCGTCCGTGTTAAGGAAAGATAACTTGGAAAAGAACCCTGACAACTTCCCGACCTCTCTTGAGAACTTCATTCTATAATTAATGGCTCCGCTTTGGACACAATATACGGCATCAGCCTTGATTAGAGACTTCATCCTCGCACCCTTGTGATATTAAGAACATGCACTGGAACATAATTCATCACTAAATGCATTCCCCAAAAGATTGGGTGAAATTGCAGGTAGCGTAATACACTACGGTAGAGTGAAAACAATGTGTTGCATTAGCCCACTACTATGGGTCCAATGCTTTGCTCTACTTGCTGCCAAGTTTCACATTATTAAACAATTCATGAACTCAAATAACTCGGGTAACTCAAAGTGTTAAGGGACCATAATGGTGGTATCGCATGATAAACCTATTGATTGTTTACGGTATACATTGCTGCCGACCATTTTCCAGAGCATTATAGGAATAAAATGTTGTACTTTGCACATTAAAGATTAGTCTTCCCAAGCAGCAGTATACTGTAGCCATGCCTGTGTGGACTAATCTTTAATGTGCAAATTACAACGTTTCGACCAGCGAATGGACTTCCTCGGGGTGAAGGCAATTAGCGTCACGTAAACAGCTATATCGTTGCTACAGTATATCCCTCTATATATACACACGTATACTGGAAAACTTGACGAACTTTCCACACACGACTCCCCCAAGTCACTGTCACTCACTCCTGCCTTCTGTTGTTTCACCATTACCAGCTAATAATCATGTGTGTGGGGGTGCTTTGTAGTTTGCTCTTTTGTTGTGCGTGGGTGGGCGTTAGTGGTTTGTAGTTTCCTTTGCGTGTCACCTCGCTCGCTCATATCATATGCTTGCATTTATATTGTGTGTGTGTGTGTGTGTGTGTGTGTGTGTGTGTGTGTGTGTGTGTGTTGCACGCGCCTCGCACGTCGCTCGCTTCTGCTCTGTGTGTTTTCCCATTGCCGCAGTGATGGAACTTAGGGGCACTTTGTGAACCCTGTACTTTTGACGTTGAACATATTCACATACTGTATACTACATACAGAGTACTGGGCCTGCCACAAAATGTATATAAATGCACCATTTACCATTTATACTGAATACGGGTTCCGGTCTATGGATTAAGTCGTTTAGCCTTTGTAACAATTTTCTCAAATGGGAAATGTCACATGGTTAGCCTCGATATCGATGCGTGGGAATCACAGACCTCATGTGGGTACCCATGCTTATTAATATTGAGATAACCGTGCGTGTCATGTGGAGAACTATCTCGTGTCACTCTGACCCGTGGCTTGTTTAATCGACATTATCTCTGCATACTAGGATGAAGTCCCAGGAGCAGATATAGATTGTAATCATGTAAGCATGCACTATCAGCTTGTCATGTTGGCATAACCTACTCCATTTACTATAAAAATGTGAAGTTTCCCGACACAGTATATAGATTGGAGTGCTTTCACTCTCTCTCTCTCTCTCTCTCTCTCTCTCTCTCTCTCTCTCTCTCTCTCTCTCTCTCTCTCTCTCTCTCTCACACACATACACATACACATACACACAAGCCAAACACAAAGTGGTCAGACAATAGTGATAGGACCGTTGAAAAGTGCTGTGTCATTATAAGGGTGAGGCTGGTGGTTTCTACAGGAGACAGCTGCTCTTCAGGGGTCATATATACTGTCCAGAGTACATACATGTGCTTGCATGCATGCGTGTGTTTTTGACAGACTAGCCAAGGTGTGGAAGAGAGGGACAAACTGAGAAATAAGTACGATAAATAAGAGACGTATAAAGGAGAGAGAGAGAGAGATATGAGCGGGATTCAAGAGGATTAAGAGGATGCCTTTAGTAGAGTTTTTGCGCCAGGTACGTGTAACTACACTCAGCCAGCTAATTCCAGCTAAGTCCACCACTTTCCTCTGAGCTCAGTGCCTTATTTCCCCCAAAGCTCTCTATAAAGTGTTCTCTTTTTCTGCCTTTTCTCCAGCACACTGCTTCTCAAACCTTTTCATGTGAAGGACCCCCAAATGGATGGATGGATATATATATATATATATATATATATGGCCATGGACCCCCATCTGAAAAGATTTTTTTGCCATGAGGGACAGAAGAAAAGATTCAAGTTTAAATTATAGATTTAAAAATTCCCAATACACTATATTCAATGTTTTTCTAACATTTTCTGAAATAGCAGGTGTACTGTGTTGTCTGTCTGTCTGCCTGTGTGTGTGCGTGCGTGCGTGTGAACGTGTTCAGGCATGTGTGATGACGTCAAAGGCCCTTTCAGAAGGGCAGCGGTTGTTAGTACTTAATATTTTCAATGAGAGGCCCTAGGTTTTTTTTTGTATACGCGCAGAGAAATTAAGGGGCCAGAACTCAAGCGTATTTACGTGGGCACGGTCCCATGAAATTGTTACGTGCGTGCTTGTTTCGTGCACACGCCCGCGACTGGCTAGACAATAAGAGCCAGAGAAGTTCCTATTTATAACAGCAGTCTACGCATGCAGTTCGTGCAGGGGACACCTAGCAACCGGCTCAGGGCACAAAAGTAGTTTTTTAGCGGTGCCGTTTCAGAATCATATAAAGCAATATAAACCGTCAATCGCAGACAACATTTGGCTATTAAAACATGTATATATATATGTGTGTGTGTGTGTGTGTGTGTGTGTGTGTGTGTGTGTGTGTGTGTGTGTGTGTGTGTGTGTCAATAGCAGTCAGTGTGTTAAGTGTGTGCTGCGTACATACAGTAATTCGTACCATTATTGTCATACATGACGCGGGAACAAAGGATCCGATGTTGGGACTTTGATAAACTGAAATTGTTAGAGAAAGTGAGCAAACACGGAACAACGGTGCAGGGGAGAGAGAGAGAGAGACACAGAACAACAGCGCAGGGGAGAGAGAGAGACACAGAACAACGGTGCAGGGGAGAGAGAGAGAGAGACACAGAACAACAGCGCAGGGGAGAGAGAGAGACACAGAACAACAGTGCAGGGGAGAGAGAGAGACACAGAACAACAGTGCAGGGGAGAGAGAGAGACACAGAACAACAGTGCAGAGGAGAGAGAGAGACACAGAACAACAGTGCAGAGGAGAGAGAGAGACCCAGAACAACAGTGCAGGGGAGAGAGAGAGACACAGAACAACAGTGCAGGGGAGAGAGAGAGAGAGAGAGACACGATGTGTGTGTGTGTGTGTGTGTGTGTGTGTGTGTGTGTGTGTGTGTGTGTGTGTGTGTGTGTGTGTGTGTGTGTGTGTGTGTGTGTGAGCAGGTCTGTCTCAGCAGGACAGTGGCAGTCTCCCACAGCAACCATCTGGCCTCATATAATCTGTCACAGTGTCATTCCCCTGACCTTCACCTCCCTCCTTCGGCCTGTCAGCGCCCTGTCCGTCCATCCTATACTCAACGTGTGTGTGTGTGTGTGTGTGTGTGTGTGTGTGTGTGTGTGTGTGTGTGTGTGTGTGTGTGAACACTGAGTGACACATGTCAGGCGGCTCCTTTCGGGGCCGTTCTGACCTTCACCTTCATCCCTCTTGACAGCTACTCAGCATCATCATCATCTACATCAACAGCATCATCATTTTTACCACCATGTCTGTCAGTCTCTGTCTCACTGTTGCTCTCTCTCTCTCTCTCTCTCTCTCTCTCTCTCTCTGTAATGGTCCCCTTGACCCATCTTGTCATCCCATTAGGAACGGCTGACGGTCCTCGACTTTGACACTCTGTTCCGTCTTGTTGTCCCGACTCGTCAGAAGACGTGTCTTCAACTCTTAATGTTTCACAAAGCAACAGAAATGTCACGGTGGACGACGTACTGTAGGTCATTTTGTAGATGAACAGGGTGATTAGTGTGATCTTAATGTCCATGGAACTTATAAAGGCATTATCCCTTTGTGACTCCAGCACCTCACTTAAGTTTTTTCTGTTTTTTTTTTTCACTTTTTGTGTGAGACTGTTAAAATAGTCAGGCTTGCCTTTTTACCCACGTATCCAAGTTCCCATTTTTTAACAGTCTTACACAAGAAATGGCAAAAGGAACTAAATGAAAGAACACCAAAACATCAGATGACTATACCCACTACACACCGTGCATAACGGATGATTGAACATGGACGCTATACTAATTCTATAACATGGGTCAAATCTACTGTCCTTATGGTCTTTAATATCTTTGCTGCTTCGCACATCGTCTGTATGTATTGGAGGCTGTATAGAAAACAATAGACTAAAGTTTGTATAGCTTATATACGAGGCTACCGGCTTAAAAAAAATAAGTATTGATTGAATCTCTTTTAAGCCGTGGGGTCAGAACATCCGGGGGGCGTGGCTGACTTTTTATTTTTTATCACTTTTATCACTTATTCATTTTTTTCAACGAATTGATTACTTTATTGAAAAATACATTTCAAAAGGATAGAGTCACAAGAAAGCCGTTAGGCTTGTTTCCGTTGTGGTCCTCTTGGGGAAAGGGGGAGGAGAGCAACAGTACAATACAGACAAAAACTAAAATACCTTTGTATTTTGACAGGAGACAAAAAAAAACACAAAACAAAAACAGGACAAATTCGTAAAAATACAACATGAAAGAAACAAAAGAAAAAAAGAGAAAAGAAAAAACACATACACACAAAAAGAAAGAAGTCGACATTGTGTGTATTACATCATATAATCCTAGACATTTCCCGTTGTTCCTCATTCCCCCATATCCTTAGTCTTTATGTCCGGTCTTAAAAACTGTCCATTTCACCCATTTGTCCTCCATTTGTTCTTTCTGCAGTCTCAAACGGTGTGTACATTTTACCATGAGATATATTTCTTTAATCAACTCTTCCCATTGTTCCTGTGATAGCTTTCTTTCCTGCTGCCAATAAAATATTCACCAGATATCTAGTGATATTATTGTTAAACAAAAACACTAGCGCAACAATAGAACTGTGAAAAATAAATGCACAGGTCTGTACCAATCAGGATTTATCTGTGCATGCCGTTTGTTCTCAAACCGGCGTAATGGGTATGGTAAATGGTAAATGGTGCATTTATATAGCGGTATCTAAGTAAGTAATGGTCCATTTGGAACCCCTTCACTTTAAGAACCCCTTGCTCCCCAATGCAGTGCATGCAGTGCAGAGAAACCCAGCGGACAGTAAATCAGTTTTCTGTACATTGGCAGGGTGTGGTTCTTATACCATACTGTTTCCAAGCCACAACAAATAGTTTAATTCATTATCAAAACAACGTTACGCATCATCACTTCGCCCTGTTGCGGGGCGGCCGCTGTATCGAATAAACAGAGACGGACTGGTAATTGAAACTGCCCGTTAGTGGCCTGGCCTTTCACTTTATACGTGGAGACCCTCTGTGCCTCGCTCTGCCAGAAACTCATTACAGCAAATGAGTTATTCTGGCCCCGTGCCACGCGCCTTCTGCCTGTGGTGGAAAGTTACTAAGAGCATGTATAGGCAGTACAGTTTTGAAGTATTAGCACTTAAGTAGAGTACACATTATGCCTTTACTTCTGCTCCTTCTACTCAGAACCAAATATTTTACTTGTCTTTTACTCCATTACAACCCAAGGGGAAGGGTTTCACAAAAAAAAGGGGGGATGTCACCAATAACAATAACGATGTAGACCTAAACTTTGTACTACTTGTAAATAAACCAACTTTGAAATGGATAAAGTGAAAGATTTCTCTTGGGACCCCCTGGAACCCCCCCCCCCTCCCCTACCATGCATGTGCTGTAGCAGTGCATGGATAACTCTGGGAGGGAGGCATCACGCTGCCTCTGTTAGGATGCAAATCATTTAAAGATTGCTGTGTGTTTCTGTTTATAACAAAAAACTCATCAAATATGAGCCCCCCTGGTGAAATGAAATGCTATGCACTGCACAGTCTCACAGCTGGGCTGTCAATGCTTTATTATGTAATAGTCTAGAACGGTGATTGTCAAAGTGGCTGGCCGCTGGCCTGGCAGGGAGGGAGGGGGGAGATGGAAAGGCGAGGAAAATGGAAATTAAATTTGAATGAAAGTTTAAGGCTATTTGGGGGGAATGTGAATGGGAACAATGTGAGTTGTTGTTATGAGGGTCTCTTCGGGGTGGAAAAAGGCGAGAGGACTATATGGCATGTGAGCAGTTACGTGAGCAAACAGGCTGGCGGTCAGAGGATTGCAGCTGGACGGGACCAGCACAAAAAGAAGGCTAAATGGCTGCTGCCTCTAGCCGCCCTAGACGGTTGTGTGTGTCGTATATCAAACCTGTAACGGTGCCATGAACTTATGTGGACATAAATAAATGATCAAAGTGTGTGTGTGTGTGTGTGTGTGTGTGTGTGTGTGTGTGTGTGTGTGTGTGTGTGTGTGTGTGTGTGTGTGTGTGTGTGTGTGTGTGTGTGTGTGTGTGTGTGTGTGTGCGTGTGTGTGCGCGTGTGCGTGAGAGAGAGAGAGAATAGTGTAATGAAGCTTTGATGCTCTCCCTGGTACCCAGGTGGGCATGTGATGAAGAGAACCATGGTCTCTTTATGATAGATGTGATAGATGTGATGCGATAGACTCACACATGTCCATGCAGACCGTTGAAGGTGTCCCACTTTAGTTCTTTCTCTGTGTGTTCTTTCTTTCTCTCTGGTTCGCTCCTCAGATTCCAGAACACAGTTGGATTGGTGATGTGAAATATCGCTGTCTTGTCTCTGTGCTCTCTTAGCCCCGCTGTCTGTCTGCTCGCCACTGATAAGACTTGCTCAACGCACATACATACACACGCACACACACACACACACACACACACGTATGCACGCACTTTCTGTCTGCAATCATTCAGGATGAGCTTTTGGCTGGACCTTAATCTGTCTCCATGGCAACAGTCCAGGCATCCTCAGAGTGTGTGTGTGTGTGTGTGTGTGTGTGTGTGTGTGTGTGTGTGTGTGTGTGTGTGTGTGTGTGTGTGTGTGGTTGATATGGTTAATTGGCTTTCGGAGGACACTCAGAGGGACAAAGACAACCGAGCGGAGCCGTGTGGTCACACACCACACCGAGCGCAGTGACATAAAAAGGCTAGAGAAATGAAGACACGGAAGTGGAACAGGTGAGGAGAGGTGAGGCAGGGACAAAACGATGAGCGGAGAGGAGCCAGTGGAGAGACTTCTGGGTCAGGTCCTTAGCAACGCACAACACGAGGTAGAGGAGCCAGAGAGAGACTTCTGGGTCAGGTCCTTAGCCACGCACAACACGAGGTAGAGGAGCCAGAGAGAGACTTCTGGGTCAGGTCCTTTATAGCCACGCACAACACGAGGTAGAGGAGCCAGAGGAGAGACTTCTGGGTCAGGTCCTTATAGCCACGCACAACACGAGGTAGAGGAGCCAGTAGAGAGACTTCTGGGTCAGGTCCTTAGCCACGCACAACACAAGGTGCACTTTTTGAACCTTATGTTCATGTCGTCGTTGTCGGTGGAATGAACCCGGCAGAGCCTTTTCTTTTTAGGCATAACCTGGAAAAAAGCTCTGCGAAAAAAAGGCAGTCCCGGAAAGAACTCGCAATGGTTCCAATGCAGTCATTATTTCGTCACAAGGTCTTCGTCACAAGATCTTGTTTTTCATTTGTTCAATAATGTAATCACTTTCACTTTTTACGACACTGTGGGAGCTTGTAGATCTGCTTTTCTTGGCATTTTTGTACGTTGCATGAAGAAGTAGGGCATTAATAAAAAATCACACCCGTGTGAACTGAGTGGTGCAACTCCCCTCTCCCCCCCCCCCCCCTCCCTCCTCTCTCTCTCTCTCTCTCTCTCTCTCATTAGCAGCCAACAGTGCAGCACTATCTCACTCTCTGTTTCTGGCACAACAGCGCCCCTACTGGTACTAATAGTCATACTGGTGCTCACAGTCACATAGGTGCATGGGTTGGGTGGGTGAACCAACACATAGGCGGGTGAACACAGACATTCCTTGGAGTGGTTGCACCTGTGTAAAGTTAGCGGTGCAACTGTACCGTGTGTGGGTCCCCGGGGTGTCCCCGCAACATCCAGCCCCCCGGGAACGCTCTCAGGGGAGCGGCCTGGTTCCGGCGAGCTACCCCGTGTCCGAAACCGTCGATAAATGACAGAGTTACCGTGTGGGGGTCCCCGGGGGGCACACACAGACATACAGACCCAGGGACAGACACGGGGACAGACATACAGACACAGGGACAGACATACAGACACGGGGACAGACATACACACATTGCTACTTAGTGTAGCGGTTATAGGCACCGCTCAAACAAAGAAAAAAGCTGAAATATTTCTGCCCGACAGACGGCAACGATGTAACTGATCCTCACTAATTGTCATCAGATGGCACCACTGCTGTACTCCCTCTGTGTCGTAGAGGTGGGCTGTGTGGCCAGTTCATACACATCATGGAATCGCTGAGGATTCCATTCCAGTGACTTAACCAGTGAGGTAAAGGGGAAAATTACCATGTATTAATTTGAGTTGATCTCTGTCAGGGAGCTGGGTGTGATAATTACAGATGGCAGCATTTTGTCCCTCGCCAAGTTGTGAAGTTTTAATGAATGCCTCGGTGCCTCATGTGGCATCTTGCTCTCTCTAGTAGCAGCAATTAAAAATATTTGATTCAGAACCGTACTTCTCCACCCTTTTTCTTTCTTTTTTTTTGCAATTAAGGTGTTGGTTACAGTATTGAGTCTACTTCAAGATTCGTAACTCATACAGTGATTATATTTTAATGCTGGCAATAACAATATAGCTAACGGCGGATATCATTTTGAAATGATATCCACCGCAGCGGCAGGTGTGCTGCAGATTATGAAAAGATATAGGATACGTTTTTTTAAAGGTTAATCTGACATATTATTTTTGCAGAGGAATGGAGTCGCATGTAAGATAGGTGTGTGTGTGTGTGTGTGTGAGTGTGTGTGTGTGTGTGTGTGTGTGTGTGTGTGTGTGTGTGTGTGTGGTGTGTGTGTGTGGTGTGTGTGGTGTGTGTGTGTGTGTGTGTGTGTGTGCGCGAGCATGCACATTCAAACACGATTATAAAACTGTGGAAAGCTTTTCAAAGGCAGTCTCTACGGCATGTTAACCCATTCTGAACGGGAACCCATTTTGGTGTCAGCATCATGTTATGCTTTAGCTATTGAAAAATAGCAGATCTACAAGCTCATAGCGCGCCACCGAGTGGTGCGCTACGAGCTTGTAGGTCTGCTATTTTTGAAAAATCAAAGAACGGCTGACATTTTTTAGAATCTGATCTCAGGTCAGAATGGGTTCATCAGACCAGTGTGTGTCCTAGTGGAAACCTCGTATGAATCTGATCTCAGGTCAGAATGGGTTAAGCCTGTGAAGCTAACATACTGTACCTCAGATATGGGGAGGAAGGAATATTTCAGTTTCAGTGAATCTGACAAGCAGCTTTTTCCCACCTCCAGCTTTATTATCTCGGGCTTGACGAGCTGGTTAATTAGCCACTCCATTGATGTTGTGTTCATACTGTAAGTAGCTCCAGATGGCAAAGTATAGATATTTCTGGCCAAATATTACTCGAATATACAAAGTTACTAATGGAGTACTTTCTTTAAAATGACTTAAATATTCACACAAATTGCAAAGTATACTTATTTTTGTGAATGCATTGCTGTATTGAAATGTATACATTTTCCCAAATAATTAAATGATTTTCCAGAAAGACCATAATGAAACTAGAAAGGCAGTTCCTGTAGAAACTGCGTGGGCTCGCATAAATTGCAATGTATAAAGTTTTTGCCGTGTCAAGTTTGAAACTCGGGGACCGGAGTAATAGTGTTCCCATTGGTGGTCTAAATCCATAATCAAAATTTCGGGACTGTAGCATATTGTAAACAAAAGTAGAAAATGTATTAAAGCTGAAGTAAAAGTTTAAAAAACTATGAACATTTGGAAAAACTATAGTTTAAGCATAAATATCTGCATAAAGCGGAATAAAGTATGTGGAAGTTGTAGAAGTGATCAATATTTCGGGACTGTAGCATATTGTAAACAAAAGTAGAAAATGTATTAAAGCTGAAGTAAAAGTAAAAAAAAAGTATGAACATTTGGAAAAACTAGTTTAAGCATAAATAACTGCATAAAGCGGAATAAAGTATGTGGAAGCTGTAGAAGTGTTTTTAAAAGTTTTTCTTTAAATGTAAAAAAAATAATCTTTATTAAAAAAATTCAAGTTTTTTCTTTTTAAGTAAAAAAAATATATATATTTTTTTTTCATAAGTAAAAAAAAAAAAGGTTAAAGTTTTTTTTTTTTAAGTTTGCATTTTTTGAAAAAAATTTCATTTTTTTCAAAAAAATTCATTTTTTTCAAAAAAATTCATTTTTTTTCAAAAAATTTCATTTTTTTTCAAAAAAATACTTTTTTTTCAAAAAAATACTTCTTTTTCAAAAAAATACTTTTTTTTCAAAAAAATACTTTTTTTCAAAAAATTACTTTTTTTTAATTTTTTTGCGTGCGTGCGTGCGTGCGTGCGTGCGTGCGTGCGCTTGCGAGAGCTGTGTAAAGGCCAGCCAATAGGAAGACAGGGTGTGTGTGTGCGTGTGTGCGTGCTCTTGCGAGAGCTGTGTAAAGGCCAGCCAATTGCACAAATAGCAGACCTACAAGCTCACAAGGTATCGCAGAGCAACTCATTGAGATCTTGTAACTTTAATGTCAGCCCTGTAATTAAGCCCTTATATGTCTCAGCTGTGGACGTAAAAGACTTCCAAGTTCTATGCCAGTACTATGACTGGGAGATTATAATGGCCGTGAATGGGGGGAAACTATGCCCCGAACAAATTGCTCTATCGCAAAAAGTAAAAGTCGAATGCAAATATTTTTTTCGCTGTGAGTGGCCTGAGATATTGAGGTACACCATGTGCGATTGTGGTGTTGGTACGATTGAAAATGTGGTTATAAGAGCGAGTTAAGAATTGTCAGCGCGATAATTTCCTCGTAAGAATTATACAATGGAGGTCAATGAGCAGATTGACTGTTTTTGTGTCACTTAAAAGGCCGTAGTTCACATTCTGTATGTCTCTGTGCTTTGGTGGTCACATTGTGTGAAAGAGGACATGTGTGGCTACAAAATGACAAAAGAACATGCGTGTAAAATGAATACTTTGGCCGGGACGACAATTTGTTTGGTAAATTTTCAAGGAAAGAATTTCAGTCTCCACACTCTAGTCAAAAAGGCCCGCACTCTAAAATGGCACTAATTATGCGAAACGGCCTGCGATTGAACTGCGATTTCGGAAAAACCGTTCAACGTATTCGAATACGGTTTGAACCGTCCAGAGTCCAGAGTCGTGTGAGCGTTCTAAAGTTTAAATCACGTTTCTACAACAAAGTATGCCAGAGTAATGAGGCTGCAAAAGTGAGGTTGATTTAGAGATAAATCCCATACAAAGTCAATGGCAGGAAAAAACTATAAATAAAGTTAAATATTTTAAAAAGTATAAACTTTTTCAAAACAACTTTTTCACCAATGAAAGTTCAAAGATAGATGAACATTATAAAGTTTGAATGAAGTTTCAAAGTGAAAGTATGACGGAGTAATAAGAGCTCAAAAAAGTTAACTGTGAAAAATGGGACCTTTCTTCCATCGACTCTCATTATAAAGGATGTTAAAAAAAGTTAAAAAGTTAAAAAGTATAAAAAGTATAAAACTTTGTAAAAATAAAAATACAAGCACCCATCACTGCAAAGAGCTGAACAGTTTGAAGTTTGAACTAAATTTCTAGCATAAAGTATGTGGAAGTAGTAGGGTGCCAAAAAAAAGCGGCGGAATAAATAAAGAATAAATATAGGCTGGCAATAACTAGTGTGTGCTCGCTGTAGCGAGCCCACAAATAGCAACAGATCTACAAGCACACAACTTCATATATCGGGTTGTCCCGATCCGATCGCGTGATCCGAAATCGTGGCCGATCACGTCATTTTCAAATGATCGGAAATCGGATCGGGAGCAAATTAAACGTGATCGGACATCCCTAGTATCAATATTATATCCATATCATGATATTAGACTGGATATCATCTGTGATTTTGGATATTGTACTATTGTGATATGGCATTAGTGTTCTATACAAATGTAAATATCGGATAGGGAAAAATCGGTATCGGCAGATGCTCAAAATCAAATGATTGTAGGGTTCAATGAACCCTACAACTCGACGCATTGTGAGCTTGTAGATCAGGTATGTTCCACAATATTTGAAACGGGGGCTTAAAACCTCTTGAGCCCCAATCCCCCGCCGGCGGGGGCAGCGGCTGTCCACCTCATGAACAGCTCTCAGCGGGTAAATGGAGCTGGTCAAGGTCTCACGTTCCAACTCCGATATTTTAGATTTTCCCTCCTGGACCCCCCTGGGGTTTAAGAGGTTTTAACCCATTTTGACCTGAGATCAGATTCTAAAAATGTCTGTTTGAATTTTTTGAAAAAAATAGCAGACCTACAATCTCGTAGCGCGCCACTCGGTGGCTATTTTTCAATAGCTAAAGCATAACATAATGCTAACACCAAAAGGGGTTCCCACCCAAAATGGGTTAAGTGGCTGATTCATAATGTACTGTATATTTATTTTCCCTTCCGAGAAATGTATTATAGAGTCAAAAGTCCAACATTTGCCTTTGAAATGTATTGGAGTGAAAGCTTCTAGAGCTCGAGGTGAAGGGTTGACCAGAACTCTTTTATCACTTCAAGACTTCATGCTCAAATTCACCCACATGAATTACTGGCTTAAATTGCACTTCAAGGAGTCACCCAACCAGACACACAGTGGTTTGAAACGACCAAACTCAGCCTCAAGCCATATTATTCATATTTCATCGTATAGGACTTGAAAATAGCCTGTAGATTGGATACTTTACTATAACACCCTGTTGAAAGTAGTTCAAACGAGGAAGAGAATAAGATTAGGGCCAGACTGGATATTTACGGGGGGATAAAATTTGTAACGCTTTAAAGTTAAATAAGATGAAGTACTATATAAAAAAGAAAATGAGGCACAAAGTGCCTTTTGGTAGCGCTAGATGAAAGGCCATGGGGGTCACCAACATCTGTAGGGGTCATTCTCCGGGGAGCATGGTCCGTCATGGGGATGAATCGCTGGGATGCACTTAGCAGACATTCCCAGTGATGGGATGCCTGCTGAATGATGGGATCATGACACAGCGAGGTGCGATTAGAGAAGCCAATACTGTATGGCGATCCGTTGAGGTGCAGCTGGTTCACAGAGACACAGCTTATTATGATGATGATGATGATGACGACGATGAAAATGACTCCAATAATGGTTTAATGAGCTCTGGAACTCACTGGGAGGGAGAACAAGATACTATGAGGCCGTCTGGCTTTCTGAAGACGTATTACCTTATCTGGCTGAGCTGGCTAATGGAACCGCATGGTGGCTCCATGTCTCCTCCAACCTGCTCTCTATATACCTTTACGTCTGTCTATATATCAGCGCTATCAATCTGTGTCTCTCTCTCTCTCTGGTAGATTAGAATGATTAGCTCTGCTGAAGTTGGAAAAAGAAAAGTATTGTTTCACTTTCACTTCTTATCTGAGAAGAGGAGAGATGACTGGAACACTATATGGAGTTTCATTTCAAAATGAGATAACGGAAATACATTATATTTTTCAAAGGAGTATCACCTATTCTTAGAACATGATTACTGGGTTAAAATGAAGCGTGCTGTGAAATAATGGTGGAAGATATAATCCATGTTAAGCCTCAGGTCTGTGTTAATTACTTTTTTTAAGAGATCATTTGACTTAGTGGCTGCAGACACTGACAAACACAATGCAATCATTTTTTTTAAAGAAAGCCATCGGAATAATCTGCAACCAAGACTAAAGATCATAGGTCAATACTGAGGCAGTCAGCACCAGCTTGGCTGCCCTGTCATTAGATTGCCTTTCAACCCATATAACTCGCTGTATACAGTGAATTTGTAGACAATAGATTCGTTTTTTGCTTTTATTCTGCCTGCAGAGTTGGATTGCTCAACTCAAATATCAGGATTCTGTGGGATTGTCCCGGGGAGGATTACACCTTGTACTTAATTCACATAGTCGGTCCATCTTCTATCTCCATACTTCAATTAAAAAAATAAAATCGTAAATGAACGCCCTACTACTTGATCATACTACAGAGTCACACAAAAGTGTCGAAACTATAGCAGATCTATAAGCTCAAAACGTGTCGTGTAGATCTGCCACGTGTGATGCTTTTGAATATAACCCTGAGAAGTAACAGTTTTGCAACGATATGGCACAAAGAAAGTGTGCATGAACAACATCAAAGAACACACGGCATGATGCATGAATCCCTTCGCTGATTCCTCGCCATAATTGTCACGAAGTGGGTGTTTTTCCCCTGTGGACGGCTTAGCAGGTACAGTACGTGACTGCGACACATGCAAAGACACTGTTGTAGTCGCTCGGATCAGATGACATTCATCTACTGCGCTACGAGGGAAATGTTAACAGCCAAAAGGTGATGCCCTCCTCCTCGTTTCTTATGTTACATAATACATATACACACAACGCAGATCTGAGAAATGACATTCTGACCTGTGGTATAACCTTACTACTGCTGCTACTGCATATGAATTAGGAAATGTACCTGGACCTGGTTTGTTTGATGTCTCTTCATTACAAACAGGCTCATTTTGGTGTCCTTTGACACAGATTTCTCCCTGCTGTATCACATACTGTATAGCAGTGTTTCTCAGACTTTTTTCCATGTCAAGGACGCGGTAACCCAAAATGATACAGCATACGGATATTTGAAAATATTTAGTGCCAGGAGCATCCAGAAACAAAGATTTGAGTTTGTTTTTTGAACCGGCACCCGCCCCTCTAGGGGGGCCAAGCTACAGATCTACAAGCTCAAAGCGTGACGCTTCGCGCCACCTTTCGAGCTTGCAGATCTGCTACTTTTGATGCTTCAGTCTGACACTGTAGGATGATCAAGTAGGGTATTAATAAAAAACATAACGGGTTGAGAATCGCCGCCCGGGGGAAATCCTTTGTAATGACACGTTTTGTTTTCCACTCTCCACTTCAATACCCAGATAGCGTTCGCCACAATGAGTAATATCCTTACTTGTTGCAATTCTGTCCATAATTAACAGGACACTATTATGTCAGTATTATTGTGTCCTATTATCTGTTCCCTTTGAATATCTGCTAGATGAGAGAGAGAAGATATATTATTAAAAAGATCCACCACTCTCACATCTCCCACCTGCAGGCAGTGTTTCTATTCATTCAATTGAAAATATGGTCATTGCTGATCTATTATCTTCCATTTTCTCTCCCTCCATTACTAAGTCTCAGTGTGACACACACGCGCGCGTGCACACGTACGCACGCATGCACAGCTAGCCCTATTCATCGCTCACATATGAGACCTGTTGTGAGATGATTACTGTGGTCGGATCTACGCTGCTTTCTGCCTTAGATTGATAAATGGGGCCCATTGTGTTCAAGTGGCACTTTCTGGTGGAAAACGTAGAACGAGTGAGTAGCCGACATCAAATCAAAGTACTGTTTTCAACTATGATTTACAGTTAGAGAGAGAGAGAGAGAGTTTAGACAGTACAGTAAGTATTATTTATATAGGGCTTGCCTCCTGGCGGAGATTTTCACTGTACTGAGCTCACCTTTCTAGTTGAATCTTTACAGCACTGTACCCATCCCAGAATGCCTTGCCACTTGGCAAGGAGGCATTTGTCTGAGCCAAACTGTTGAGACTGGGTTACATACAGTGTAGCTATGCAATAACAGATGTGTTAAGGCCTTGCCAGTTGCCAAAACTGCTGAACCTGCTCGGGGTCAATGCCCACAGCAATTTGTACTGGATGTTGGAGTGCATTACATCGTACATTTGCTGGTGATTAATGTAGCTGTGAAACCTGTGATATCTGAAATACTCTCCCATTAGTAATGTCACCAAGATGTTCTTGCGTTGCAGATCGGTGCGGAAGACTATATGTTTAACTCAGTTAGGATGTTGAGCAAGAGCCAAATAGATCCTGCGAAACAGATGGTTTTACTCTGTGCCAACTTAGTGCGCTTGGATTCAATACACACCTCAATGCTTACTGATTGCAGGGATAAATAAACACATTAAATGGAAATAGAAAGGCATTTAACAACTCCACCAAACTTCTATAATAACCTGATGATGACCGCTTGAGTGCTTGGTTTGAAACAAGGTTATTATATTGATCGTGTTTTGCCACAATTATGTAGCTATGTGCCTGAGGCTCTTAACCCATTCTGGGCGTACCCCTTTTGATGTTATAACCCTTCTGGACGGGAAACCCTCTTGGGGTTCTGTACAGTATTTACAGCATTCAAAAAATTAACTTAGGTCAGGTTTTCAAGGCATTTTTAGGATCGGCCTCAGTCCAAAATGGGTTAATGTCTCAGCTATAGCCTATCTGTGTGATTATGTTAAACTTTTAGGTCGTTTATTTTGGATTTCACAGAAATTAGTTTCCCATCTAGAAGTTCCCAAACATTTCAGGTGTTTTCGTGAATGCAAAGTAAAGTATAGAGTTTGGGGGGTAAATCCCCAACCCCTGATGTCCTTGAATCATCCTCCCCAAATGCTTGTAAAAAATCACACCTGTGTGAACCAAGTGGTGCAACTCCACTCTCTCTCTCTCTCTCTCTGCTCCGTTATATTAGCTTTATTATGGATCGTGCATGCGCGCTGCCGTCCACCTCCCATTATACAGGCAGTTGATTTGCGTCCAGCAGGTGGCAGCAATGTCACATACTTCTCTCGTTCCAATTTCACGCATGCGCACACCACTCATGCTCATTTGACGTACGGACACAAACAGGTACACGGACAAAGCTGGATGTAGAAGTGGTTGCACCACTTAAAAATAAATTACCGGTATGTATTTGTCGGTGTAAAATAATTTGTCCGTTGTCCCCCTTCTATGTGCAGCACTTGTGCTCAGCTACTACCCTGGGTTAATAAAGAACAAAAAACAAATCATGATGGATCTGTCTGCGTGACAATTACTGGGTCTAGGAATTGGTTTGGTAAATGAACAGTCAGTGGGCATACAATAGTCTACAGTAGTCTAAGTTACGACCAGGAGAGATAAAGAGACTTTAGGATGAATTGTTTCCTTAGGTGGAAGCTCTGTTCTGGTTGATGGATCTTGTATCCTCTGCAGAGGCTGAGCCAACTTTCAGTGCCCTGAGAAGGCGGAACACACATAGCTACGAAGCTACGATCCACATTGGCACCAAAAATACTGCTGCACCTCGTGCACAAACACAACGTTGATCAGCTATCACAATGTATTTGATTTTGAGTTTAAAACAAATGTCAGCAGCTGTCTCTTGTTTGTGGAAGGTTGCAGGGGGTTCCATCCAGTCCCCACCCACCCAGTGTAAAAGTTGAAACCTATATGCCCATTTGCGAATGTAATGTACTAAAAGTTTAATGGACCACAAGTGATTACAAACATCAACAAAATTATTAACAAGGGTGGCTAAGGACACACTCAGCTAATGCCTTGTGGTGGTGGTGTTGCCTGGAGGGCACCAGGTGGTTGATCAGCAACAGATGTTGGACATTAAAACTTGAATGATTAACTAAACTAATCACTCAGCGATATGATGACGCACTTGAGCTAGCTCATCGGGTTGCTGTACCCTTGCCTGGGGCCAGGGTTGCCAGCCGTCCCTTGAAATACGGAATCGACCCTTATTTAAAAACGAAAAGATGGGTATCATTGAAGTGATAAAGGGACACACTTTATTCGTAGCTTTTGGGAATCAGACAGTCAATGACACACATCTTAAAAGTTCAAACTGCTCACATGTATGTAAATCAGGGTACTTTTATGTGTGCAATTATTTTCTGTCTACACAGTGGCGATGCGTTTTGAGCCTGTAGATCGGCTATTTTGTGCTATTTCCCCCCCACCTACCCCTCAGAATATGGATAATAATATAATATACAATACCATATACAGTGAGATTTTATCTTTCATGGAAATAAGGGAATCCCGGTTGGTTGTCCCATAATTCTTTCAGGTGGTTGCCAACCCTATACGCAGAGCCTGTCGGACAGGTGACAATGATTAAGCAAAAAAAATGCCTGTCTTCCATTGAGTACAATGTGAACAACACAACTGAGGATCTCTCCTGATCTCGCCCCCGTTTGCAGCTGGGTGAGGACACGTTTAACCGGGCCAAGCTGCTGAACGTGGGCTACACGGAGGCTCTGAAGGATGGCGAGTACGACTGCTTCATCTTCAGCGACGTGGACCTGATCCCCATGGACGACCGCAACCTCTACCACTGCTACGACCAGCCCAGGCACTTCGCCATCGCTATGGACAAGTTTGGCTTCAGGTGGGTTTGATTTATGGGGTCTCTTAACCCATTGAAACTGTTCTTTTAGATTGTATAGCTATATATACAGTAAGTGAGATGAGAACAGTGGTTCTCAAAAATAGCCGATATATAAGATCACAGAGCGTCACTTTGTGCCAAGCTTTTACATCTGCTATTATTTTTTTACTAAACTAACCTGCACATCAGGAGCAATTAGTAATTCAGAGTCTTGCTCAAGGACACAAACTCTGGGGGAGCCCGGGATCGAACCGGGAACCATGAGGTTCCCATCCGACTGCTCTACCGGCCACTCTCCTCTCCTCTCCTCTCCTCTCCTCGTATGGTTTGTTGACCTGGACTCTGTGGGAGTTGCTTGTAGAAACATCCATTGAACAGCTCACCATTGTGTTTGTGCACTTCCCGCACGTACTTAATTAATTTGGCATGATGTTACTATTCAGTCCATTTCGTTTCTAATTCGACTCGAACAGCACTCCTTGATTCGGGCCTAAAATAATTTAATTGGAATTCCGTTCAATTTGTTTTGATCCCAACGGATTACTGGAACTATAATGAATCCAGCCACATCATTTCCACGGCTTATACGTGCAAACACAGGAAGTTCTATTGTTAATGCCGTTCCTCCGGCATTGTAAGATGTGGTATAAGGCCGTGTTGCCTTCATTTAAATAGCCACGCGCATTTATATCACATTTAATTCAGTCGTGACTGAAAATCACCATACACTATCAAGTAGTGGTATCAAGTAAAATATTTGTTTGGTACTTCAATTATGCAATATTCATTTCACTTCTATTTAATTTAAAGTGAACTTAATCTGTTTCAGCATTCATTTATACAGCAGAGGGGTATAGCTCTTCCACTGTGTTTGTTGGATAATTGATTAACCCATTCAGACCGGGAACCTATTATGGTGTTCAGCATCATGTTATGCTTTAGCTATTTTTGAAAAATCTAAGGAACGACTGACATTTTTAGAATCTGATCTCAGGTCAGAATGGGTTAATCAGACCAGTGTGTGTCCAGTGGAAATCTCGTATGAATCTGATCTCAGGTCAGAATGGGTTAATGAATCAAACTGAATGCTCTGAAGCAGTGGTTCCCAATTTGTTTTAGCTCAAGACCCAAAAGATGTTTGTCCGGGACCAAAAAACTATAGTGAAAATGGCAGATCTACAAGCAGCTACATTCACTGCCAGCAGTATTCATACAATTATTAGCTGTTAAACGGCAGCATTTTTGTCAGTGAAACGCTTATTTTGAAGGATCCACCACCAGGACCCTAAAAACTGAACCAGTTTAACGTTAATGTATGCATTTGTACACCATCAGAGTCAAATGAACACCTTCCAAACAGAGGGAAAGTCAAGCACTTTTCAAAAGGTCTCCTTTGGCCAAATAAACGGTGATCTTTATACATGTACGATATGTGTAAACTAGACATAGCGGTTGTCTGCCTTTGTTTACAGACGTATGTACTCAGTAACCGTGACTTTTGACCATTGTAGAACTCTGTGTGTGATACAGTACATACTCAATACATGAGACCAACACAATTGTCTAAATAGCATAGCCTTGTCCTGTAAGTGTTAAAAAGGTCATCTGCATATTCTGTGATGACATCTGAAAAGATTTGAATTCATGGGAATGTATCAATGCTTGTATGCATTGTCAGATGTATAGGACTTGAAGCCCCTGGGCTAGAGTAGTCTAATGTTTGAGCCCCCCCCCCTCCCCCCTCACTTGAATTGGATTGCAATACTTCATCATTTCATCATTGTTCATGGGTTGGGGGGCCCTGGGCTGCGGTAAATGTGTGAGATGTGTGCCCCATGGATATCACGTTCACAAGGTTGGGGCGGACGGGTGGAAGGACAGGCGAGACGAGCCTAAATGCCGCCTGTCCGCCATGCAGGCAGGAGCATGACAAATGTTCACCTGGAATATAACGAAAAAGGGTTCTCACATGCAGACGATATCAATCACGATCCAAAGTATCATATTCACAGTCTTCACGTGTTTCACCACCATGCTGCAATCGGTTCATGGCCTGGAGGAGACAGACAGATAATGACAGGCGTCCCCGTGTTCTTGACAGCTTGGCCTCCGGCCTCACACGGCCACGGTGGAAATGTAGACAGTGTTCAGCCACCCAACTCGCTGCTTAGAACCACCCCCCCCCCACCCGGGGGAAATGAAACCGTGGACGACCCAAAGACCACCTGGAGCAGAACAGTTGAGAAAAGGAGCTGAAAGGTAAAGGTATATAGGCTACTGGTCCCCAGAGCAGCAGCATGTTGAGCCACTTGGAGGTCCCCGGCCATCGCCTTAACCCATTCTGACCTGAGATCAGATTCTAAAAAAAATGTCTTCTACATCCTGACAGTTTTCTGAAAAAGCTATGTTTCTATGTCAGTCGTTCTTAGATTTTTCAAAAATAGCAGATCTACGAGCTTGTAGATCTGCTATTTTTCAATAGCTAAAGCATAACATAATGCTAACACCAAAAGGGGTTCGCGCCCAAAAAGGGTTTGCCAGACGGCACAGGTAGGATAACTATCTGCGAGGGAGTTCAGACAGCAACCCTTGCATGGCTTCATCTCATACTCAAACTAAAATCAAAGTTCAAATCCAGAGTAACAAAAACAAAACCAGATCATTCCCAAGGGGACACGAGAGTGTATAGCTAAAAAGTGGGACAAGGAGCAATTCAGTAAGTAAGTGCACAATTCACATTGAAAATGGAGCAAATGGAAAGATCTAAATCATGTGATATCATGTAATATTGACAGCAGTTGTCTGTAAATAATAGATACAATTTTACAATTTACAATTTACAATTTAGGCATTTAGCAGACGCTCTTAATCCAGAGCGACTTACATTAAGCAAGAACAAAAAGCATGGGAATACATCACATAAAGACATTTATCATGAAACATGCGTAGCTAAGAAAGTAACAGTGGAATATCTATAATGAAACTATACATATAAGCTATACATCTATACTACTATGCTACACATATGTACTATGACGTGCTATGACTACTAGAATTGCTATCTAAGGGGGTGGGGTAAGATACAGGTAAATACAGAGAGCATGTACAGTATGTATACAGTATAAGTTTGAGTGTAGATTCTGTGTGTACGGTCTCATTGTGGGGGAGGGGAGACCTTTTTTAATCTTGGGGGGGGGGGGGGGGTTTCAGCTTCACCCAGCTGATGGCTGGTGAAGAAGCTCAACCCATTTTGGGCGGGAACCCCTTTTGGTGTTTTAAACATTATGCTATAATTTAGCTATATTGAAAAATATCTACATGCTCATAGCACGCGCCACTCGTTGTAGGTCTGCTATTTTTGAAAAATCGTGAAAATGTGGCAAACCTTTGAATATATACATTCTTTCAGAGAGAACGAAGTCAAATCTTTGCTTCTGGGGGTCCCTGGAACGACATATTTTCAAATGTTGGCGGCCAATTACATATAATTTCTGGGGTCCTTGACATGAAATATTGAGATACCACTGATATAGAAACAGAGGTATTTCAGAAAACTGTCAGGATTTAGAAGGCATTTTTTTTAATTTCGACGCCAGGCCTAAATTGTGTCTAAAAGTGTCTTGCTCAGGGACACTTTGACAGATCATACAGTAGATGAGAGGCAAACCGGTGACCTTCTGATTACCAGACAGCCTCTCTACCCTAGTACCCACTAAGCCAGTGGTCCTCGGTTGAATCTGTTCATTCTGAAATCCACTGTCCGCTATATTTGGGTCACACCGAGCAGTCTATTCCAGGGAGGTATACGAATATTGAAGTATTCTATAAAGGGTCTCCATGCCTTAGTGAAGCCTTCGGAGGTTCCTCTGAGAGAGAATTTTATTTTTTCTAAGCTTAAGAAGTACATCACATCGTTGAGCCAGATTGAGTGGGAGGGTGGATTTGGCGACTTCCAAGATAGTAATATTCTTCTTCTAGCTAACAGTGTTGCAAAAGCAATAATCTCTAACTTCTGATTCGTGTACTGTACTGTACACAAATCAGACGGTGTGCCGAATATAGCTATCAGTGGACAGGGTTGTAGTGCAATTTCTAGCACGTCTGAAATCGCTGTAGCTGGGGACAAGACCAATACATACTGTATGTGTGAGATGTGCTTATGTCTGGGCACAGCGATCGCACTTCGAGTCTGCCTCAGGATACATTCAATTACAAAAGGCACTGCACGTTTTTCGATACAATTGTCAACATAAGTATTATTACAATATCCTCAAGTTCACGCAGCAGGGTGTACTGTACAACATTTAATGTGTGGATTTGTACACCATCAGAGTCAAATTAACACCAAACAGAGGGAAGTTGAGGGGATCCCTGGCACAAAACATTTCCAGATGGTGGTCCGAGGCAAAATACCAATGCCCTAAGCTACAGCCGACCCCCATGATGTGTGCAAATGCATGCATGTGTAGCCCCCCCAGCCAAAACCCAGCCTGCAACAGCCCTGCCAATCGGGCACAGCCCTATTGCCACGACAGGTTGCGCGTTGGTCTGGCGAGTGGGAGGCCCGGGTTCAATCCCCGCGTTCCGCACATTGCTACAATCTGGCGCAGTCGGCAGGACGTGAAGCGTGAAATCCTCATGTGAGGGACATGAGGAACATCATGTGTGGCGGACCGCGGTGTGAAGTGAGAAGCGCGAGGACACGCTTCAAAGACTGGGGGGGTGATTGTAGCCCCCAGCCAAGACCCAGCCCCCAACAGCCCTGCCAATCGGGTAAAATGGTAAATGGTGCATTTATATAGCGCCTTTATCCAAGGCGCTTTACATAGATTGTGCATTACATTCACCCATTCATACACCGATGGCAGCGGAAACCATGCAAGGCACCAACTAGCACATCGGGAGCAATTAGGGGTTCAGTGTCTTGCTCAAGGACACTTCGACAGTAACTCTGGGGGAGCCCGGGTTCGAACTGGCAACCTTGCGGTTCCCATCCAGGCACTCTACCCCTGAGCCACCGCCGCCCCAATCGGGCTCAGCCCTATTGGCACGACAGGTTGCACGTTGGTCTGGCGAGTGGGAGGCCCGGGTTCAATCACTGCATTGCTGTATACACATGCAATATATCGTCACTGTCGGGCAGAAACCTTGTGTTATTGCCCTACTTCGTCTTTACAAGAGTGTCAAGCAAAAGCAGTGAAAATAGCCAACCTACGAGCTCTTTTGCTATTCTCATTCCATTTTATTTCTTGAAAAGTAACGGTTTTGGACATACAATGTTTCCACCCGACAGCGGCAATATGAAATGCGGTGTTCATGCACTACCTATACAGGAAGACGCTAATCTGTGATGCCAAACAGAAACACTCTATGGAGCGGTCGCGTAGAAGACGGCTCACTGAAGACGCCCCCAGGGACACAGACCAAGCCTGAGGTGTAGCTCGGAGTCAGATAACACACCCTTATCCCATGTAAATCACCTCCATAGAGAGACCTTCTCCCCTGTGTTTATGGACATCACCTCCATAGAGAGACCTTCTCCCCTGTGTTTATGGACAGTTATCTTCCTCTTGTCTCGCCACAGGGGAAAGAAAGGGTTGTTTAGCTTTAATTAAAAACGTCTTTCTGTTAATTGAACCGTCCAAAGTCATCAGACATAATTCTGTAACATCTGCCAAAAAGGGGGAAAAAAGGAAAGTTGATGTTCCCTTTCTTACTTTTCCTCTTTTACACACACACACACACACACACACACACACACACACACACACACACACACACACACACACACACACACACACATGCGTGCGTGCGCAGACACATGCATGCACACACACATGCGTGCATGCAGGGTTAGAAGTGTCCTCTCACCATGTTGTTATGTGGAAGAAGTTTTGCAGAAACAGATGGTCTCATTAGTGTTGGACTTGTCAGCTGTCAACATGGAACTGTCATCCTTCTGACGACACACACACACACACACACACACACACACACACACACACACACACACATGCAGCTGCACACACCTGCACACACACCTACACATACAGGCATTGCCCTCTGGTTAGACTTCAGGCTACTGACTTGACATTTCTAGATAACAACCATCCGACACTATAGTCTCTCGTATTTTAGGAAAAATTGTGGGGGGAAGGTTGTGGCTTTGCTTGCCCTCTGCTGGAAAGTCATGAATGTTAAATTAATTGGGAGATCGTAAAAAAAAACCACTCAAGAACTACAATTATACATTCATTACAGCTGCCTCCTTATCAACTACCAAAGCTTCAGAAATCATATTTATAAAAAAAGAAATAATAATAACAAGACAATATCACTAATATTGACTTGTTAATATGCAGTTTTTTGAATAATTATTTATTTTTCAATGTTGCAACACTTATTATTACAAATATTGAATATGACATTTTAACGGTAATATTGTATATCGTATATCGATATCGCATATATATATTTGGCATAAATACAGAGATATGAAATTGTGTCCATATCGTGCAGCCCTACTCAAGCACCATGCTTGAGCCTGTATACACTTTTATGCACATTTTTATTAAATCTTTATTTAACAATGTAACTGCAGCCTCAGAATTTCACCCATGCACTTCTTTATACTTGGTGTAAACTTGATGTGGGCTGTGAGTGTGAGTCCCTCTCTCTCTCTCTCCCTCCTATCTCTCTCTCTCTCTCTTTCCCCTCCTCTCCCTCACTCCCTCTGTCCTGCATATAACCCACGAAATCCCACTGTGAAGGCTTAATTCATTTATACTGTGGCGCTGCATGGCGAAAATGGCGGATGTACGTACGTGGTACAAGCTCAGAAGCTCTCACTGTATAGATGGACTATTTTCGGCAGACGCGACAGTCGTACGACAAAGTATATAAATCAGAGGCTTAAACAATGAGCGTCGGAAGGTTTCTCATCTGGAGCTTGAACCTTTATGGCAAATGTTCCTCCCCCTGGATCTCACTTCCCACGTATTGCTCAGCTCTCCTGTCTGTTTCACCTCCCTCTCGTGTTGACTTGCTTTCTGGCACTCATGCTCACTTTCTGTCTGTCTGTCTGTCTGTCTGTCTCTCTCTCTCTCTCTCTCTCTCTCTCTCTCTCCCTCTCTCTCTCTCTCTCGGCGTCTCGTCTCCTCTGCAGGTTGCCCTACGCCGGGTACTTTGGAGGCGTGTCGGGGCTCAGTAAAAAACAGTTCCTGAAGATCAACGGCTTCCCCAACGAGTACTGGGGCTGGGGAGGAGAGGACGACGACATCTATAACAGGTACGATGAGATACTGTACATCTGTACTGTACATCTATAACAGGTACGATGAGATACTGGGGCTGGGGAGGCTCAGCGGCGGCGCTCACTACAGTACGTGTTCACGCATGTGCCACATAGTAGGTGTGTGCGCACGCACGCACGCACAAGTAACGAGAGACACAAAGACATGTCTATGCACAAACTCACACACGCACTCACACACACTCTCACACTCACACTCACACTCACACTCACACACACACACACACACACACACACACACACACACAGGCTCTTGGGTTCAGTTTGGTCATTTCAGCCACCATGGGGAGCTGGTAATGATAATGTCATTGTGCATGAAGTCAGGATTCTCTAGATATCATCTGCTGAAGAGGCACTCAATTGGGATTGATTAATTTAGTCATTTTGTCACATTGTTCAAGCGTGGACAATGACTGTCAAATAAAGTCTATTAAGGACTATTAAAGTGGAAGTGTCAGACTGTAGAAAATGGGTTGAAATCTGATAGCCTGCGTGAGAAATTCTTGCACGCTGATCATTTTATTTATAGGACATTTATTTTGCTTACTGTATACAAGATAACACTTTAACACGGCATTAAATCAAATTTAACTTTTAGGTATTCTGACTGACAGAATCATCCTGGGAATTGATATTACAACAACCCTGGCATTTGTCCAAATGAACAGATTAAACAATCATTAAATTGTAGAATGCATGCAGTCAAAGCACATGAACCAGATCATTAGTCAGTGTCCATAATGATCGTCATTAGGACCAGTCCTTATATGGTCTGTTGAGACTCCATACAGCAGTCTACTGCACAGGCTTATGCATAACATATCATAAAATATCATATTTTCACAGCACTTGCACTTTTTCACCCTATAGAAGCAGAAACTGATGAGAAAAGAGAGACAAAAAATACACGCAGATTTTATTCTCCACACAGAGCACATTTTCCCCAGGTTTCAGTGAATGTTTTGTTTCCCTCTGTGATGGGTACAATGCTGTACCAAACAACTCATAGGATTTGTTATCCACATGAACCCTATTCTATAGGTATGTTATAATAGGGGAAGAAAGGAGCTTGTGGATTTGCCTTTTTCCGCTGTTTGACGTACAATTACTGTAAGCATATAGGGTTTACGTGGTTAACTAGATACAAAAAAATACCACCACAGCATTATCTGCATACAGTATGATGCTAACCTTACAACTCATCTACATGTCGAAGGCAGTGAAACATGGAAAAACAAGGAGGTGATATTGAAATAATGGAGCTGTGGATTACGTCATTTTGACTGCAGCTGTCATTTTCCAGACATCTTACTCGAATAAACTCTCGCCTTCATTTATTTTCTCTCCCCCCCCCCCCCCCCGTACTGTCACTTCAACCACATGGAAATGTCAGCCTGGTATTAAAATGTCATGTAAGAGCAATAACAAGACTTGGAAGACAAAACGATCAGTTAGACGTCAGCTTGTATTTCAGGGAAACACGTGCGTGCGTGCGTGCGTGCGAGTGTGCGTTCATCACCGAGTGTCTGTATTGCACTAAATATACCTTTAGGTGCTTGTGTGCAGGTGTGTCTGTGTGTGCATGTGCAAGCAAATACAGTTGGTTCTTCAAACTGTGTTATGTGTGTGTTTATGAGTTCACACCAGCCCAGGCCAGATAACTTTATAAAAGATACTTTAACAGTGGCACTATACGATTTATCCGTCATTACATTCAATCTAATATTAGATAGAAAACAAATAAAAGACTGCAGTGAATCATCCAGACTGCAATAGGATTTTAATGCTTTCTTCTACACAGTTTTTTCCATAAACTCACACACACACACACACACACACACACACACACACACACACACACACACACGGCTACAATTAGATTTTCTTTCATTTTTTCTTTTGGGTCCTAGCTGAGCCAATTCCCTGCTGTAGGTGTAGGTTGTTTGAAGAGCAGTACAGTACACAGCTAAATGGACCCTTATACGTCCATTTTTAAACTGTCACGGTTAAGCTATAACACTGGGGAATTTGCTTTGTACAGTGCAGTGGCTGGAAAAAGTACAATTTGTCCGGTAAAGCACCAAAACTAAAAGTAATTATTATATTATTTATTTCACAAGGTATTATAAATATGTATAACATGTATTAAAACCTTTTTAAAACAGCAGATCTACAAGCTCCCAACGCGCCGCATCACCACAGCTTGTAGACAAAGTTTAAATAGGACTGAAGTAGTTTTGTAATACTAATTCAAATGAACAAGTAATTAAAGTTTTCATATAATTGCAGTGGAGTAAAAATACCATATTTGCCTGTGAGATGTAGTGGAGTAGAAGTAAAATAAAATCACACTTGTGTGAAGTGAGGGCGTATTCAGCTGTATGAAAGTCCATAGACTTGGCTGGCAAACGATTTACATCACATAAAGTGCTCGAGACAAGACGTAGACGTGGCTGCCATATGTAATCTTCAAAAGCCATGTGTTGGAGGGGCTCAAAAAGTATTGAAAATAGCAAATACTCCAGTCAAGTAAAACAAAACGACACCTCGGAATTGTTCTCAAGTACAGTATGAGTAACTGCACTTACATGTAGTTACTTTCCACCACATGATGGAGTCACATGACTGCAGCAGAGCTGTCAGCACAGGAACAAACACATCAGAGGTAACGGACCCGAAGGCCGGCGTTCCACATATAGGGTAGCGCGACGTACGCCCATCAATATAGATTTCCTCATCTTTTGAGGCTTGACAGACAGACATTTTTTTTAGATGTAAACCCATGCCGCTCTGTGTCTATAGATAGCTCGCTTTTGTCACGCTTGTTTTTCCTCCTTTGTTGTCTTGCTGTTGAAGTAAATGAACCTTAAAGAAGACTGCTTTTCCTCTTTATATATATATAGCACACAAACAAAATGCTAAAATACTTAGAACAATAAACGTGGAGGCAGACAGATGGATGAATGATTTCGGAGTCTGCAGAGTTCAGAATACAGCGTCATGGCCTGAGCCATGCACCCTTCAGCCTGACGGCTTCAGGACACTGACCCACATACTGTAGGCAGTTCTGGCTAGTTTATAAAGAAGCCGAATGAATACACATTAGATGGCTCAAACAGACATCTTTTGGTTGACACCCAAACCAAATGGTCAAAGTTACCTCCATGTTAGGTGTGGTCACAGGAAGACCAACAGGAGACCCTTGGATAGATGCTGCTATCAACAAGAGATCAATAGTAGGCCTATACCTACAGTATTGACCATAGAGTGCAAGCTGTGAACTGGTGCCTATATGTCTGTCCTGTTGGTCCTGTAGCCTCTCACCCATGAGGGGAAACAAGAGACTCAGGGTAACACTTTTAGTTTAAAACAATTATTTAGGCTATATTAATGAAATATATAATACACGACACTGTCTTTGTCATTCTTTAATGATAATGATAATGAATTTATTTATATAGCACATTTCAAGACATAGTCACAAAGTGCATTACATAACAGGGTTAAAAACAACAACGTGGTCACAGCTACAACAAGATAGCATTGAATGACAGCAGGCACAACATGAAAATATAATAAGGTATGCAAAAGGTAATTAAGAGAAAGCCATAACGTAAAGGTGGGTTTTTAGAAGGGATTCTTTGTCTCTGTCTGTCTGTCTGTCTGTCTGTCTGTCTAGTCTTGTCTCTCTCTGCTGTTCTTGTGAAAGCTTGTACAAAGTCAATCTTATAATAGCTTGAAAAAAGACTGGTAGAAATGAAGTTATATGGGCATGAAGGTCTCTCGTTCCGACGTTTCCCTCCCCTTCCCCACCAGCCTGTTTTCTGTTTATTTATTTTTATTTTTTTAGGTTGGCTTGTTTTAAAGCCTTTAACACCCTGAGCGGCAAGGACGGAGTTCTCCGCCCTATCAATTAGTAACGCCCAGCGCTCGGGACGGAGTTTGATCAAAAGGACGGAGATTATTGATATCAAAACCAATCGCATCGCTCCACAGGCATGGGAGCGTCTGTTGCGCAACATTCAATGTTATTTTCCGGTGGGACGTCATCGAAAATGTTCCCCCCCGAATTTTAGCCGACGAGATCGAAAATCTTAAATCGTTAATAACATTTGATCTAAATCATTCCATCCAATTCTAAGAAAAGATTATGTGTTAGACGGCCCATCGCGGTCCCGTCGCTAGTCGCGCTAGAAGTAATCATACCTTCCATTTGTCGACCTTTGTCGATCGCATCGAGTGTTTTGGCTACATCTAGCTACTTCAGCCACATCCGGGATAGCATCCAGTCCGTCGCTAAATATGCTCCACTGCTAAATCGCTGGGCGCTATGATTTAATGGATTAAATAACCCCAGGCGTTCGGGGTGTTAACTGAGTGATTTGAATGGAAATGCCCTTGAAACACATACAGTGTGTGAGTAGAGACAGTCTGGAGAGAGAGAGAGAGAGATATGTTGTGTGGGCAGGGTGGTGAGTTAGTGTGCGCCTGTAGGCAGTGTAACGAACAGCATTCTCCATTTCACCGGGGTTGCATCAAAGCCCTGTGAAGCCAGCCGTCTTGTGTGCATGTCTGCAAGACAGTGTGTTTAATGTTTGGTTTAATTTAATTGAACTTCTAGTTAGCTCACTGTGTCATTACGCCCTAAGCTTTATCGTTGGTTAGCAGGATGGCCTTGCTGTTAGACAGACCAATACAGGACAATTGCAGGTTTTCCCGTGAACATTTGCTCTGTCATATTATATTGCCCTTGAGCAAATCAGTGAAGATCAAACCTCCTCTCGGAAAAGTTACTCTGAGTTGCATTGAGAGTGATCTGTGATCTGTGTCCACAGTCAAATCCTGTGTGTTGTCTAACTATGAAAACCTTTCAGGCAAGTGTTGTGAACCCATTGGAAGCCTATTATGATAATGCAGTAAATGTACTGTATATAAATAAATATGATTTCCTATCACCTAACCTTTCAGAATGTTTAGAATATGGAATCTGATCTAACATAAGCTAGCAACTGTTTTACAGGGCCCCTTAAAAACAGACTTTATGAATATTGCCTTTTTGACTTTTAAATGAGTATTTTTTACAAGTTCACAATTAACATAAAACGCAGCCAGCTGTCAGAAAATACATAAAAGCTGTCTGGAGGGAGAGAGGTAAAGGCAAGCATGACAAAATGAGCAATCATGGCGGTGACATTATACCGGTACGATATTATGCAATTCTTGAAAAAAAACCAAAAAAAAAAAACAGTAGTTGTAGTCAGATCAAACATCCACACTGGCGACATTGTGACAAATAATATGTTTGTGTTGTGTTATTGAAGTACTTGGTATTGTAAGGCCATACTTCTGGGACAGTATCGGGGTGCATTCTGGCGGATTTCTTATACAGTAGAGGTCAGGGGTCTTCAACAGGGGGTCCCGGTCCTCAGAGTTACTACAGGGAGACGATGAAATGTTTGTGCAATATGGATTTCTTCATTATTTTAATTCTGTTCTGATGAGAAGCCAAAAATAGCAGACCTGAACAGACTGAAGGGTCAGGTTTACAAATTATTTCACAGAATTAGGGTCATCCTAAAACTGGTCCTCTTCTCCACGCTGTTCTCCTCATTTCTCCTCCCTTGTCCTGTTCCGTCTCTCTCCTCCTCCTCCTCCTGCTCCTCCTCCTCCTCCTGCTCCTCCTCCTCCTCCTCCTCATAGATCTGCCATTTTTGCAAAATCGTTAAAATGTGATGCAAATCTTTGAATATATATTCTTTCAGAGTGAAATCTTTGCTTCTGGCACAACAACATATTTTCAGATGGGGGACTGCGGCCAATTACATACATTTCTTTGGTGGTCCTTGACATGAAAAGGTTTGAGAACGACTGACATAGAAACGTAGGTTTTTCAGAAAACTGTCAGGATTTAGAAGACATTTGTATAGAATCTGGTCGAAATGGGTTATTCATGGTTCAGAATGATGCCACAGAACATGGCGCGGCCTCCTCTCTCCCGACGCTGCCCTGCAGTGCCAAGCACCGGAGGGAATATCTGTCCCCGTTTGTTGGTCACGCCCGGGGACATATGGACACGGACAGCGCAGCGGGCACAGAGCCCAGATGGTGCCACTCACCACCAAGCAATGCCGCGACATATGTCAGTCGTTAAAGTCCCTACACAGGTCCATTTTGGGTCCATCCCTGCACTCTTCGAGTTAACCCATTAACCCATTCTGACCGGGAACCCATTTTGGTGTTTTAAGCTTTGTTATGCTTTAGCTATTGAAAAATAGCAGATCTACAAGCTCATAGCGCGCCACCGAGTGGCGCGCTACGAGCTTGTAGGTCTGCTATTTTTGAAAAATCGAAGAACGACTGACATTTTTAGAATCTGATCTCAGGTCAGAATGGGTTAATCAGACCCAGTGTGTGTCCAGTGGAAACCGCGTATGAATCTGATCTCAGGTCAGAATGGGTTAAGAGCTTGAGGCCGATCATACAAATGCCTTCTAAATCACTAAAGTTCTCAAACGTATTCGTGCCAATGACCACCAACTTGAAATGTACTGTGTTTGGCCGCAGACCCACCCATCTGAAAATGTTTTGTGCCAGGGACCCCCAGAAGAGAAGATTTGTGTTTAAAAATAATCTAAATTATTCAACAATTTTCAAAATCAAAAACATTAAAAAAAATAGCAGATGTAGCTGTAAGCTTGTATCGCTGTATCTGCTATTTTTGAGAACCATTGTTCTAAACCACTGTTCTAAATCCTAACGGTTCTCTGAAAAACAATAAAAAAAACAAAAATTGGTTTTTATGGGTTAAAAATGAACACGAGGATTTTACTGTGCACGTATTTGTCAAGGGACAAAAGAGAGCGAGAGAGTGTAAAAGTTTAAGTCTCTGGAAGCTGTCAGAAGCAGGCCTGGGGGCAGAGAATGTACAACATGTCTCCTTGGGGTCTCCCATGTCAGGCCTGGGGGCAGAGAAGGTACAGAATGTCTCCCTGGGGTCTGTCAGAAGCAGGCCTGGGGGCAGAGAATGTACAGAATGTCTCCCTGGGGTCTCCCATGTAGATGGGAGACCCCAGGGTACATGTCGGTTCCCTCTCGCTCCTCTCTTCCTCTGCCAGCCTAGTCGTAGCACCACTGCGGCTCACTGCCGAGTCCCAGATTCTAGTGATGTTGCTATACAGCCTATAGGTTTTCAACGTAATGGGTCCCAGGAACACAAAAGTGGCATTTTTAGATGGGTCACAAGGAAATGTTACGAGGGAAATCTTAAAGTGCATTGTTTCATTCGTGTTTGATCTTATATGGTTATAATATAATTAAAGCGGCATTACTATACTTTTGTATAGATAACATTTATTTTTGTATACCAATGTGTATAGAGTATGTTAATACAACATAACCTGGAGCAGCGGTGGCCGAACAGTTTGCGGAGCGTTCTTGATATATAGGAAGGTCGCTAGTTCGTATCCCCGGACCGGCACGTTCAAATTACCACCGTTGAAGTGCCCTTGAGCAAGGCATTGAACCCCTACCATGAAATGTTCTATGAGCAGGGCCTGGCTGTAAACAAGTTCTTGAGCTTAGTCCAGTTACCCTGCAGGGTAAACATAGTACCTTTAGTCCAGTTACCCTGGGTAAACATGGTAACTTTGCTTTGCTTACCTTGGGGTTTATGTATTTTGTCTCCCTGCTCTTATATTGAGACATGTGTCAAAGGTCATGTCTCACTATAGACACAGGATCTGACTAAAATGTAACCTTATGATTCATCCCCTGAGCAAGCAAGCTAGCTGGGTTTAAAAGAGGCCCGGGTGGCTGGCGTAGCCGTCTGGGCACCTTGGCTGGTAGTCCAGTCTTGCCGCGAGTTCGACTCCCGATCCCGACTGCCTTTACTGCGTGTCACCCCCCCCATCTCTCTCCCCATTTCCTGTCAGCCTACTGTATACCTAACCTGACTGAGGGGGGGAGGAACCCTGTGTACTCTCTGCTGCCCCATCTGGCAGAGTCAGGTCACTGTATACCTATACCTATCCCTCTATAAAAAATAAATAAAGGCGAAAGCCACAAAAACTATCTTAAAAAGAAGAGGACAGTTAAAAGGTTCTCCCCACTTACAGAACCACTGTGGTGTTGCACTCCATCTGTGTTTGGGAAGCGAAAACCATTTCTATCTAGCTGCCATAATGGAGGAGAAATGTATTAAAACATTGCCTCAGGACCGGTACATTATGTGCTCACTCACCGCATTGCACTGCACAAAGTAAACAAACTGGACCCAGCATGGACAGCTCGTGTTAGCGTAAACCTGTTGCAGTTGCCATGTTTGTTTCACAGAGAGTAGGCTAGTACAGTATATAGAGAGCCTCTCAGTGGCCCAAGCCGCCTTCTATCCACTTTGATCGCTTCAATATTCCCCAGAAGGCCTTCAGCTTTCTTTCTGAGAAAGCAAGCCTGAGATTCAAGGTTGTACAGCCTGTATAAACACTGCAGCGACCACCCATGTTTCATTCACTCAACCACTTGGGAAATTGAATTGAATTCAGACAGGCAATGCATTTTGTTTTCTGATTGGTTAAGTGAGCATGTGTATAGGCCTCCATGAAAAGAACGTCTATGCAACCGCTGAAAACAACTATTATTATTTTAATTGTGTCGAAAACCGGGACAATTTCATAGTGAATGATGAAAAACGGGACATATTAGAGTTTTAGAGATATTTGGCAGGACTGGGGGCACCCAGCTTGATTTGGCAGGACTGGGGGCACCCAGCTTGATTTGGCAGGACTGGGGGCACCCAGCTTGATTTGGCAGGACTGGGGGCACCCAGCTTGATTTGGCAGGACTGGGGGATTATCCCAGTTTGGGAACAATCCGGCCAACCCGGGACGTCTGTTCACCACATACCTTTATCTCTACTTCTAGCTTTCTCTCACTCGGAGGTCGGACAACTAATATTATCATAAGGTTCATCCTAGAGATATCAAATCTGTTACTTTTCAGGAAAACAGCTTTGAGCTATCTACAGATCAGCTATTTTCCAAAACATGTGTGAAACAGTACTGTATATATATTTTTGAAACATTTTAAGAACACAAATCTGGTATGGGGGTCCCTATATAGCTCTAAATGTTTTCAGATGGAGGTCCGTAGCCAAATACATGTACTGTACGTATACAGTTTGCGGGTCCTTGACATGAAAACATTTGAGAACCATTGCTGTGGAAACTAGCTGGCAGATGTTTTCTATGGAGTGTGAGAAGGCTTCCTCTTTGTTCTGGAACCTGGATGATAATCATCTCTCTCTCAGCTAAAATAAACTTTAAAACTTTTCTTCATTTCCCCTTGCGTACAGTTTTCAAAGGAATTTGTCTCCTGACGTAAACTCATTTTGGTCTTGAATTTGCATAATTTCGAGACCAATTATAATTTTGTGGGCGACAGAAATACAGAGAGAGAAGTCAGAGAACAGAGAGACAAGGCTAACAAGGCTAAATGGGGAGTTTAAACAGCTTGCAAAGACTGTAATATCTCCCACATCCATGTGTTTCTTATGTACATAAGTAAAGCTGAAAAATAAATATGCACTTGTGGTGCACCCACAAGTGCATATTTATTTTAATACAACTGCTTTACATGGCTGCTCTGTACTGCAACAACATTTCATGAAAATCGCCCCCACAAACAAGCATTTTCCAATGACCTGAGGTGGATTCCCAATTGACTGTGACCTTTGGTCTTTTCCACCCACAGTGTGATCAATTCACCGCGTGCAGTCTACTTACTTATTATCATCCCTGCCAAGTTTCACGACAATACGACAATCTGTTCCCAACGTATTGTACACGGCCAGGGCCACTTACAGTACAACCCGGGCTCGCTTTCCATCAACAGACTCTTTTGTTTTCATTTAATTGATGACTTTTAATGCTAACAACCATAAAGACAATCCGTAGCGTTGCCAGGCAGTCGCCTCCAAGTGCCAAGATGTCCAGGAGGCACGATTTATGCAAACCAGTAAAAAAAATCTTGGCAGTGCCACGGGACGGCGTCGCGTAATGGTAATGGCGTGCCCAGCTACAATTTTCAAACCTGATCTCACTTTGGTTCACCAAAAGAAAACGGAAATGCACCCTCATATGGCTGCTGCTTTAGACCACTGTACAATCCTAGGAACCTTACTGTACAAATATTCATACACAGAGTTAAACAAACACTGAGGACTTTGCTGTTCGTTTAATGGTGCATTCATTCATATAAGAGCCTTTTATCCAAAGCACTTTATGATGTGCAATAGATTCACACATTCATTCACACACCGACGGCAGAGGAAACCATGCAAGGCAGGCACCAACCTGCTCATCGGGAGGGAGGGAGCAGTTAGGGGAGCCCAAGGCTGCGTCCGAAATCATCCCCTATGCCCCATATAGTGCACTACTTTGAGGTTCCGCCATTTTGTTATAGTGTCCGAATATGTAGTGAGCATTTTTGCACCCTAACGTAGTGGACTGAAGTATCCCACAATGCACCGGGAATTGTAGGGAGCATCCGATGGTCACTACAAAAACACAGCGAAGCAAATCTGCCCCATAATACATTGCGCAAGCTCGCTCTTGAGCGCACATGCACGCGTTTGCGCACGTGCGCTGCTTCTGCATGCATGCGCTCATTGCGCTCCAACTCAGAAGATGCAGAAGTTGTACCAGCGAAAGAAATCAACACAAATGTACTTTTTAAACTTTCGTTTTCCCCTCTTTTCTTCCCTGGCGGATCTCGAAGCTACAGATCTCGAGACAAATGATCTGTGCATTTATTTGAAATTGTTTTATTTTATTTATAATAAATCTACTCATTTGCAATAGTATTACTAATCTGATTCATTGTATCACCCAGGCCCAGCGCATGACGTTAGGAGAGGAATCAGTTGCTTGCTGTAGAATATATTTGTGAGATTCTTTATCACAAACGTAGGATACATGCATGTGAGACACATATTAATTGTGTCCGAACATATGTTTTATTAATATTCATTAATTCCTGCCATGAAAATATATTTTAAAAGAAATTCATTGAATTGCGATAAATGCATTAAAACTTCATTGCAGTAGGCAGTCATTTATTGGACTGTTGTTTCTGTTAACACCAAACGTCCGTATTGTGAGCAGAGCTTGTAGATCGAAGGTACCCAAGTAAAAGTATACAAGCTCTGCTCACAATACGGACGTCGCGCGTTGCTTATAGATCGGCTATTTTTGCCGTATCCCCCCCCGCCCCAAGATTAGCGGGGGTTCATGTGGTTAAGATTCAATCGTGCTGCTGATATTTTCATATTATTGTCAAGGTTGTGCACTGTTTTCATATTGCTGGATAATGGATATAGCCTAATATTAATTTATTGATAAATTATAACCCATTTATCGGCCCATAACAATGGGCCTATGATTTTAAAATAACCTTTTTATCATAGATATATAGGCCTAAATGCCTGCAAACATATTTTCATTAACCTATTTTTTCTTTATTCATTCATGAATTTAAAAATAACTTTACAAGCTGTCCTTGCAGGGAGGTGACAGCCTGCAGTCACTTATTTGATAGTCTGTTCCTAGCGGAAATTCAGCAGCAGCGTTTTGATTGGTTTCTTGTTGTCAGTTGATTCTTCATATCCAAATGAGTGAAACGGCCGGGATGATTTGTTTATTTTTCAAACAGTTCTTTATGAGGCGATCTGAAAAAACCTAATGGGGATTTCATGCAAATAAAAAGTAGCCTACATGAACCCGCAGAACTACAGCGCCCTCTATCGATATTGACGTCAGAGTCGGTGCTCCCCATACAGGGAGTATTGTCCGAAATCATCACTATAGAGTCCACTAGAGTCTGGATCCCCGTATGGGGGATAGGGAGTAGGGAACAACCCTATCAATTCGGACGCAGCCCAAGTGATTCCCAATTGGATGCTCTCACTCCTCCTGAGACACTGTACCGCCCCCCACCGCACCGCAGGAGAATGCAGTATCTCATCAGATCCACAGAGGGCTCCCAGTGAGGAGGGGAGTAGTACCGATTGCCCCGGGCCTGTTGTTGTCTTTGACAAATGAGTCGGCTTGAGGATTCTATAGGCTACTGCATACACCTTCTCACACAGCGGACAGTGGCGTGGCTCTATTTATTATGCAGTCGGTCTGCCCGCGCGCCCCCACAGCCCAGTGCAGACTGTGCTTTCACACTCTGTCCAAATTTTAACAAAGAACTGCATTTCTGAATAGACGAGGACAGAAGGACTCTCAAGAGCTCCTGTCTGTCTGTCTCTTTTTGTCTGTGTTCCTCGATTTGTTTGAACCTTGCATAATGTGTGCGTGTGCGCTTGCACGAGTGCGTGCGTGCGCGTGTGTGTGTTTTTTAGATGGAACCTCAGGTCTCGTCCGTTAAACATTGGTGGAGTTTTCATCCCCCATTGTTGTGGTCGGTCGGGTTATGTTCTTTTCTGTCCACGAGTCAAGCAGGTGCAGAAAGCGTGAACAAAGGGGTCAGTTCTTCTACTCTCAGGGCCCAAGGTAAACAGCATGCATGTTTGGCAGTGATGGAACGTTTACTCAGTGTTTTTTAAAGCACTGAGTGTACTTTCACAAGTAAAGTGAAAGTGTATGTATTTCCAAATAATTGCACTTTATACTCCACTACAATTATTTAAAAACCTTA
>NC_137873.1:2339390-2384390 GCF_963924005.1 Protomyctophum bolini | reverse complement strand
TGGAATTGTAACAGTTGAAATCAATACTATATCAGTATTCTGATATTAACATGCGTGCCGCATTAAGTGAAGGTGGGGGCCGCATGTGGCCCCCGGACCGCCAGTTGCCCACCCCATGACTTAAACCATTTGTTAAACCAAGCCTGAACACAATCAATTGATTCATCAATAAACAATTCACACACACACACAGGTCACCCATCTGACCACTTTAACATGCGACGAACACTTTTTTTAGTGGGTTCCTGATTCAGAAAATGTAGGGAATTTTTAATTTAATATTTAATTCATATTTAATATTAGGCATATACACCCTTGACATATCCAATATATTGTTGCTGTCGGAAACCTCTTATCGCCATATTTTGTGTTTGTGTTTAACCCATTTAAGCCTGATCTCGAAATAAAAAAGAAATCTTCTAAATCCTCCAGTTTTCTGAAATAAATATTTTCATTTCATTTAAATATTTATTTTTTTGCAGACCTACAAGCTCGTAGCGCGCCACTCGTTGGCGCGCTACGAGCTTGTAGGTCTGTACTATAGGTAGGTCTATAGGTAGGTCTTATTATAACATAATGTTTAAAACACCAAAAGGGGTTCCCCGCCCAAAATAAGTAAATTAATGTCCTACTTGATCATAGCGTCACACATAAGTTGTATATCCGTGAGCTCGAAACGCGACGCAAGGTGTTTCGAGTCAGTTTTGGGTATTGAGCTAAAAGGTTTGCTGTGGACTATCAACAAAGCAGAAATGCACGGCCATTTTGTGCACACGCCACGGGCACATAAAACTTATTTTAGTTTGACTTCCTGCAGAGAGTGTAGCAGCATAGGTAATAATAATAAGTGAATAAAAAGAGAGGGAGAAAAACAAGCACAGAGAAGACTCAGTGGTTTTCTACACTGACTGGATCAAACTCCGAGGGTGTCAGACTGGAAATGTCACCTAGGTGTAACTGAAATAAATCACACCTTTTGGAGCTTGATCCAGTGTGTACCAAAAATACTGCTTCCACCCCCATAGCACAGTATCTCTCGACCAATCAGTGGCGGAGCTCTACCACGCTTAAATGAAAATTTCGGACCAGACGTTTTTATTTATAAAAATAACTCCATGCCGAGTGTTCGATACCGACTTACCTGCTGTGCGGCTCAAACGGTAAATCTCTTCTTAAATCGCGCAAATATGTATTGTGTTGTACTGTTGTACTGTAGATGATGTGGACAAATTAAGTCCGCAGAATGTTATCGCTCTGTGGCCAGATGCACCACGGTGCATTTGCTACTTTTGATGATTTTGTGTGACACTGTAGTATGATAAAGTCAATTTTTTTCTTACATTTATATCCCACGATTTTGTAACTAATTTTTTTCTCACCCAGTGTCAATTATTATCGAATGTAATCCTGGGCTCTACACTCCCTCTGCCAACTTGAGGAGAGCAACGGACCGACCTCATATGCTTCCTTCAATGCATGAGGAGTCCAAGGTCTTTTCACCCGACAGAGGGGAGTTTGCCCCGGTTGGACCTATAGTGCGTGGGAGCAACACGTTATTATTCCAACTAGTTCCTTTCCCCTCCATTAGGCGCCCCGGCTGGCCAGGGGGAGGCAGTTTAGAGAAAAAGAGACAAAGTAATTTTGTGTAAGGAAACATGTTAATTTGTGGCCTGATCGGGGAGGGGCAGCAGCACGCTCCGATGATCCCGTCCAGACCCATTCATCAGCAGGAGTATAGAACCTCACATTAAGCTGCTTAAATGTGGATTATCAGTGTTTATTCTCCCCTGAGCACCCCTCCTTTCTCATGCCTGGACGGCCCAGACAATGATGCCTCTCGCCGCAGAAATCGATAGCTGTCCCCCGCCGACAGAGATGCAATCAGCTCAGCACTGTGTGTGTCTTTTCTTTCCGATATTCCCTTTGTTCCGTTGTGGAAAGTATAGCTATATTACAATACCCAGCAGTACATTAGTGCAATAACGGCTACACACTTTCAAATTAAATTCAAGGCCTGAAGTTGGGCTTAAACAAGAGTTTCAATGTTATAATTAAATATACAAGAGTTGTATGTGGGCTTCCCAGGGTGCATTTTTACACTCTCACTGCATGTTTAACAAAACGAATCTTTTGGAAACGGTCTCCTCTTGCTCCTTATGCAGCTCTCATCCCATCTTGGAACCTCAAAGCCATTACAATTACTCTTTGTGTGTCGATATCTGAAGCATCCGCTGGTAATTCCACTCATCGCTTGCATCTCTGGATGCCTCGGGAAGTGTATTCAATGAGTTCCTGTGAGCTCTTACTTGCACATCGTCTCTGTCGGGTGGAAACCTCATATCTCCAAAACGGTAGCAGATCTACAAGCTCGAAACGCGGCACAATAAAACCGCTATCAAGGAGCACCTACGGACAGTTTGCAAGTCCAACACCCACATTCCTTCAAAATAGGGGTGCCAGTAAAACATGGCCGCTTTTACTCGGAAACCTCGGAACCTGTTAATGTGCACGACTTGTGAAAGAGTGATAAGCTGGTGGTGTAACTGGTGTTATAGGACTTAATTACCGCAAAAGACCTGTAAATAATAGGGTCTCCAATGGCATACAGCCAATACACGATACGAGCTCGAGCCACAGTACGAGCTCACAACTCATCATGTTTCGACGTGTAAGCTATTTTCGGAAAAAAAATATTTTGTGTAGAGGACAGAGTATAGATGGCTGGGGGACCCCGGTCAACCAAGAGAATATAGGGTTGGGGTATATACTGTAGGGTTTAAGTGCTAAGACCTCGGTGCAAGACCTATGAGCTTATAGATCTGCTATTTTAGAAAAATCGTGAAAATGTGGTGCAAATTTTGAATACAGTATTCCAGAGTGAACATTTTTATATATAAAATATCTTTGCTTCTGGGGGGTTCAGGGAACCGACCCCCATCTGAAAATATAATTTTCCATCTGAAAAATATTATTTTCAGATGGAGGGTCAGTGGCCCGCACACGTAGCGGCCCGGGCCCACTCAGCAACCGTTTTTAACCCATATCTTTGCTTCTTGGGGGTCCCATGTTACATTGAGATGGTATAGAGATGGTCAGCGGCCGAATATACCGTATATAATGTTTGGGGTCCTTGACATGAAATAGTTTGAGAACCACTGAATTTATTTGATTGAGAAGACATTAGAATCTGGACTCGGTTCTCAATGGGTTAAAGGCACACAAGAAATAATTAAGAGTAACGTAATGCAAGATGGCAATTTAATTGCCGTCTTTCATGTTAACTATCATGCCAGTGTGTGTTTTACTCGGCTATCCCTCAATAATTGCCTGCTGAAATGACAGCACTCCAGTAGATATGGGAGCATGTGGGTCAGACCGCTCTACTTGCCTTCATGAAAATCAATCCAGCATGGCGGACTACATGTGCGTGCGACCCGTGCGTGCGTGCGACCCGTGCGTGCGTGCGTGCGTGCGACCCGTGCGTGCGTGCGTGTGTGATTGATCTGCAGCTCCTACTGTATTCTCTGGCCTCCTCTCTGTTTCTTCAATGCCATTTCTCTCTGCCTTTCCCCCTTCTTCTCTCTGTCTTTATGCATCACTTGCTTTCACTCTCTATTTCTTTCTCCATCTCCCATATAATACACCACCTCTCTCTCTCTCTCTCTGTCTATCATTCTGCCAGCACTCTTTCTCTCACTCGGTCTCCCTCCCTCCCTCCCCTCTCTCCCCCCTCTCTCCACCTCCTACTCCATGGTCCAGCCTTCCTCAATAAGAGGTGACACCATTTGCAGGACTGTATTTATTTGGCACCAATACATTATTCATAAATGTGGCCAAGAGCAGAGCAGAGCAGAGAAGCCCATTAGTCGAGGCAAACGTCCCCTTTCCAGCCCTCCTGGACCCTCATTAAAATGTTTTGGAAATGTCACTTGAAAGGGGATTTTTAGAAAGAGGCGTGGAATGTGGAGGACTGGGAGAAACTGTGCTTTGTGCGCTACCAAGCTTATATATAGAGAGACTATACGTTTTGGAGAAATTATTTCATATCGCCTCTCTGTCGGGTGGAAGCCTTGTATGTCCAAAACTACTTTTCACAATTCAAAATTCAAAAACGGCAAAAGTAGCAGATCTACAAGCTTGCGATCTGCTACTTTTGATGCAGTAGTGTGATCAACTATAGGGCGTTAATTTACGGAAAAACACAAAAAGTAAAAAAAAAAAAAACATATGGAGATAAGAGGTTTCATCGACGATATCCTTTTTAACGAAACGGAAAATAGAACGGAAAAGGAAAAAATGATAATATGTCTTTTCCCTTTTCATTTGCTCTCCCCTGCAGAGATCTAGGAATGTGCTCCGGCGGCGGCCCTGTGGGTCGCTGCCTGACATTGTGAATTCAAACAGGGTCTGCTATAATCTGTAATGAGAGCAGAGAGAGAGAGAGAATGAAAGATTGAAGGAGGGAGTAGGATGGGAGATGAGAAGTTTGTGCACTCTGAAGTTTGAAACATTGATAGATTTCATGCCATATGTGAGGCGGGTATAAGGAGAAGTAATTTTGAGAGACAGCCCAAGCTATGTTTCAGTTTTTTCTTCTTCATAAAATAACCTAACCCTATGGGTTCACAGTGGTTCATTTAATGCTCTGGATGTTGCTACTGTACAATTACAATTTAAAATGTTAGGCGTTTAAACAGATGCTCTCATTCCGTCTGAGTTACAATGTGCAAGTTCAGAGAAGATGGCATGAGCCCTAGACAGCAAATGATAAGGGTAATCGTTCAAGTAAACAGAGTGCAACGGAAACAATCAAGGCAAGGCAATATTACTGTCGTTGTATGGCACGTTTCAGCAAGGAATTTGACAAAACATTGGCATTGAGGCGAAAGAGGAGAAGATACAGTACAGTATGTTATAAAAGGACATTTACAGCACTACAGTTTTTGTAATTTTGTCAAATCTGTCTGAATTAATACCAGTAAGACGCCCTGAGGCCCTGAGGGCCGGCCCTCCCATCAGGCAGAACAGGCAGTTGCCCGGCCTAGGGCATCATGACGGGAGGGAGGGCATCTACCAAAAGAAAAATATCACTCATATGTGACAAAGTACAGTAAAGTAGTGCTTTAGGACACAAGGTCATTTTTCAGCTTTTTTCTGATAGCTTTTCAGCTATCAGAAAGATAACCAGAAAACCCAGATTAGAGGGACTAACAGGAAATGCACGTTTTCATAGTAAATGTGACTTGCGGTCGCAACAATGTTTCTTCACGTTTTGTTGACTCTATTTTAACCCATTTTCGGCGGGAACCCCTTTTTGTGTTAGCATTATGTTATGCTTTAGCTATTGAAAAATAGCAGATCTACAAGCTCATAGCGTGCCACCGAGTGGCGCGCTACGAGCTTGTAGGTCTTCTATTTTTGAAAAATCGAAGAACGACTGACATAGAAACGTAGCTTTTTCAGAAAACTCTCAGGAATTAGAAGACATTTGTAGAATCTGATCTCATGTCAAAATGGGTTAAAAGTAACTGCTGCAAAAAGTAACTAGAATCTAGATAAAGAGTAAAGACCACAGCTGACTTCTGTCTTAACATCATGCTATCTAAAAGCAAGCTGGCATCTGTCTAAACAGCATGCTATCTAAAAGCAAACGGTATACTGTATACTTTCTATCTAAATAACATATCGTTTCTGTCGGGTGGAAACCACATTACATTTGATTTCTGTATGTCTGTTACTTTAGTTTTCAGGATTCAAATTCAAAAGTAGCAGCTCAAAGCTGTGCCGTGTTTCCAGCTTGCGCATCTGCTACTTTTGATGCTCTTGTGTCACGCTTTAGTATGATCAAGTAGGACATAAAAAATAATAAAAAAAGTTAGAATACGGAGTTAAGAGGTTTCTGCCTGACATAGCAACAGTATACAGTTGGAGTATATGAACTGCATAGTATAACGACTATCGTTAAAAAATAGGCAACAAGAAGTGATTGTAGGAAATAGGAATGGAGGGGTGCGATGTGGTGAATTCTGTTGTCCATCTGTCTTGCTATTGTGTTCCTATTTCCCTATTTTGTATTCCAGCCTCCTCCGAGGGGGCGGGGGGGGGGTCGACTGTTTGGCTTTGAATTAAGGACTGTGCCTTTCAGCGGAGTGTAGTTTATCTGGAGAGTATGCGCCTAATGTCCACTGTTTACCCGCGGAAATATCTAGACTGTATGATGAATGCTCACTATCTCCCCTGCACGCACGTGCACACACACACACACACACACACACACACACACACACACACACACACACACACACACACACACACACACGTGCGCGCACACACGCATACTCTCTCACTCACAAAGCCATTTGCTCAGCCCCCTCGATGCTGGCTAGGCATAGCAATGAGGTACCAGTGGAAGAGGATGAAAGAGCCACATTCAATAGTATCCTCCAGCCGCAGCACCATCAGCTAGTGTTTAAACGCACGCTAACTAATACCTGACCCCCCCAGGGTTATGATGTCATTTGGTGCTGTATTTCGATTGGGCATTTTGACTCAAAGGCTTTCAGCTTTCAGGAAGAAACAAAAATACACAGAGAAGACATACTTGAATATTATAACCACACCTGTGGGTCTATTAGAGTAATGTTAACTCCCTAGAGACATGCAAAACAGAAAGCGTAAAACAATCGGCACGGCACTCCATCTTTAACGGAGCATAAGCGGCACGTTTTGAGCTTGTTGATCTGCAACTTTTGCTGTTCTTGACGATGATGGTCTAGCTCTAGCAAACAGCGGGCCCATGCATTGCTTGCTTGTTTGTTTATTGTTAAATAAAAACAATAAATCTACATACATGCGGTTGGATCCACTTATAAAAGTGCCACCGAAAAGGTGTAGGCTGAAGCCAAGGCTTATGCTGTCTACCCTTTATGAACGTGGCCTGTTTTTTTACGACAATACTTTCTTTGTATTGAAAGATCTTTTTGGATTGAAAGATAGTGTAGAGGTGAACGTATATCTTTATTTTAGTTTGGCAGACTATTCCATAACAGAATCCATCAAATATTGGACAGAACATTGACCCTGGAGTGGTTCTAAACTAAAGAATTGCAGAATGGAGACTGTCTGGTCATGTCATCGCTATTTTGGGGTCATTATACGTGATAGAATATTCAAAAACTTTTAGCATAAATTGCAGATCTATCAGCTTACAATGCGTCCAATTGTGATGCATTGTGAGCTTGTAAATCGGCTACTTCCGCTCTTTGAAATAGGGCTTGAATGGTGAAATGAAAAATACAAGTCAAACATTGAGAGACTGTGGATGACAGGCTATTACAGTAAAGGTTATTACAGTAACTCTCTCAAATCTGTGTTGGATGACGGGTGAATGTCGTCGGGTGAATGTCCCAAACGGGATTCAAATTCAAAAAACGCAAAAGTATCAGATACAAGCTCAAAACACGTCGCTTCGGGCCACATTTAGAACGTGCTAATCTGCTACAGTATGTTTTATATTTTTGCGTGACGCTGTAGTAATAGTATGATCAAGTAGGGCGTTCATTTTCATTTAAAAATGTTGAATATGGAGATACTGCAGACGGCAACGATTATGTTATATCAACGGCGCTTGGCTGATCGTAGTAAAGAAAAACAAATATTTAGCCTATTTGACTATAGGTTACTCTGTATAATTTCTGGTTCAGTGGGGACGGTTAGTGTGGCTATGCTTGTTATGTATTGATTTTGTTTAACCTCAGCAGCTGAGCCAGCTCTTTGGATATGTCTTGTGTGGGATGCGTCACGTTATGCAACCATTATACAAACAGATATACAAAGTGCAGTCAGAAGCCCTTCTCCGCCCACGCACGCACGCACGCATGCACGCACGCACGCACTCACGTGCACACACACACACACACACACACACACACACACACACACACACACACACACACACACACACACACACACACACACACACACACACACACACACAATACAATACAATTATACTCATGAGGTTAATAAAATCCTTTATCACAGGACTGAGGTTATAATAGTCAGATGTATAGTACAGCTGTGTATCTTCAGCATGACAGGACACACTGTGTCTGTGTAGGTCCACTAATGCAGATTGCTCCGAGACCAGCTGTCTTTTAGGCAGGATGAAAACCCATTAACGTGGCACTTTGTATAACTTTTTTAACTGTTAATGGGATAAGAAGATCCTAGTCTCGTGTAGCCAGACAACTATTCCACACTATATATAGAGTCTGGAACTTCGTGCGTGCGTGCGTGCGTATAATGATGTATTAGCATTTAGAAAGGGCCTTCTAATTCGGAATTCATTTGGCCACGTTTGCAGTGGGGGTCAAATGAACAGCGTATTGCATTTGTTTTAAGCTATATGGTCCATCTGGACGAAGCCAGCATTTATTTCAGAAATAATTAATTTATTCGAGTTGCATCTCATATTGTGTTCAGCACCATCTCTCACCCCTCAAACATCTGAGAAGACTTTTTTTTATGAGGTAGAAATTGGTGTGTGTGCGTGTGTGTGTCTGTGTGTGTGTGTGTGTGTGTGTGTGCGTGCGTGCGTGCGTGCGTGCGTGCGTGCGTGCGTGCGTGTGTGTGTGTGTGTGCGTGCGTGCGTGCGTGTGTGTGTGTGTGTGTGTGTGTGTGTGTGTGTGTGTGCGCGAGCGTGTGCGTGTGCAGCACAGTCAGCCAGATGCCTTTAAATCTCTCTCCACTTGATAGATTCATTGAGGGATCTCTCTGTTCCTCCTGCTTCTCATTCTCTCCATCACTGTCTGCTTTATGTTCCTCTCTCTCTCCATTCCTCTCCATTTAGCCGTCATCCTCTCTCTACCCCACTGGGTCTCTATGCATGTCCGCCGTTCCTCTCTCTGTCTATGCAGCAGTTAAACGTCTGGCAGGCAAGCTGCCCTACTTGATCGTACTATACTTTCTAACTTGCAGATCTGCTACTTTTGATGGTGTAGTAACTACTACACCATCAAAAGTAGCAGATCTGCAAGTTAGAACGTTTTGAGCTTTCAAGATCTCCTACTTTTGCTATTTTTTTTTTTTTCATTTGAATCCTGAGAAAGTTAACAGTTTTGGACTTGTATGCGTCCGTTCATCATTCCGTTCCCTTTCTCTCTTCTCCTCTCCTTTCCTTCTTTGCCTCGTGTCGTCTTCTTTTGTTCCTAAAGCAATTCCCCTTTCTTCTATATCGCGGTGCTTGACAAAAGACTGCAAAAGAAAGGCATACTTCTATTCACATCACATCTCATCACATTATTGTTAAGTCTAAACCATGCCAGCAGAGGTGGTCGGGTGGAAATGTCCAAAACGGTTACTTTTCAGGAATTGCAACGGCAAGCAAGGTCACAAGCTGAAAACGAGCCTGTGGATCTGCTATTTTCAATGCATTTGTGTGATGCTGTAGTATGATCAAGTTTACAAAAAATGTAATAAAAACTCAAAAGAGTTAATACATGGAGATAAGAGGTTTCTGCCCGACAGCGAGGAAACAGGGAGTTGACGAGGCAGATCCATCTGGCAAGGTGCCGTGTGGAATCTGTGGACTGTGGCTGACTGCTGAGAGACTGGAGCTGTACGTACGTCCAAGCAGACGATAAAACCTGATTCACGGACCGGTATACTTGACAGTCAGTCAGTGTCGCTCTCCAAAATCAGCAGCAGGAGAGAGAGAGAGAGAGAGAGAGAGAGAGCTGAGCTTGTAGATCAGGTGTTTGCATCGATCCTGCTCTGTAAGAGAGTGGACATGTATGGTGTGACTCCCTGTCCCCGAGCCTGTACAGTCTGCTAGCTGTTTCCCACAGTTCTGCCACTTTTGGGCAGAATTAACCTCAGCTCTCTTAATTAACATGTACATAGACCTGCCTCACTGCTGCTGAGGTTAACCCATTCTGACCGGGCACCCATTTTGGTGTTAGCATCATGTTATGCTTTACCTATTGAAAAATAGCAGATCTACAAGCTCATATCGCGCCACCGAGTGGCGCGATACGAGCTTGTAGGTCTGCTATTTTTGAAAAATTCGAAGAACGACTGACATTTTTAGAATCTGATCTCAGGTCAGAATGGGTTCATCAGACCAGTGTGTGTCCCAGTGGGAAACCTCGTATGAATCTGATCTCAGGTCAGAATGGGTTAAACAAAATCAATACCTAACAAGCATGTGATCCACAAAGCATAGCCCACGTAACCGTCCCCACTGAACCAGAAATGATACACTGGTTCAACAAGCTACAGCACTCTTGTAGAATCTCAATGGGAGTAACCTATAGTCAAAAGGTTTTTCTTACTACGAGCAGCCATATCGTTGCTGCCTCATATCTCCATATTCTAACGTACCTTTTGTAAATGAACGCCCCTATTTGATCATATTACAGCCTCACACAAAAGCATGCGTTTTCAGCTTGTACGTCTTATACTTTTGCTATATTTTTATTTGAATCCTAGACGATAATAGTTTTGGACATATTGTAGGAGGTTTCCAGGCGATCCGAGACCAGAGATCTCCTCCTCCTATACTCATAGGTCTGGTGACATCTAAATTGAGTGAATAGGCTACAGCTGGGTGGTGGAAAGATTAAAAGAAAAATAACAGCATGGCAGAGCCAATGCAAAGACTTTAGGGCATCCTTGACATTGATATTAAGGACTGGTGTTCAGAGCAGTGGGTTTGTTAGTGCTGGTTTTCTTCACGGCCAAAGGCGATTCAATTAAATTCCGATTTCCCCAGACATATATCCGGTTGCGCAGAGATCTCTGATCGTCCGGCGAGACTACATGAACCCTAGCATCTCCACTCTGGGCATGTGTATATAGTCGTAATTGGCAAACATTTGGCTTTGAACATGATGTTGAAAATATGATGTACAAGCTCACAAACCTATATAGACTCTTTCAGAGCCCCGTAAAAGGGAGGAGACCAATTTCAGACACCTTTTGAAACTCTGGTCTATGAATAAAAAATATATACAACATTGTAGATCTGCTATTTTTGATAAGGGTGCATCCGTTGGTAGTCCGACAGGTCTGATAACACCATCGCTCCCGACATGCGTGACAGGTTACAACTAACCCTTGGCAGGTTAAAGCTAACCTGTGGCTTCCTGTGAGTTTAGGTTTAGGGTTGGGTGTCGGACTCATCAGGTAGTGGCTATAGAGGGAATTCAGGGGGCGCCCTTAATGGATAAGCGAGTAATGGAACATTTGGTATACGTCTGAATCTGCATGTCATCCCCCCCCCCCCCCCCCCCCCTCTCTCTCTCTCTCTCTCTCTCTCTCTCTCTCCTGCCTTTCCTATCTCTCTGTTCAGTGTTCACTGAATCTATTTTAAATGAATTGTCGTTGTCAGTCACAGTGTTCATTTGTGTTATTGATGTGCCTCGTTATACATGCATGCATTATTTCAAGGCACAGAACTTTGAAACAGCCGGATTCACCTTCACCATGAATTAGTTTTCCAAAAAAGAAATCACCTGAGGAGAAAGGAGAGGGTTTTTGGAAAGTGGGATGACAGCCTCTGGGAGGAGGTATTTTAGACTAATTACAAGGCCAGGATGGAATGGCACCACTCACCGCTGGCAGACAATCTTGCAAGTGATAGGCGTTCAGCAGCAGAGTTAGTGTGTAAGGCAACAGCACCACCTGTTGGTGTTGAAGCACACAGCAAAGGAACACCACACCTACAGCTGTCGGGCAGAAACCTCCAATCTCCTTCTTTTTTTTTTTACTCTCATATTCGCACGCCCGTGATCATATACCACAGCGTCACGCAAAAGCATCAAAAGTCCAGGCAGATCCACAAGCTGGAAATGCAGCCAAAGGGTGGCACTTTGATGCTTCTGAGTTTGAATCCAATTTTCATCATATTATGAGGTTTCCTCCCGACAGAGACGATGTAATGTAGCCTACTGTATGTCCCTTTGAACCGTCAACATGTTATGAACGCATAACAAGTTTAGACGTTTTAGGTCCCTTTATATATTTATATTATCATTCTTGTTTTTTTATGGATGCGTTTCTCCCACACTGCCTAAACTGCTACAGTACACAGATCAGAAACTTTGCCCAAAATAGTGATGCCAGGGTTCACATGTGATGTGGTTATCATTTAGGCTATAGCAAACAAACAAGGTGAATGAAATTCATGAATGATACAAGACTCCACCCTCCCCCTCCCCCCCCCCCCCCTCTCTCTCTCTCTCTCTCTCGCTCCCCCTCCCTCTCCCTCTCTCTCTCTCTCTCGTCCACATCCAGGTTCAACAAGATCCAGAACACGAAGAACACGATGAAGAGGGACGGCATCAGCACGCTGACCTACCGGGTGGTGCAGGTGAAGAGGCATCCCCTTTTCACCAACATCTCTGTGGAGATCGGCAAGGCCCCGCCCAGGCCCTTCAAGGGCTAGAGAGAGAGAGAGAGAGAGAGAGGGAGAGAGAGAGAGGGAGAGATAGACTGATTGAAGGAAGAGGGGGATGTGGGGGGGGGGGGGTGGCACAACACACACCTGGACTGAAAGGATATACGAGAGTGAACAGATGGAGGGAGAGAGAGAGAGAGAGAGAAGAACTGGACACAGATAGTGGACACAGACGAGGTGGATGGAGGGCAGGATAAGGACTGACTTAAGAAGCACATAACAGGCTCTCTCTCTCTCTTTGCCTAATTTTTTCCCCCCCCATCACACATCACCGGTGCATGGTGGGAAATAGCTCGTGCTTGTAGATCTTCTATTTCCCGCACGTGCGCCTATGTTTGAATGGGGCTTGCTTGAGACACTTCAATGGCTCAACGCAAACCGTGTACCTTGACCAATCAATGACCTTATAACACCACAGTGTCCAGGCCAATAGGGTGTCTGGAATGTGGATTTAACGGACCAATGGCTTGCTTCGAACTTGGGGTCGGCTGGAAACGGGAACTTTGTCCCACGAGACCGCTCCGGTGAGCGCAATAGGACTATAGTACTCGCACGGCTGAGGAACATTGGAAGGAAAGTACAGTAGCCAATGACGATGTTTGGAATATCAGTGCATATCACAGTTTCAAATGGAACAGTATATATAATACGGTATACATATTCAACAGTAACCAATCATTCCTTGGAATATTGGAAATGGACCAATGGCTGTAGCCTCCATCCTTCAGCTTGACCAATGACGAACGCCAGGCTTTTAAAGCGCCGGAAGTCAGAGCGATACAATATACAGTACTATACTACTATGTCTCCCATGGAAGGAGGAGCATACAATCAATTAGTAGCACACGGAAAAAGGTACGATTTTTTCAGGACAACAGATTTTTACAAAGGTTGTCCATGGATTAGATCATTATCAAAGCATTCGTTATGGGGATGAGTGGAGAACATCGGCCGCCTGCAGGCGACACGTCAAGACAATTCACAGACGGTTCAGAACGGTGGTCGGAGGAGTCACACAGAGCCAACCGCACGTTCTTAGGGGATTTGGAGATACTTATTGGACATTTTGGGTGACTCACATACAGTAGCCTACAGTGTATCTAAGATATTGGAAAGTCCACATTATTGTGTATACCGGATGAGTCGCATATCGAAAGTATAACGGACGTTTGCCCGTGCGTCGAAGATTGTGGAGGTCGGGGACAATAATTGATCTGTTGTTTTACCCGAGAGACGGTATATCAGTCAATCACATCCTCCAGTGAGTAAATGAATGTGTACTGTGTTTGCCTACAGTGTAACTGCAGGAGACAAATGGATACAAGATACATGTTCTGTCATGGTCTCCACCATCTCCAGGAACAACGGAGAACTGTGGCTAGCTGTGCCGTGAGAAACATTCAGAGAGTTGACTGAGAGCGAGCATATCGAAGACACGAGAGGTTTTTGAAAATGCCTTTGAAACGGAATAAAAGAGCGGAACAAAAACAGACCGGTGTTTACGCTGACGACTCCGTCTTTTAACCCCATGTGGCTCTTGATTGCAACTCAGTTTTAAGCGCCTCTGTTTATAGACCTCACACACGGCGGCCATCTTGCCACCCTGCTTTTTCAATGCAAAATGTCGACATGGCCGCTGTGTGAATAATGGTCTATGTACGTGATTCTGCTAAAATCATGATAGAAACGGGAGACATTTTTTGTTCCAATACAAAAACGTTTAACATCCACAGCATTCTGCATCTATATTTTAGCTCCGTAAGATAGACAGAATAGATTGAAATGTTGTCATGTACTACACACTGTACAGTATGTGTGGTGGGGGATTTTCCTGCTGTCTGACTTTCAGCTATTAATTTTGGCGATTAAACTAGAGATCTATATTAAAGATCTAGAGCATATTGATTATATAAATGTCTGAGGGACATCAGTCAACCACATTAGGACTGGAGGAAGAAATATGTATACCATTTTACGAAGCTGAGGGCAGTATAGTAGTATACTTAACACTGCAGAGACAGGTACGAGGTTCTGCCAGGTTATTTACCTGCGTTCACATGTGTTATTGGAGGCTCTAGCAGTGCAGCTGTTGAGGAACACGGTTTCAGAGTGAACGCCTCCGTAACATAACAGGGAGCTACAGTTAACCCATTTTGGGCGGGATTCGCGGGAACCCCTTTTGGTGTTTTAAACATTATGATATAATTTAGCTATTGAAAAATAGCAGATCTACAAGCTCATAGCGCGCCACCGAGTGGCGCGCTATGAGCTTGTAGGTCTGCTATTTTTTTTAATTGTGAAAATTTGGCGCAAATGTTTGAATATACATTATTTCAGAGCCAACGTTTTTAACTCAAATCTTTGCTCAGGCCTAAATGGGTTAACCTGCAGTGCTAGCATGTGGGTACAGTAGGGTACAGTAGTACGGTGGGTCTTTAACATGTGGTTACAGTAGGGTACGGTGGGTCTCTAAGGCCCCTTTTCCACCAGGGCTGAACCGGTTCGGTTCATTTTTCACGCCTAATATTGAACCAGTTCAGAGTGGTTCGACGGAGTGAATGGTTCCCTGAAAGCACCAAAGGTTCCAAGAATCTAGAACGGAACCACTTCTATAGAACCAAAGTTCTTTCTTTTTGGTGGAAAAGGGGCCAAAGTGGGGTCCGGGCCGGGACCAGGGGGTCGATCCCGGGGCCCAGGGGGTCGATCCCGGGGCCCAGGGGGTCGATCCCAGCTGGATGAGTGATTCACTCTATACAGCGTAGGTCTTGCCCAGCGTGGTTCCAGGGAGTCAGTGGGTTCATACCAAATGGACCCGTTGGTTCCATTTGTATACACTGTCAGAGTGTGTAGGGGGAGACCTTCACATTTTAAAACTTTGAGAAACACTGTTCTAATCTAATCTAGTCTTTTTTGTAAAGCGTCTGCAAAAAGGTGTATCAGATGCAGGCCACGTGGGGTTGAAATGTGAGTGGAGCTGTCAGGATAAACGCCTGCTCGGTTGCTTTTGAGGGAGAGGGAGATTCTGTGGAAAGAACAGCTGACTCCTGTGGGTTTGTGATGAGTCTTCATTAGAGACTGTTTTCCGCCGCTCGGCAGGAGACTGGCTTAAAGCTAATGGGTCCCCTCCCCCTCCCCCCCTTTTTTTTTAAAGGTCATTTTTACACCGCCATGTAACCCGGGAGTTTAATATTAAAGTCACTGTTCATTAAAAAAAACACTCTATTACTACTATTACCATGTCACTCTGTTCTGTTATTTTTTAATTTTGTTTTACTTTTAATCTTTTTCTAAGAGGCTATCATATCCTGGAGGAGGAAATGATAAAGTGTCAGCAGAGGTCTCCGCCAGTGGAAGTTGTGAATTTCAGCGCCATAATGAGGAGTACGCGGCGCCCGTTTGAGTGACTTGGGTTTTCATTATCACCGTCTCGTCGATTCCTCACCAGAGACTCATTAATCAGAAAGGCCTTATTTCTGAGCTGACAGGCATAATGAATCAAACCTTCAGCCATGTACTGTAGTAGGTTGTAGGCATACAATTAGTCTATATTTTTACTGAACTCGTTCAAATTACATTAAACGGAGAAGAAGTATGATGTCTTCATTTTTAGTCTCGTACTGTACGAATGTTTACTGAACGATGTTTAATCTTTGCTGTGTGCAACACAAATCAACAAAATCTTGCTTCACCATTTATTCATCCATATACAGTACAGTACTCTGTCGGGGGTGGAAACCTCATATTTCCAAAGTTATATGATAACATTTCAAAAGTAGCAGATCAAACGCTTCGTGCCACGTTTTGAACTCATAGATTTGCTACCTTTGATTATTTTGTGTGAGACTGTAGTATGATCAAGTAGGGTGTTAATTTACATTAAATAACCCTCATAAAATTTGGAGATAAGAGGTTTCTGCCTGACGGCAACAATATGTACTGCAGCATAACTACAAACCCATGTTGACCGAAGTCCCCCCATATACTGTACTACATACAGTATATGAAATCGGTATGCCAAGCGAAGCTTCTGACAAAAATCCTGACCATGACCGCCAAACATTTTGTGGGACAATTGTTGGAATTCTGCATCTGGTATTCCATTTTGGGTTTAGTCTGTTTCCAGTCATTTACAGCGAGTCTTTCCTTTGGTAAAGTCTGGAAGTCCAATGGTTTCTGTTATGTACACTCTCAGAGTTACAGGCTTAGTGGTCCCCAGACCCCACGTCGTTAGATGACAAAATGGATATCGACGTCTGCTGAGGCAGCGGAGTGACGGTGACAATGCATCATGTGCAATTCAGTACAGTTACCATATCTCTCCATTGAATTACATTCCCTTTTTCATATAGGACTCCTGTCTGTCTGCGAGTCGATAGCAGCACACTATTGTGTTGTTCTCCGGCGTGCTGAATGCACCATGCTGCTGTCACGTTCACTCACACTTGATCTTCATTTGGATGGAGGTGACGCTGTAGGTGACACTGTAGGGGCAGAGGTCCATATCTAGGAACAAAGGGTGTAGCACCGTGTGTCAAACAGTTAGATACAGGTCCAGTGCACCACAGGAGCGGGACACTTCAGCAGACAAAAGGAATAAAACACTAGAGCATCTCGGGCGATTAAATGTTTTTGGTGCTAAAGTAAAGCCTCCGTTATACTTAGTTGTCGTAGGCATGTAAAGATTCACGATACGATTCGAATCACGATACAAATGACTGAAAAATGTTTCTTTGTCCTATTTCAAATTCAGTATTTTCTTCTTTATTTTTTATTTTTTACAATACTGTGTTTTCTCTTATCCTCTTTTCAAGGATGATCACATGCCTGCTGCTTAGTTGTGTGCTGCTGGAGTAAATTGCAGATCTTACAAGCGTATGTGCATAACAAATATGGTGCATTGTGAGTGTGTATATCTGCTATTTATGGCATATGCAGCGCCGGCCAGCGTGCAGCTAAGTATGAATCAGTCTTTAGTTTACAGGTGACTTAACGTTTTGATGCCAAGTGAATCTTCATCAGAGTCATGCTTGTGACGGTCAAGTGCTTCAATGCACTTGGCATCGAAGCGTTAGTCACCCTTGTACTGAACATAGTCACCCTTGTACTGAACATAGTCCTTGTACTAAACATAGTCACCCTTGTACTGAACATAGTCCTTGTACTGAACATAGTCACCCTTGTACTGAACATAGTCACCCTTGTACTGAACATAGTCACCCTTGTACTGAACATAGTCACCCTTGTACTGAACATAGTCACCCTTGTACTGAACATAGTCACCCTTGTACTGAACATAGTCACCCTTGTACTGAACATAGTCACCCTTGTACTGAACATAGTCACCCTTGTACTGAACATAGTCCTTGTACTGAACATAGTCACCCTTGTACTGAACATAGTCACCCTTGTACTGAACATAGTCCTTGTACTGAACATAGTCACCCTTGTACTGAACATAGTCACCCTTGTATTGAACATAGTCACCCTTGTACTGAACATAGTCACCCTTGTACTGAACATAGTCACCCTTGTACTGAACATAGTCACCCTTGTACTGAACATAGTCACCCTTGTACTGAACATAGTCACCCTTGTACTGAACATAGTCACCCTTGTACTGAACATAGTCCTTGTACTGAACATAGTCACCCTTGTACTGAACATAGTCACCCTTGTACTGAACATAATCACCCTTGTACTGAACATAGTCACCCTTGTACTGAACATAGTCACCCTTGTACTGAACATAGTCACCCTTGTACTGAACATAGTCACCCTTGTACTGAACATAGTCACCCTTGTACTGAACATAGTCACCCTTGTACTGAACATAGTCACCCTTGTACTGAACATAGTCACCCTTGTACTGAACATAGTCCTTGTACTGAACATAGTCACCCTTGTACTGAACATAGTCACCCTTGTACTGAACATAGTCACCCTTGTACTGAACATAGTCACCCTTGTACTGAACATAGTCACCCTTGTACTGAACATAGTCACCCTTGTACTGAACATAGTCCTTGTACTGAACATAGTCACCCTTGTACTGAACATAGTCCTTGTACTGAACATAGTCACCCTTGTACTGAACATAGTCACCCTTGTACTGAACATAGTCACCCTTGTACTGAACATAGTCACCCTTGTACTGAACATAGTCACCCTTGTACTGAACATAGTCCTTGTACTGAACATAGTCACCCTTGTACTGAACATAGTCACCCGCATACTAAACATAGTCACCCTTGTACTGAACATAGTCACCCTTGTACTAAACATAGTCACCCTTGTACTGAACATAGTCACCCTTGTACTGAACATAGTCACCCTTGTACTAAACATAGTCACCCTTGTACTGAACATAGTCACCCTTGTACTGAACATAGTCACCCTTGTACTGAACATAGTCACCCTTGTACTGAACATAGTCACCCTTGTACTGAACATAGTCACCCTTGTACTGAACATAGTCACCCGCATACTGAACATAGTCACCCTTGTACTGAACATAGTCACCCTTGTACTGAACATAGTCACCCTTGTACTGAACATAGTCACCCTTGTACTGAACATAGTCACCCTTGTACTGAACATAGTCACCCGCATACTGAACATAGTCACCCGCGTACTGAACATAGTCACCCTTGTACTGAACATAGTCACCCTTGTACTGAACATAGTCACCCTTGTACTGAACATAGTCACCCTTGTACTGAACATAGTCACCCTTGTACTGAACATAGTCACCCTTGTACTGAACATAGTCACCCTTGTACTGAACATAGTCACCCTTGTACTGAACATAGTCACCCTTGTACTGAACATAGTCACCCTTGTACTGAACATAGTCACCCGCGTACTGAACATAGTCACCCTTGTACTGAACATAGTCACCCGCATACTAAACATAGTCACCCGCGTACTGAACATAGTCACCCTTGTACTAAACATAGTCACCCGCATACTAAACATAGTCACCCTTGTACTGAACATAGTCACCCTTGTACTGAACATAGTCACCCTTGTACTGAACATAGTCACCCGCATACTAAACATAGTCACCCGCGTACTGAACATAGTCACCCGCGTACTGAACATCCCAGATGCTCAAATACTTTATTCCTTTTGTCAATATATGGGACCTTCTATACACTGGTATGTGCGTCTCCGCTGCCCTCTGTACGTTCCACGCTGTTATACAGGTTTATTGGACATATCTATTCACAAATTCACCAAGTATCCTTTTCATTGTCTGTGTATGATGTGAAATTGTCAAATTCCCCCCCACCCCCTCTCTTGCCAGATTAGCCTGTCAAACCTTATTTGACAGATAATGAGGTGCTTTATACTCATGGAATATACTACAGCATGTCTTCTTTTGATGTGGGAAAAAAAGGTTACAGCTGAACTTTCTCTCACGTTTCCCGTTTGTCGAGGAGTCATTGATGCGTCTTTGAGGCAAACACTTTGCACACGCTATCGGAGCAAAAGAAACTTGATACAGTGAGAGGATGACAACGTGAGATGGAGACTACAGACGAGGAGGGTGTGTGCCCGTGCACGCACGCACGCACGTCCCCACAATTAAGATGCTGGGGTTAGTTTAAGCAATAGTAGCAATGTCACAATATAAAAATGCTCTGTTACAAGTAAAAGGCCTGTATTAAGAAATTGTACTCTGGTAAATGTACAAATGTATGAGCATCAATGCTGACCACTTAACACGGGTCAGATGGGTGAACACGAACAACTTTGGAGATTTTCACATGGGCCCTGTTTCAGGAGAGCTTGAGAACCGCTGCTCTAAGGTTACATACAATTGAGTTGATAAATAGATGCTTTGTGAGAGGTGGAATTGCAACGATACAGTTAGAATTGATCCCAGGGCCAGTCGATGACCTCTGTCTCTGGGTCTCTCTGCTCTGCTGTTGCCATAACAACCCACACGGACCTTTTGCAAGTTATTGTGGTACAAATGTAGTTTTGTTTTAGTTTTGCAGAGAGTCTATTACAATGAGTGCCGCCTGGCTGATTTCAGGCTATTCCACTATGACTCTCGTCCAGTTTTTGCTTCCATCTTGAATGCTAAAGTATTAGCATTAATGCCACCGAGCCAAAATTATATCCATATACTAGCTCTAGACAGCACCACGATGTTCCCATCGTGCTCAACAGATAATCAGAGAAGACCTCCGAACATCGCCGATCTGTTCAACACCACGGACGGCCATCGCTTTAGTTTCAGAGAAAAAGGCCTTCAAAGACGCGGCCTAAAACAGAGGCTAATGGGTAATATTGAGAACGTTTTGCAGTGCGGGATAGGTTCATAGCAACCGGAGAGATTCAACAGCGAGGCAATGTTACAGCGATATTCAACGCCTTATGACGACCCTGCTCGCCATGTGTAATCAGCGCATGGCATGGTGCAAAATGAATTAATCGTGACGAGTACAGCTGTCCGAAGTATCGAAACGGTTAAGGCATAAATGTCATGCAATGATAAATACACATGCACATTCATTCATAACACTTTCTAGCAAATATAAAAAAAAGTCATTTTTGACTTGGCAAGAACTGAAAATAGGCTATTGTAACGTTGTTTTGTCAGAACTAATGTGGTAATTGTTCCTACTAAGATGACAGGGGGGGGGCTGGCCTCCCCTGGGTTTCATGGGGAAAAAAAGGTGGGTCTACTGTCTATGAATAATGGCCTTTCATTGTTTTAATGTGTGTGCTACACAGCTACAGTAGAGGGAGGACGGAGCTGTTTCATTTTAATTGGTGTGGTCAGCCAGTGGAAGAGGATATTGTTGTGCAGAAACTTCTTATCTCCATGTTTTAACGTCAATGTTAATGTTAACGTTAATGTTTTTTTTGTAAATCAACACCCTACTTGATCATACTACATCATCCCACAAAAGTATCAGATCTGCAAGCTCTAAGCATAGCACGACACGTTTTGAGCTTGTCGATTTGCTACTTTGGCTGTTTTTTGTTTTTTTATCCTGAAAAGTAACGGTCTTGGACTTGTGAGGTTTCCACCCGACATAGACAAATATGTTTTAAAGATTCAATAACATAGTACTTATTATCAGTCTTATGATTCAATGTTTTTTTTTAATGCTTTCAGAGGCTCCTCTTTCCTTTTCTAACTCGTTTTCATTCCTTATTGTTTATTGTTTTGAAGTAGAACCATGGCCTCAAACTGCCAACAGAAGCAATCTAGAGGGAAATCAAACCTGCCTCTCCTCCAAGTGGAGGGGCGAAAACAGCTTATTCCAGTAGAATAAAAAATGCAACTCAGTTCACGCAAGGTAGAGAAAAGAGGAGGCTGATAGATAATGTACATGGAACGTTCTTTATTCTAACTTCTGTACATTTGAGTGATGGTGATGGCAGGTGTCGTACTGTATATCAAAGAATACATACAGTACAAATGAACTAAATAATACCGTATCAAACAGTATCTTCCAGCAGTAAAGGTAAATAGCTCAGTATGTCAACAACACAACTGGCGTCTCTATATCCCAATATAAATGAATAATGAGCATTTGATAAAACACGCTATACTGCATTGCAGTCATACCATTTTATTATGGTTAATTTATTATGCAAACTATGTAACATATTACAGTTGTATACAACATATAATATAACAAACGTATTGCTTTCCCAAGCCATGTCCTGTCCTACATTGCATCATATTTTGTGCATACCTTTAGAGATGCATCAATCTATGACAAGTTCATTCCTAAGAACTACAGTATAGAACTTCTGTATCACAAACGATCCCAGAAATAATCCCAAGGGTATCAAGCGCTACTTCATCTGCTTGGTGAGCAGAGGTCTGACAATAAGAGTGACTAATTTATACTCCATATGACTATAAATCAGGGTATAAATGGGTCCTTGTCGTTCAGCCAACATTGTGAGTAGTTTGATGACAAGAAGACACGTCGTGCTCTAGCTTTTCTTGGTTTTTAAAAACCTACTTTGGACGGGGAGAGGAAACATGTTTAGAGAAGGCCACCGTCAAACATGGCCCAATAATTCTCAAGGACTTCTCAGTTCTGTTGGTGGTGGGTTTTGTCAGGAGAATGGCTGGTAAGTTCCACTGCATTGAGGGTTGTCTTTGGATTGACAATCTAATCTCTAATGCCCACATTTTTTATTTAAATGTCCCCCGTTTGACACAATTACGGATGTTCCAGTATCAGAGCTTCTTGTAATAGTGACAGATTACACTGTGCCTGTCAGCTATGAAACATAATTGTCAAAAATGTTATACCGGTAGTCTATTCAGAGAATTGGAACAAGTCCTTAGTCAATCATTAATGTTAGCCAGTAGCATCTGGTATCACATTCTTTTTTTTGTCCCGACTTTCTTATGGAATATAATCTTGACCACATTAACACTGGCATCCCTATTCTGGGCAAGTTATAATAATAGGTCAATGTACACAGAAAATAGCAGATCAAGAGCTGCTATTCAACATGTGAGCTTGTAGATCATCCCAAAGAGATTTGGTATATAGAAGGTAAAAAGGAGGGTCCCTGGTCAACAAAGTATAGGTTTTAAGTGGTTAAAGCCCCCCTCTTTCTGGTTAAAGTCACACTTTTGAATGCAAAAAATGGTTAAAGTCCCTATTTTCACAAGTCTTAAAAAAAGAGTGGATTCCCCTGATCTTGCATGCATCTATGTTGATGAGATCCCTCCAGGCTGGTCGTTCAGTCCAAACACAATAACTAAAACAATCACTAACAATATCGATTCACCGATAACTATATCGTTCATCATTGTCATCTGAAACTTGAGTTAGAACAATTTTGAAAACTGTATCTTTATAGTGAAAAGTAACTGTTTTGGACATAATGAGGTTTCCACCCAAGACCCAACAGATAATGGATAATTTTATAAATGATAAATGATTAGAAGGAAAGACTGTTGTAAACTGCCTGATGGTAATGTCAGCTAGCATTAGGTATTCAAAACCTCAACTCCGTTAATAACAAAGCTTTCTGAGGGTGAGACAGTGAGACTGAATTAATCCAAAATGTCCTTCTGATGCATTTTAATTGGCTGTCAATGTTCCTATAATTTATACATTTAATCTATCATTGTCGCTATAGTTGTGGCGTGGACGCTGTCATCCATTTCAGTTAGTGATTTTTATAGTTCTAATTATCGTGCTCAGTGTGAATGGCCCTTATACACTTAAGGATCTCTGCAGTAAATCGTCTCTGTCGGATTGGAAACTTTACAGGATTCAAATAAAAAAATATAGCAAATGTAGCAGATCTACAAGCTCAAAATGTCAAGCTTGTAGATCTGCTATTTTTGTGTGATGCTGTAGAATGATAAAGTAGGGCGTTAATTTACAAACAAACAAAATTCAAAAATGTTTGAATATTTCTGCCCGACAGCGACGATATGGTCTTTAGTTCTGTTGGACCGACGGTTCTTCGGGGGTACAGTTTTTGAGGCGGGCACAGGTTGCCACGCGGTTCCCCTCCCAGTAACCTGCGTCCTGGCCATCGTGGCACCGACATTTGGTGCAGGAGTCCACCCACACGGCCTCACCGGCAGGAATCACTCTGCTGTGGGACGCGTCCACGTAGCAGTTAGGGCCTGGATGGGAAACGGTGCACACAGGTTAAGCCTGGATACATGTAGGCTATATGCATGTATACACACACGATACATGCTTTCACACACATATAGCCAAGCAGGCACACATGGACATACATCACAAGCGTGATTTTACTAGTGGCACATTTACCAAATCCTGATATTAAAGCTGGATTGCCGTGATTTTTGTACTTTTTCTGTTTTGTAGGTCTATGGAGTTAACATTACTCTAATAGACCCCCAGGTCTGGTTATAATAGGCCAATCAGAGGCAGGCGGGACGTTACCATGTCCATCTCTGATGCAAAATAGATTCACACATACTTAATGCCTTGGACTAAAAAATAATCTTCCTCCTAGTATAATCATAGTAGGCCTACCTAGTCGTTTTAGGGAGGGAACTCCATCTTTAATTATTAGTAAGCTATGCTATCTACAAAAATATACACCCTATCGCACTTTATGGACCAGGATGGAAACAAAAGATGCCTTTTTTAGCATAAAATTTGACTGTAGCCTACTACCTGTACTGTTAACAAACCTGCTAATAAAGTATTAAATCAAACAACCTACCATCTTTGCACTCAGGGCAGCATGTTCCAGGCTGGTAGATAGGGTTGACACATGGTGGAGGGGCACAGTCTGCTACTAGACAGCGGGCAATGCCATCACTGTCACAACTGCACTGTTCACACTCTGATGGCTGCATGTTGTGACCGCACGCACACACACACACACACACACACACACACACACACACACACACACACACACACACACACACACACACACACACACACACACACACACACACACACACACACACACACACACACACACACACACACACACACACACACACACACACACACACACACACAAAACAGAGACAGGTAGAGAAAGTGAGAGGTCCAATACAAGACAATATTTACAGAGACATTAGTAAATGGTGTGTATGGCATATAACCCATATTTATGAACCCTTTGTGATGAAGGCTGATACTTTTGTGTTTTTGTTGATGCCTCACTCACAGCACCATACAGTACCAGGCCTATTCCACAAGGAGGCGCCATATAGACATTCTTAACCAAAACAAAATCGAGTCAGAAAGAAAAAAACAGCATGTTCCAAATTGACTTATTGCACACTACACTGCCACAGCCCACAGGACAACGTATAGGATTAGGACTTGAATTGTTCAGCCCAATAACACTGAGAAAAAAAAAACATGAATAGTGTAAACTTAAATGAATTCAAAACATATACATTTAGCCAATGTCACTGGTCCTCTCTTTTAGAGCCTAAATGAAATATAGCCTAATCAGATGGAATTTATTAGAACATCATGATCGTGTGTGGACATTCCAGACATAAGTTATTTCCATATCCATCTCTCCTGTGATCAGGGCACAGGGCACCCCCCCCCCCCCCCAATCAGAAAGAAACTACGTAGGTCTACGTCTATAAATGTTATGATTAATTGAACATGGTGGACCCTATTGCAAACAAGTGTATTGCATGGTGTCGTCACAGTTAACAGTTAACAGTAACAGTTAACAGTTTTGTATTGAGTTGTGCTTGAAATGTAGGCTAATTCTCCAAACTGTTAATAAATACTTCAAACTATCAATGAATCAAACAAACACTGGGGGTTATTTTCAAAGACATCTACTTTTTGTCTCAACTTTTACTCTGCACAGCAGAGCAGTCAATCTCAAGTCCATGTCAGAAATCCAATTCCAAGCACCTACAAGATGCTCTCCGGTCAACTCAGTGCTGCTGCCAACCCAACCAGACATTACCTGGAAGTTTTGCCCCAGGTCGTACACCTCTCCGCGGTACTCGCAGCCGATCTTCTCGCAGCGCGGGCAGCAGTCGGTGGGGTAGTGGCTGACGTGGATGCACGCCGCCGGCAGAGAGGTGCACTCGGTCCGCGCACAGGCCGAGCCCTCCTTGGTGCACTCGCACTGCGTGCAGTGGTCCGAGTCCAGAAAGTACCATTCCCCCACGTAATAGACACTGTCGTTGGCCTCGCAGGTGCTCTCCAGCTGGCCGGCCACGGAGAACGCACAGCCGAGCGAAGCGCACAGCAGCAGCAGCCCGGAGAAAATAAGGCTCCCCTTCTTTGAAAGTTTACCCATGATGATGTTCCAAACTGTCAAAAACATACGAAAAGTTGAATATAGTGAGACCCCGCTGGAGAGATTCCGTTGTAGTCTTGTAAAATAAAAATATATAGGCCTATATGATTTTTTCTTTAAGTTTGTTACATTGTTACAGATTGTAAACTCCTTGGCATTTTATCCTTCAACTGTAGCCTTGTGAGGCTGCGTCCAATCTTCCACACAGAGCCGTGACAGTAAAGCATGCAGAGAGAGGGAGCGTTATTCACTCTACTCACTCGCCTGCTTGCCTCTATGGGACTTTGCATCTCATTACATGCAGATCTTAGTCTTTCAAATATGTACTGCAGCCACAATATCCCAAATAGAAAGAAATGCATAGGAAACACTTTTATTATTTTGAAATACAATTAAACAAGGCAAATTAAGTATTTGCTATAGCCTAAGTTGCACTACTCAGTTCACACGGGTGTGATTTTTAATATACATTTGTAAATAACACCTTCTTTTCTATGTTACATGTTCTATGTTAAATAGCCTGAGTAGCTCGCTTGATCTCGCGATGTTTACTCCTTGGCAACCGGGATGTTTACACTGAACAAGGAAGCGACAAGGTGAGCTGTCCCTTTTTTGTTTAATACTAAAAAGAACCCTAACCCTAACACATTAGCTGGGACTATGGGTGTTTTTTTCTTTTGGGTGTGTGTGAGTGTGTGTGTGTGTGTGTGTGTTACCTCCTCAGGGCACAGTTCATGTGTGCAGGACATGAAGTGTGTACACAGCAGAGGGAAGCAGATGGAGTGTCTGCTCTGAGATGGTAGCTCCAAACACTGTTGAAACATCTTCTCAAATGCACGGCACACACAAAAATATATTATTTATTTTGTGTAAATGTGTTGATGTATAAGAAGTGTGTGTGTGTGTGTGTGTGTGTGTGTGTGTGTGTGTGTGTGTGTGTGTGTGTCTCTCACCAGAATATGGAGAGGTCAGAGGTCTCCACTAGCATCTCCACCAGTGAGTCCACCATCTTGGTGTGAAAGATGATGGTGTTCATCATCTTCCCCAGCTCCCTGTGGTCTGCTATACCCAGACTGGCCTTAGAAACACTGGTATACGCCTAGAGGAGACATGGTGGGAGGGAATAAAGAACAGAAAGATGGAATAGAAGGGAACGAACCAAATGAACAGGGAAAGAAACGCAGGTTGGATGGAAACGAAGAGGGAATGAGGAAAAGGAAAACAGGAAGTAGGGATGAACCGAAATGCAAAGAAAGTGGCAATAAGTCTGAGGAATCAGAAACAAGAGAACGACAAACGGAAGACTATAGCACCATTGTGTATTGTATTGTATTGACATTAGACACCAGCGGATGGCGGATTTAGCCGGTTAACCGCAGTTTGGGTCAAAAGAATATATTATTAATTAATATCGGATAAACCGCGGGTGAAATAATGCTGGAAATAAATGAATGGCATCCATCTATAGGTTTTATAACTTTTAAAACGGAAATAAACTAATGACATCTATCTATAGGCTTATAATATAGTTTTTTTTTTTAAAGGCACCAAATCTCGGCGTGCGTGCGTTAGTAGTATTTTTCCTTGAACTTGTAGATTGGCTATATCCCTGCAGCGGATTTCGGGTGGTTGCGGATATATAAATTGGATTAAGTCATTTATGCGGTGGGATAACAGGCGGATTATAAATATGCACACTCGGATTCGGGTGACAAAAAAGCTCATCCGCTGATCTCTGATTGACATGATCATGAATTGACATTGAATTTGAAAAAAAGGAGACATTTACACAAAATATGTTTGACAATATAAACGCATAATATCCAGCTTGCCCAGAGACATCTTGAAAATATAGCAAATTCGTTCGATACAATTTGTTCCTGAATAACATGTAGTTGGTATCAAGTTCAACTGTGTGTGTGTGTGTGTGTGTGTGTGTGTGTGTGTGTGTGTGTACCTGCAATCTGAACCAGTCCAGTCTCATGCCTCTGAAGTCAAACACATCTCCATCCTCCACTATAAGGAACAAGCATGTGCAAAATTACCACAACACTGTGTTTGATGTTATTTTTAAAACAATATTCACACACATCACATCATCCTTCAATAATTATATTCCACAACACTGAGCTGACATGGACATAAGCATTTAATCTTTGATGTTTACTGTCTGCTGGCGTTTGGCTTATGAATGTTATTCTGTTGTACCAGGTTTTTCTTTTCCTTTTAGATTTTTTTGAGAGAGAGAAACCATGAAACAGTTTTTGGCATAATATAAACACAGTACATTCCAGTATTAACCCATTTTGCGCGGGAACCCCTTTTATGTTATACAAGATCTACAAGCTCACGCCGAGTGGCGCTCTACGAGCTTGTAGGTCTGCTATTTCTTTTAAATGGTGAAAATGTGCCTCACATCTTTGAATATATATTGTTACAGAGTGAACATTTTAACTCAATTCTTTGCTTCTGTGTTGGGGTCCCTGGAACAACATATTTTCATATTGGGGTCCTTTCCTTGACATGAAATATTGATCACAACTGAAACAGAAACATTTCAGAAAGCCGTCAGGATTTTGAAGACTTTTTTTTTAATTTCGACCTCAGGCCTAAATGGGTTAATTGAACTGAAAGACTGTATAAAGAAATAATGACCTGTTGCAATTGTACACTCTCAGGGTTAAATGATCATACATGATTACCTCAAACCATGATTTACAGTACAGTAGTTTATGTTTACCTTGTTTGACGCTGAGAGAGGTCATCGTGTTGACGAAGGAAGACATGATGATTGATTCATCTTCTGGACACACAGAGAGGTTCTAGCATAGAAAAAACAAGTTCCATTCTTACGGTGATTAATGTTATCGATGCATGTTCCTTTAGCCATTATTCATCATTGTCATACAAATAAATATTAGGAATATGAAACCATGGGTGGTAGGGGTAGTTTCAGTAACCCCCTTCCCCCCGTTAATTAAGATTGTCCCACTGACATTTTCAATGCTTGTGTGTGTGTGTGTGTGTGTGTGTGTGTGTGTGTGTGTGTGTGTGTGTGTACCTGCACCAGTTCGTTGAGCACCACAGCATCGAAACCAGATAGATACTGAACGTAGTACCTCTGCATGACTGGACCATACTTCCTCACATGGGCCCTCAGCTCCTCCATGTAGAAGATCAACTCTGCTATGTGTCTGTAACACACACACACACACACACACACACACACACACACACACACACACACACACACACACACTTAACAAGAAATTCTTGAACACAAACAATAGTGGATGCGCAAACTTGGAAAACTCTACAACAAGTGCTTCAGGATACAGATCACGGGCATCGCCTTCTCCATATATGGCGACTGCCAATTATTGCAGACACTGAACAGAATTTTGCCGATGCCTGATCAGCTCTCAGCTTGGGCATGCCTGCAATCTGCAGGCACCTCACGACTGATTTATGGACATTACCAAGGCTTCCAAATATGAACACAAGTAGTTTACATTTGTAGCCAAGCTGTATAATAGCATCTTTAAGACGCTGGTACTTAAGCACCTTGGTAAGGAATGCCTCTTCCAGACTGTGGTCAAATGTACATGCCACTTCCAAAATGGTCACTTCTCTACTGTCATCAACACCAACAATATCTGGTGTATTAGCTGTGACATCTGAAATCATCATAGACTCAAATACCACACGACAGTGTGATTTGAGTCTGGCTACATGAACATGGCAGTTAAAACATACGAGTGCTTATACATTTTGGCAGATGATGAAACATATGAACTTAGCTAATAGGTCAACAATTCTGTCGTGCCTAGCGATGTACATTCCATTATATACATAGCAACCAAACACACATTACTGTGTGCGATCATGTATCAGTGTGTGTGTATTATTGTGCGTGTGTGTGTGTGTGTGTTTGCTTACTTGTCTATGAAGTCATCTGTACTTTCTTCTGGATGTTGTCGGCGTGACGAAGGAGCCAGATGATTTCATCACGGGCAAACGATAATGCCATGAACACAAACAGCGCCTGCAGGTGGAGAACTCTTTTTGAACACCTACTGTACAAAGAAAAAACACACTACTTTGGTATCATTATCTTCATCAGAACATTATAGGGCCAACTCATGCAGGTGTTAAATAGAAAGTAGAAAAGTTCATCTTAAATCATTAGGTTTATAAGAAGACAGAGTCACACTAGTTATCAGAACATAATGTATTCCCTTAATAAACTGTGTGATAACGTATTCTGGCCCCGATTGAAAAGGCATTATCCCAATCCCACAATGCACAACTTGGAGTAAGGGACAAAGCGCTAAAGCATTGCGTGATTTCAAATGCCCAGATTTTGAGCTTGTATAAACTGGGTACCAGTACCAGATCAGGAATCACCATTATTATTATTCGCAGTACTAACGTTGTGGTCCTGTACTTCTGGCTCTCCACAGGAACTCCATAACATAGAATATACAAATATTGCAGCACGACTCTTTAACCCAGGCCTGACGTCGGAATAAATAAAAGACGTTCGCTCTGAAAGAATATATATTCAAAGATTTGTGCCTTACGATTTTTCAAAAATAGCAGACCTAAAATATGATCTGAAGTGGGACGTGTTCCTCAGTCATGTTGCAGGTCCCTTGGTGTGATCCATGGTCAGGCAATGCCCTCTTGATTGTTTATTGTATTACTACACATTATGATACGGTTGATGATGCTGCGTTTGGTCGTCTAAATAATGTAAACTATTTTCAATTTTTTCTTATCTATCTTGTCTGTCCATGAATACGTACTCTGCTGTTGTTGCTTGTGTCTGTATTTTAGGTTGTCTGTTGTATGCGTTTGTAAAAAATCTAAAATAAAGTACTGATCATAAAAATAAGAAAATAGCAGACCTACAAGCTCGTAGTGCGCCACTCGGTGGCACGCTATGAGCTTGTAGATCTGCTATTTTTCAATAGCTAAAGCATAACATAATGCTTAGTTAAAAACACCAAAAGGGGTTCCCACCCCAAGAATGGGTTAAGTTGACATTATATATTACCTTTGGGCCCAGGAGTCCAGGCTGGTCAGCAAGGACGGTAGCCAACTCCTTCAGAGCAGAGCGGAGAAACTTGCGTCTCTCTCTGTGCATGGAGCCTCTGCACATCAAACACATAGATGATGCCCAATGACACATCATTCAATTATATATTCTATCACCTTCGGGACAACATGGTAAGATGAGAGTACCACTGACAGAAGAGGAGAGAAGGCAGGTGGTTGAGCAGGGGAGGAATTAAATATTTTACCTTTACTAGTTCAATAACTGGTCATACTATATATTTTTTTTGTTTTATACTAAAACCTTAAATGGATTTTGGTAGGGTCAGTAATGTCAGCCCATTGACATTGGCCAAAGAAACTGGCCCAGACAGCCAATAAGTGGAATGTTTCTCAATAGCATTTTTTCTTCCATCCCTTTTCTGGGGTGAACACACAGATATTATTAGTGTAGCGTGAAAACATCAGGGGGCGTAAAAGCATAAGGTTTAAGTGATTAAAAAGTGAAGGGATGCAGGACTAAAAGACTAATGGATGGAGGAATGAGTGGCCAATTAGAGAAAGTGGTTAAACAAGTGCAAAAGCATGCAAGATAAAAGGATAGCAGGTTGAGAAAGAGGGAAAGGCGAGAAGAGACAAAGACAAGAGAGAAGGATGTATGGATGGATAGATAGACAGATAGAGGCAGATTAAGAGATGGAGGGCAAAGAGAGATTAGGATACGTACGCATGAGACAGTGCTTGTTCCTTGCATTCTCTTATGTCGTTGATGCGTTTGTTGTATCTGAAACACACAAATTGAAGAGAGGCACTGATTGAAAATCAGTGTTTTAATGGTGTTTTTTTTTTCTTCCATGATGTCACGAGCAAGAAGGTGCGCATGCGCCTACAGTACATGTGTGCATGGCATGCAGCTGATAGCCTAAGCCTAGTGTATTATTTATAGTGTGTGAGAGTTTTAGACACACAAACACAAAAGTAGACTTAAAATAGTCAGACAAACTTCTTTACTGTGCTGCAGTATATAGCGAAACTAAAACGTTTGCTTTGGAATCGGACAAATCTCTGCTTCGACGGTGGAGGAGGCATTATCGTTGCGTGCAGAACACCACAGAAGCTGTAGCCTACTGGAGCCATACTGCTGCGCTGTGTTGCTTTTACCGTGTGTGAGAACGTGCGTTCAGGTAAACAGTTTTAACCTGTTGTTATACGTATACACGACGTGTGAAAATAGGGGGCCGCGCCCACCGCCAGTAAACCTAGACCACTGCAGGGCACGTGGTGCGTTTTGGAAAGTCTGGTGACCCGAGGTGGATGATCTTCTCTTGAATCTAGGGGGACGGGACGGGACGTTCTAGCGTGGTCACCACGGCATGGTACTGCGTTCTACGAGCAAGACACCACTGTTGAAAATGGATGAAGTGCTCCTTTGACCAAGCAAAACACAACGCCTAGAGATTAACCCATTCTGACCTGAGATCAGATTCATACGAGGTTTCCACTGGACACACACTGGTCTGATTAACCCATTCTGACCTGAGATCAGATTCTAAAAATGTCAGTCGTTCTTCGATTTTTCAAAAACAGCAGACCTACAAGCTCGTAGCGCGCCACTCGGTGGCGCGCTATGAGCTTGTAGATCATACAAGCTACACACATGTGTGTAGGAGGCACAAACAAAAACGAGAACAGCCTTAAAGCTTACAAATTTAACAAAATTACAACGCAGAACAGTGGGCAATAACTAACACATACTGGGGAGCGGACAAGGTGCTACTGCTAAGGAACCATATTGTGCCGTTATAGTTTGTAAGTAACTGGTTGTACACTGGATTGGACAGGGCGCATCAATGATCATCTCCTATTTTGCATCTCTCTGAGCAACTTTTCACTAAAGACTGCGATTTGCTAGCCAGCAAGGTAACCTTACGTATGTGTCAAGTGTGTGACCATGTCTATTTGTCACTGTACATGTATTTGTCTTTAGTGTGTCTGACTGTTCGTCAGTAGCTAGTTCACTGACCAAAGCCTTCCATCTAGGAAGCTGACCATTACAACACAGCAGTTGGTCTGGAACACACAGCCCTGGGACTTGGGATACGAGTCATTACACACAACAAGATTTCAATCCCCATCAATGACACAGGTGGCACCTCAATTCCTTGCTTATTTCCTTGAGTCCCCTCTCATTTTTACCAAACCTGAAACTTCAACGGCCTAAAATGATAGCTGAGATGACATCAGTAATACTGTACGTCTACCCGGCTACTTTCGGCCAATGAAATGTCATGTATGGCTTGTGCATGTTTTTAACTACATACAGTGAGAAACAAGGAAGCAAGATCCATAAAGTTTCATAAAAAGCACAGTCTGGCAAATGCACAAATACAATGCTAATTGTGGTTACCGAGTGGCGCGCTACAAGCTTGTAGGTCTGCTATTTTTCAACAGCTAAAGTTTGAAACACCAAAAGGGGTTCCCGCCAAATGGGGAACCCCTTTTGTTATGCTTTATTTATTGAAAAATAGCAGATATACAAGCTCATAGCGCGCTACGAACTTGTAGGTCTGCTATTTTTGAAAAATCTAAGCACGACTGACATAGAAACTGCTGCATGTTGGCTTTAGATGGTCCAAGGTTCCTGATGAAGATCTTGGGAGGAGGAAGACAGATCTCCAGCAGCCTCACAGAGATATAGCTGAGGAAAACAGAGTGAAGGAAATTGTGTAAGAAAAGAAAAGAAAAAAGTGCAATACAATGTGTGTTACATTTCAAACGCACTTTCATCACTCCGACATTGGTGGCAACCACCCTTATAAGGAGCAATTTGGGGTTCAGTGTCTTGCTCAAGGACCCTTGAACACGTGTGTGTGCCTGCCTCTAACCGTCTAACGTGGTGGCAGCCCCGAACAGAGTTTGTGCCAGGTTTGGTACAGATCGGAGCAACGATGTGCGTCCTATGTCCGGATGTTACGTTTGTGACCACGATCTGCCCGCCCACCAACCCTCTGTCCATATATCCTATGTTAAAAGTGTGTGGATGGATGAACAGACAGAGTGGATGAATTGAGCCCTAACCTGAAGGACGCCACCATCTGATTGTAAGAGAAGTACTGGAAGTACTTGTATTATGCTGCCACACATGCTATTCAGACCTACAGTACTAATGTTTTCCTTGAACATTGTGTATGTAGTAGTACTGTGGTACTGAATGTAAATGGCAGACACCTACCCTCCTTCATACATGCTGGCATTGCCCTGGCTGGCAGTGAAGTAAACAGAAGTGGACCTCTGCCCCTGTGGATGTGACGACGTCTGCGTGCACGCTGGCTGTCCTCCACACCTTTCCCCCTGTGAATGTGACGACGTCTGCGTGCACGCTGGCTGTCCTCCACACCTTTCCCCCTGTGGATGTGACGACGTCTGCGTGCATGCTGGCTGTCCTCGACACCTTTCCTCAACACAAAAGTAAAAATGCACAGTAAAAAAAAAACAGATGGTTGACCCTTGAAAAATAAATTGCCTGTTCAGTCAATCTGCCAATTTATACCCCTTGAACAAATCACCTACATTACATGGAACCAAATGGACGTGTAAGGGTCTATTTGCTACAAAGGTCAAGACTTGAACTGATGGTAGTGAATTTATTAAGTCCATAAACCACCGTAAGAACTGACAGGACAGTAAAAACAAAAAAATACTGTTAATTTCACATACTTTTGCAATGACAGTACCAAATATTAACAGCTCAAGAAGCTCCAAAATTAAACCATGCTAATTCAAAACAGTACAATTTCCTTTTTAAATGGCTTTGACCATCAATCAGAATCACTGTAACATATTACAATTAATTGATGACTTCAACATCACCAAGCACTTATTATATTGAACTAGTTTTTCCCTTTTTAGCAGCTGTTTTAACTATGGAGTAATGAAATACCTTCTTTTAACCTTTTTTAAGTGTAAATATAATGACATGAAATTAAGACCTTTTTATCCAAAATGTATGAAATGCAGTGATAACAATCCTTCCTTTGCATGTGCACTTCTAACCTTTCCTTTACAGCACACTTGACAGAAAGAGTAGCAAACCAAACTTTGGTTTATAGTGCACTATCCTTGTAGCACTGTGAGCCTTTGCTGCAGAAATACGTTTTTCATTCCATATACCAAAACTGAACAGTGCACTTTATCAAAGGTCATTTAGCTCCACAAACGTGTTGTATTGTATGTTGCAAACACAGTCCAAGTGTACCAACCTTATGCCTCTTCGGGGGTGCTAAAACAATCATTGAAAGTCTCAATGGCAAAAAGCGGTTTACTTTTTAGCAGCAGCAAAACACGCGTCTCCTCTCTCTCTTGTCTGGTTATTATGTAATACTTCCTCTTTCCGGTGCGCAGGTAGCTATTGTTGTGTTCTTATATCCTTACTGAATTGAATCATATACACAACATTGTCTTTCTGGTTGCTTTATTGTAGTGACTGCTCCTGTCGACTTGCCGGATGGTTTCCCTATACATTTCTGTTACCTGTCGTCACCATAGAGTATTGTCGTCACCTGCTTCCTGGTCATGTGACTTCAGTAACCAATACACGACAGCTATGTCCCACAAAACTCCCTTCAAAATAAAAGCATTTGGCTCAAAGGAAAACGACTTGTTTCACAATAAGTAACATTGTCATAATAACAATGTCTGTTCACCCAGAATATAGAAAAGTTCAGTAGAAAACGTGTTTGGGTTCTTTACAGTTACAGACACAGAGAGGGGGGAGGGGGGGCCTAGAGAAAGCAATATGAGATATTTTATGACCTTGTGATTAGCAGACAGCCAAAAGTAAAACATAAAACATAAATGTGTTTTGGCCATCCAATTATTTACCATGCACACCATCAAATATGAATACACGGTTTTCAAATAATTGCAATGCATACTATTGAAGAATAGCCTACTATAAAACTTCATGTTCAAACACTGATCAAGACAAAAATGGGAAATGATGGATGGTTATTTCACTATATAAATAGGCCTATTCCTGTGGAACCGGGAGTCAAGCAAAAGGGAATGCATCCCATGTTCTTGTCAGGGTCCCCAGTTCAAAAGTGATTAATTTGGATGGGGTCACGCCCTGACAAGGTTGAGAAACACCAGTGACCACACTACTCTATGAATTTGATGATGGCACACTCACGCACGCACGCACACATGCACACACACACACTCCCACACACACACACACACACACACTCCCACACACACGCACACACACACACACACACACACACACACACACACACACACACACGCACACACACACACACACACACACACACACACACACCGGTGTAAAGCTGGGAGGCCGCATTTGAAGCCTGTCAAGGTCACACCTTGACCCTAGACCTTAGGAGTGTCTTTGAGCGACGGGAGCAGGTTCCCCAGATTCAGCTTCACCTTCTGAACAAAAGTATGTCTTGTTTGAAACAAAAGGACTTTTGGAAAGGGCCTAAAGGTGGCGCTAACCGTCAAACTACAGGGAGTGTTGTGCATTCTTTTTTTTTAATCCGACAGATACCTCTCTGGACTCACTTTTTCCCGCTGAATCCGAATATATCAACGACGAGACTGTCTGACCTTGGGAAAGTGGTGAAAAAGGGCGCTAAAGTTTGTAAAAATGTCACCTTTGCATCCAAAAAGGACATATTTCCTGTGATTTTTTCCAATCAAGGGGCATGTATTCCCACTTACTTTTTCCCCCCGATTCCAACGGTGGTGGTCTTATCTCTCTACGACGTCAGGAAGTGGGTGTAAACGCCCACTTCCTGTCCCCAGCCCCCCGAAATGTTGTGGAAAACGGGACCAATTCCATTAAATCCGGCATGAAAAAGTGATTCAGAAAATGTGTTGTTTGAAAAAAAATAATAATAATTGAGCTCTAGGGGCTGAAAAAACGTGTCTCTTTTGATTTGGCGGAGAGTTAGCAGTGTCGGAGAGCTACGAAACCACTTCCATCGGATTCGGGACGCTTCAAACATTTAGAAACAGTCTTGTTTGTGAAGACAGCAATTTTTTTGAATATCTTATTGAATTTTAAAGCTGGGAGGCCGCAAATTAAAGCCTTAAATGTCAACGCTTGACCTTTGGGTCTTCCGAGTGTCTTTGAGCGTCGGGAGCGGGCTCCCTAGACTCACTTTTTCCCGCTGAATACAGCCGTGGTGGTCTCGTGTCTCTACGATGTCGGGAAGTGGGTGTACTAGCCACTTAGCCGCCAGAAATCTTCTGTAAAAAACCGAGACCATTTTCCGACTCAGAACGGCGAGGCGAACGCGCTGATATGTGTTTCCCAGCACACGGACTTACGGTTCTCTTAATTGGCTAGGGTTAGGGTTAGTTTTCAACGCGCGATAGCTCTTGAACGATACGTCCGTCAGACAAGTAATTGACGTTGGCGTTTCCAGCTTTCCGAGGCCTACGATCTGATATGTCCGCCATTGTCGTGCGACCCCCGTAGCCCCTAACCCTAACCCTAGATAACCCTAGTTTTACCTGATCGAAAGGTTTATAGGGTTACCGATGCTAAGAATGTGTTTTTGGTTGAAATGCTGAATTTAAAATTGAGTACCAGAAGCGAGCCACATATCATCGCGTTCGTCTTATCGATAGCTACGCGTGGACGCGACTAACTTTTATTTCTGACCTTTGTGGGAGGAGCTATCGCACTTTAAAGGCTACCTAGACCTATGTCCTACGTTACGTCCTACGCTGTAGAGACCTACGTCCTATGCTTCAGAGACCTACGTCCTACGTTTTAGAGACCTACGTCCTACGTTTTAGAGATCTACGTACCACGCTGTAGAGACGTACGTCCTACACTGTAGAGACGTACGTCCTACGCTTTAGAGACCTATGTCCTACGCTACGTCCTGCGTTTTAGAGATCTACGTCCTACGCTGTAGAGACGTACGTCCCACGCTGTAGAGACCTACGTCCTACGCTACGCCCTATGTTTCAGAGACCTACGTCCGTCCTACGTTACGTCCTACGCTTTAGAGACCTACGTCCTACGCTACGTCCTACGTTTTAGAGATCTACGTCCTACGCTGTAGAGACGTACGTCCTACGCTGTAGATACGTACGTCCTACGCTGTAGAGACCTACGTCCTGCGTTACCTCCCACGCTGTAGAGACCTACGTCCTACGCTGTAGAGACCTACGTCCCACGCTACGTCCTATGTTTTAGAGACCTACGTCTGTCCTACGTTACGTCCTACGCTGTAGAGACCTACGTCCTACGCTTTAGAGACCTACGTCCTACACTGTAGAGACGTACGTCCTACGCTTTAGAGACCTATGTCCTACGCTACGTCCTGCGTTTTAGAGACCTACGTCCTACGTTACGTCACACGCTGTAGAGACCTACGTCCTACGTTTTAGAGACCTACGTCCTACGTTACGTCACACGCTGTAGAGACCTACGTCCTACGTTTTAGAGACCTACGTCCTACGTTACGTCCTACGCTTTAGAGACCTACGTCTTACGTTTTAGAGACCTATGTCCTACGTTACGTCCTACGCTGTAGAGACCTACGTCTTACGTTTTAGAGACCTACGTCCTACGTTACGTCCTACGCTTTAGAGACCTACGTCTTACGTTTTAGAGACCTATGTCCTACGTTACGTCCTACGCTGTAGAGACCTACGTCCTACGCTTTAGAGACCTACGTCCTACGCTACGTCCTACGTTTTAGAGATCTACGTCCTACGCTGTAGAGACGTACGTCCTACGCTGTAGAGACGTACGTCCTACACTGTAGAGACGTACGTCCTACGCTTTAGAGACCTATGTCCTACGCTACGTCCTGCGTTTTAGAGACCTACGTCCTACGTTACGTCACACGCTGTAGAGACCTACGTCCTACGTTTTAGAGACCTACGTCCTACGTTACGTCCTATGCTTTAGAGACCTACGTCTTACGTTTTAGAGACCTATGTCCTACGTTACGTCCTACGCTGTAGAGACCTACGTTCTACGTTTTAGAGACCTACGTCCTACGTTACGTCCTACGCTTTAGAGACCTACGTCTTACGTTTTAGAGACCTATGTCCTACGTTACGTCCTACGCTGTAGAGACCTACGTCCTACGTTTTAGAGACCTACGTCCTACGTTACGTCCTACGCTTTAGAGACCTACGTCCTACGTTTTAGAGACCTATGTCCTACGTTACGTCCTACGCTGTAGAGACCTACGTCGTACGCTGTGGAGACCTACGTCCTACGCTGTAGAGACCTACGTCCTACGCTACATCCTACGTTTTAGAAACCTACGTCCTACGTTACGTCACACGCTGTAGAGACCTACGTCCTACGTTTTAGAGACCTACGTCCTACGTTACGTCCTACGCTTTAGAGACCTACGTCTTACGTTTTAGAGACCTATGTCCTACGTTACGTCCTACGCTGTAGAGACCTACGTCCTATGCTTCAGAGACCTACGTCCTACGTTTTAGAGACCTACGTCCTACGTTTTAGAGATCTACGTACCACGCTGTAGAGACGTACGTCCTACACTGTAGAGACGTACGTCCTACGCTTTAGAGACCTACGTCCTAGGTTACGTCCTACGCTGCAGAGACCTATGTCCTACGTTACGTCCTACGCTGTAGAGACCTACGTCCTACGTTTTAGAGACCTACGTCCTACGTTACGTCCTACGCTTTAGAGACCTACGTCCTACGTTTTAGAGACCTATGTCCTACGTTACGTCCTACGCTGTAGAGACCTACGTCGTACGCTGTGGAGACCTACGTCCTACGCTGTAGAGACCTACGTCCTACGCTACATCCTACGTTTTAGAGACCTACGTCCTACGTTACGTCACACGCTGTAGAGACCTACGTCCTACGTTTTAGAGACCTACGTCCTACGCTTTAGAGACCTACGTCCTACGCTACGTCCTACGTTTTAGAGACCTACGTCCTACGTTACGTCACACGCTGTAGAGACCTACATTTTAGAGACCTACGTCCTACGTTACGTCCTACGCTGTAGAGACCTACGTCCTACGTTTTGGAGACCTACGTCCTACGTTACGTCCTACGCTGTAGAGACCTACGTCCTACGCTTTAGAGACCTACGTCCTACGCTACGTCCTACATTTTAGAGACCTACGTCTGTCCTACGTTACGTCCTATGCTGTAGAGACCTACGTCTTACGTTTTAGAGACCTATGTCCTACGTTACGTCCTAGGCTTTAGAGACCTACGTCTTACGTTTTAGAGACCTATGTCCTACGTTACGTCCTACGCTGTAGAGACCTACGTCCTATGCTTCAGAGACCTACGTCCTACGTTTTAGAGACCTACGTCCTACGTTACGTCCTACGCTTTAGAGACCTACGTCCTAGGTTACGTCCTAAGCTTTAGAGACCTACGTCCTACGCTGTAGAGTCCTATGTCCTATGCTTGATTGTTTGTGGGTGTGGCTTGTTTGTGGGTGTGACTTTTTTGTTTGTGGGTGTGGTTTGTTTGTGGGTGTGGCTTGATTGTTTGTGGGTGTGGCTTGATTGTTTGTGGGTGTGGCTTGTTTGTGGGTGTGGTTTGTTTGTTTGTGGGTGTGGTTTGTTTGTGGGTGTGGCTTGATTGTTTGTGGGTGTGGTTTGTTTGTTTGTGGGCGTGTCTTGATTGTGGGCGTAGCATGTTTGTTTGTGGGAGTGGCTTTTTTGTGGGTGTGGCTTGATTGTTTGTGGGCGTGACTTGTTTGTTTGTGGGAGTGGCTTTGTTGTTTGTGGGTGTGGCATGTTTGTTTGTGGGAGTGGCTTTTTTGTGGGTGTGGCTTGATTGTTTGTGGGCGTGACTTGTTTGTTTGTGGGAGTGGCTTTGTTGTTTGTGGGAGTGGCTTGTTTGTGGGTGTGGCTTGATTGTTTGTGGGTGTGGCTTGTTTGTTTGTGGGCGTAGCATGTTTGTTTGTGGGAGTGGCTTGTTTGTGGGTGTGGCTTGATTGTTTGTGGGCGTGTCTTGTTTGTTTGTGGGAGTGGCTTGTTTGTGGGTGTGGCTTGTTTGTTTGTGGGCGTGTCTTGATTGTTTGTGGGTGTGACTTGTTTGTTTGTGGGAGTGGCTTTGTTGTTTGTGGGTGTGGCTTGATTGTTTGTGGGTGTAGCTTGATTGTTTGTGGGTGTGGCTTGTTTGTTTGTGGGCGTAGCATGTTTGTTTGTGGGAGTGGCTTGTTTGTGGGTGTGGCTTGATTGTTTGTGGGTGTGGCTTGATTGTTTGTGGGTGTGGCTTGATTGTTTGTGGGCGTGACTTGTTTGTTTGTGGGAGTGGCTTTGTTGTTTGTGGGTGTGGCTTGATTGTTTGTGGGTGTAGCTTGATTGTTTGTGGGCGTGTCTTGATTGTTTGTGGGTGTGGCTTGATTGTTTGTGGGTGTGGCTTGTTTGTTTGTGGGCGTAGCATGTTTGTTTGTGGGAGTGGCTTGTTTGTGGGCGTGACTTGTTTGTTTGTGGGAGTGGCTTTGTTGTTTGTGGGTGTGGCTTGATTGTTTGTGGGCGTGACTTGTTTGTTTGTGGGAGTGGCTTTGTTGTTTGTGGGTGTGGCTTGTTTGTTTGTGGGCGTAGCATGTTTGTTTGTGGGAGTGGCTTGTTTGTTTGTGGGAGTGGCTTGTTTGTGGGTTGGCTTGATTGTTTGTGGGTGTGGCTTGATTGTTTGTGGGTGTGACTTGTTTGTGGGAGTGGCTTTGTTGTTTGTGGGTGTGGCTTGATTGTTTGTGGGTGTAGCTTGATTGTTTGTGGGCGTGTCTTGTTTGTTTGTGGGAGTGGCTTGTTTGTGGGTGTGGCTTGATTGTTTGTGGGTGTGGCTTGATTGTTTGTGGGTGTGACTTGTTTGTGGGAGTGGCTTTGTTGTTTGTGGGTGTGGCTTGATTGTTTGTGGGTGTGGCTTGATTGTTTGTGGGTGTGACTTGTTTGTGGGAGTGGCTTTGTTGTTTGTGGGTGTGGCTTGATTGTTTGTGGGTGTAGCTTGATTGTTTGTGGGCGTGTCTTGTTTGTTTGTGGGAGTGGCTTTATTGTTTGTGGGTGTGGCTTGTTTGTTTGTGGGCGTGTCTTGATTGTGGGTGTGGCTTGTTTGTTTGTGGGCGTAGCATGTTTGTTTGTGGGAGTGGCTTGTTTGTGGGTGTGGCTTGTCTGTTTGTGGGTGTAGCTTGATTGTTTGTGGGCGTGTCTTGATTGTTTGTGGGTGTGGCTTGATTGTTTGTGGGTGTGGCTTGATTGTTTGTGGGTGTGACTTGTTTGTGGGAGTGGCTTTGTTGTTTGTGGGTGAAGCTTGATTGTTTGTGGGTGTAGCTTGATTGTTTGTGGGCGTAGCATGTTTGTTTGTGGGAGTGGCTTGTTTGTGGGTGTGGCTTGATTGTTTGTGGGTGTGGCTTGATTGTTTGTGGGCGTGACTTGTTTGTTTGTGGGAGTGGCTTTGTTGTTTGTGGGTGTGGCTTAATTGTTTGTGGGTGTGGCTCTATTGTTTGCCCACAAACAAACAATCCACAAACAAGCCACACCCACAAACAAGCCACCCCCACAAACAATCAAGCCACACCCACAAACAAGCCACACCCACAATCAAGACACGCCCACAAACAAACAAACCACACCCACAAACAAACAAGCCACACCCACCCACAAACAAACAAGCCACACCCACAAACAATCAAGCCACACCCACAAACAATCAAGCCACACCCACAAACAAACAAGCCACTGCCACAAACAAGTCACACCCACAAACAATCAAGCCACACCCACAAACAATCAAGCCACACCCACAAACAATCAAGACACGCCCACAAACAATCAAGCTACACCCACAAACAATCAAGCCACACCCACAAACAACAAAGCCACTCCCACAAACAAGTCACACCCACAAACAATCAAGCCACGCCCACAAACAAACAAGCCACACCCACAAACAATAAAGCCACTCCCACAAACAATCAAGACACGCCCACAAACAAACAAGCCACACCCACAAACAATCAAGCCACTCCCACAAACAATAAAGCCACACCCACAAACAGACAAGCCACACCCACAAACAAGCCACTCCCACAAACAAACATGCTACGCCCACAAACAAACAAGCCACACCCACAATCAAGACACGCCCACAAACAATCAAGCCACACCCACAAACAATAAAGCCACTCCCACAAACAAACAAGACACGCCCACAAACAATCAAGCCACACCCACAAACAAGTCACACCCACAAACAATCAAGCCACACCCACAAACAATCAAGCCACACCCACAAACAATCAAGACACGCCCACAAACAATCAAGCTACACCCACAAACAAACAAGCCACACCCACAAACAACAAAGCCACTCCCACAAACAAGTCACACCCACAAACAATCAAGCCACACCCACAAACAATCAAGCCACACCCACAAACAACAAAGCCACTCCCACAAACAAGTCACACCCACAAACAATCAAGCCACACCCACAAACAATCAAGACACGCCCACAAACAATCAAGCTACACCCACAAACAATCAAGCCACACCCACAAACAATCAAGCCACACCCACAAACAATCAAGACACGCCCACAAACAATCAAGCTACACCCACAAACAATCAAGCCACACCCACAAACAATCAAGCCACACCCACAAACAACAAAGCCACTCCCACAAACAAACAAGTCACGCCCACAAACAATCAAGCCACACCCACAAACAATCAAGCCACACCCACAAACAAGCCACTCCCACAAACAAACATGCTACGCCCACAAACAAGCCACTCCCACAAACAAACATGCCACACCCACAAACAAGCCACTCCCACAAACAAACATGCTACGCCCACAAACAAACAAGCCACACCCACAATCAAACAAGCCACACCCACAAACAAGCCACTCCCACAAACAAACATGCTACGCCCACAAACAAACAAGCCACACCCACAATCAAGACACGCCCACAAACAATCAAGACACGCCCACAAACAATCAAGCTACACCCACAAACAAGCAAGCCACACCCACAAACAACAAAGCCACTCCCACAAACAAGTCACACCCACAAACAATCAAGCCACACCCACAAACAATCAAGCCAACCCACAAACAAGCCACTCCCACAAAGAAACATGCTACGCCCACAAACAAACAAGCCACACCCACCAACAATTAAGCCACACCCACAAACAACAAAGCCACTCCCACAAACAAACAAGTCACGCCCACAAACAATCAAGCCACACCCACAAACAACAAAGCCACTCCCACAAACAAGTCACACCCACAAACAATCAAGCCACACCCACAAACAATCAAGCCACACCCACAAACAAGCCACTCCCACAAACAAACATGCTACGCCCACAAACAAACAAGCCACACCCACAAACAATAAAGCCACTCCCACAAACAATCAAGACACGCCCACAAACAAACAAGCCACACCCACAAACAATCAAGCCACTCCCACAAACAATAAAGCCACACCCACAAACAGACAAGCCACACCCACAAACAAGCCACTCCCACAAACAAACAAGCCACACCCACAATCAAGACACGCCCACAAACAAACAAGCCACACCCACAAACAATAAAGCCACTCCCACAAACAACAAAGCCACTCCCACAAACAATCAAGCAACACCCACAAACAATCAAGCCACACCCACAAACAATAAAGCCACTCCCAC
>NC_137873.1:2329390-2334390 GCF_963924005.1 Protomyctophum bolini | reverse complement strand
GGGTGTGGCTTGATTGTTTGTGGGCGTGACTTGTTTGTTTGTGGGAGTGGCTTTGTTGTTTGTGGGAGTGGCTTGTTTGTGGGTGTGGCTTGATTGTTTGTGGGTGTGGCTTGTTTGTTTGTGGGCGTAGCATGTTTGTTTGTGGGAGTGGCTTGTTTGTGGGTGTGGCTTGATTGTTTGTGGGCGTGTCTTGTTTGTTTGTGGGAGTGGCTTGTTTGTGGGTGTGGCTTGTTTGTTTGTGGGCGTGTCTTGATTGTTTGTGGGTGTGACTTGTTTGTTTGTGGGAGTGGCTTTGTTGTTTGTGGGTGTGGCTTGATTGTTTGTGGGTGTAGCTTGATTGTTTGTGGGTGTGGCTTGTTTGTTTGTGGGCGTAGCATGTTTGTTTGTGGGAGTGGCTTGTTTGTGGGTGTGGCTTGATTGTTTGTGGGTGTGGCTTGATTGTTTGTGGGTGTGGCTTGATTGTTTGTGGGCCTGACTTGTTTGTTTGTGGGAGTGGCTTTGTTGTTTGTGGGTGTGGCTTGATTGTTTGTGGGTGTAGCTTGATTGTTTGTGGGCGTGTCTTGATTGTTTGTGGGTGTGGCTTGATTGTTTGTGGGTGTGGCTTGTTTGTTTGTGGGCGTAGCATGTTTGTTTGTGGGAGTGGCTTGTTTGTGGGCGTGACTTGTTTGTTTGTGGGAGTGGCTTTGTTGTTTGTGGGTGTGGCTTGATTGTTTGTGGGCGTGACTTGTTTGTTTGTGGGAGTGGCTTTGTTGTTTGTGGGTGTGGCTTGTTTGTTTGTGGGCGTAGCATGTTTGTTTGTGGGAGTGGCTTGTTTGTTTGTGGGAGTGGCTTGTTTGTGGGTTGGCTTGATTGTTTGTGGGTGTGGCTTGATTGTTTGTGGGTGTGACTTGTTTGTGGGAGTGGCTTTGTTGTTTGTGGGTGTGGCTTGATTGTTTGTGGGTGTAGCTTGATTGTTTGTGGGCGTGTCTTGTTTGTTTGTGGGAGTGGCTTGTTTGTGGGTGTGGCTTGATTGTTTGTGGGTGTGGCTTGATTGTTTGTGGGTGTGACTTGTTTGTGGGAGTGGCTTTGTTGTTTGTGGGTGTGGCTTGATTGTTTGTGGGTGTGGCTTGATTGTTTGTGGGTGTGACTTGTTTGTGGGAGTGGCTTTGTTGTTTGTGGGTGTGGCTTGATTGTTTGTGGGTGTAGCTTGATTGTTTGTGGGCGTGTCTTGTTTGTTTGTGGGAGTGGCTTTATTGTTTGTGGGTGTGGCTGGATTGTTTGTGGGCGTAGCATGTTTGTTTGTGGGAGTGGCTTGTTTGTGGGTGTGGCTTGATTGTTTGTGGGTGTGGCTTGATTGTTTGTGGGCGTGACTTGTTTGTTTGTGGGAGTGGCTTTGTTGTTTGTGGGTGTGGCTTAATTGTTTGTGGGTGTGGCTCTATTGTTTGCCCACAAACAAACAATCCACAAACAAGCCACACCCACAAACAAGCCACCCCCACAAACAATCAAGCCACACCCACAAACAAGCCACACCCACAATCAAGACACGCCCACAAACAAACAAACCACACCCACAAACAAACAAGCCACACCCACCCACAAACAAACAAGCCACACCCACAAACAATCAAGCCACACCCACAAACAATCAAGCCACACCCACAAACAAACAAGCCACTGCCACAAACAAGTCACACCCACAAACAATCAAGCCACACCCACAAACAATCAAGCCACACCCACAAACAATCAAGACACGCCCACAAACAATCAAGCTACACCCACAAACAATCAAGCCACACCCACAAACAACAAAGCCACTCCCACAAACAAGTCACACCCACAAACAATCAAGCCACGCCCACAAACAAACAAGCCACACCCACAAACAATAAAGCCACTCCCACAAACAATCAAGACACGCCCACAAACAAACAAGCCACACCCACAAACAATCAAGCCACTCCCACAAACAATAAAGCCACACCCACAAACAGACAAGCCACACCCACAAACAAGCCACTCCCACAAACAAACATGCTACGCCCACAAACAAACAAGCCACACCCACAATCAAGACACGCCCACAAACAATCAAGCCACACCCACAAACAATAAAGCCACTCCCACAAACAAACAAGACACGCCCACAAACAATCAAGCCACACCCACAAACAAGTCACACCCACAAACAATCAAGCCACACCCACAAACAATCAAGCCACACCCACAAACAATCAAGACACGCCCACAAACAATCAAGCTACACCCACAAACAAACAAGCCACACCCACAAACAACAAAGCCACTCCCACAAACAAGTCACACCCACAAACAATCAAGCCACACCCACAAACAATCAAGCCACACCCACAAACAACAAAGCCACTCCCACAAACAAGTCACACCCACAAACAATCAAGCCACACCCACAAACAATCAAGACACGCCCACAAACAATCAAGCTACACCCACAAACAATCAAGCCACACCCACAAACAATCAAGCCACACCCACAAACAATCAAGACACGCCCACAAACAATCAAGCTACACCCACAAACAATCAAGCCACACCCACAAACAATCAAGCCACACCCACAAACAACAAAGCCACTCCCACAAACAAACAAGTCACGCCCACAAACAATCAAGCCACACCCACAAACAATCAAGCCACACCCACAAACAAGCCACTCCCACAAACAAACATGCTACGCCCACAAACAAGCCACTCCCACAAACAAACATGCCACACCCACAAACAAGCCACTCCCACAAACAAACATGCTACGCCCACAAACAAACAAGCCACACCCACAATCAAACAAGCCACACCCACAAACAAGCCACTCCCACAAACAAACATGCTACGCCCACAAACAAACAAGCCACACCCACAATCAAGACACGCCCACAAACAATCAAGACACGCCCACAAACAATCAAGCTACACCCACAAACAAGCAAGCCACACCCACAAACAACAAAGCCACTCCCACAAACAAGTCACACCCACAAACAATCAAGCCACACCCACAAACAATCAAGCCAACCCACAAACAAGCCACTCCCACAAAGAAACATGCTACGCCCACAAACAAACAAGCCACACCCACCAACAATTAAGCCACACCCACAAACAACAAAGCCACTCCCACAAACAAACAAGTCACGCCCACAAACAATCAAGCCACACCCACAAACAACAAAGCCACTCCCACAAACAAGTCACACCCACAAACAATCAAGCCACACCCACAAACAATCAAGCCACACCCACAAACAAGCCACTCCCACAAACAAACATGCTACGCCCACAAACAAACAAGCCACACCCACAAACAATAAAGCCACTCCCACAAACAATCAAGACACGCCCACAAACAAACAAGCCACACCCACAAACAATCAAGCCACTCCCACAAACAATAAAGCCACACCCACAAACAGACAAGCCACACCCACAAACAAGCCACTCCCACAAACAAACAAGCCACACCCACAATCAAGACACGCCCACAAACAAACAAGCCACACCCACAAACAATAAAGCCACTCCCACAAACAACAAAGCCACTCCCACAAACAATCAAGCAACACCCACAAACAATCAAGCCACACCCACAAACAATAAAGCCACTCCCACAAACAAACAAGACACGCCCACAAACAATCAAGCCACACCCACAAACAACAAAGCCACTCCCACAAACAAGTCACACCCACAAACAATCAAGCCACACCCACAAACAATCAAGACACGCCCACAAACAATCAAGCTACACCCACAAACAAACAAGCCACACCCACAAACAATCAAGCCACACCCACAAACAACAAAGCCACTCCCACAAACAAACAAGTCACGCCCACAAACAATCAAGCCACACCCACAAACAACAAAGCCACTCCCACAAACAAGTCACACCCACAAACAATCAAGCCACACCCACAAACAATCAAGCCACACCCACAAACAATAAAGCCACTCCCACAAACAAACAAGACACGCCCACAAACAATCAAGCCACACCCACAAACAACAAAGCCACTCCCACAAACAAGTCACACCCACAAACAATCAAGCCACACCCACAAACAATCAAGCCACACCCACAAACAATCAAGACACGCCCACAAACAATCAAGCTACACCCACAAACAATCAAGCCACACCCACAAACAATCAAGCCACACCCACAAACAATCAAGACACGCCCACAAACAATCAAGCTACACCCACAAACAAACAAGCCACACCCACAAACAATCAAGCCACACCCACAAACAACAAAGCCACTCCCACAAACAAACAAGTCATGCCCACAAACAATCAAGCCACACCCACAAACAACAAAGCCACTCCCACAAACAAGTCACACCCACAAACAATCAAGCCACACCCACAAACAATCAAGACACGCCCACAAACAATCAAGCTACACCCACAAACAAACAAGCCACACCCACAAACAATCAAGCCACACCCACAAACAACAAAGCCACTCCCACAAACAAACAAGTCACGCCCACAAACAATCAAGCCACACCCACAAACAACAAAGCCACTCCCACAAACAAGTCACACCCACAAACAATCAAGCCACACCCACAAACAATCAAGCCACACCCACAAACAATAAAGCCACTCCCACAAACAAACAAGACACGCCCACAAACAATCAAGCCACACCCACAAACAACAAAGCCACTCCCACAAACAAGTCACACCCACAAACAATCAAGCCACACCCACAAACAATCAAGCCACACCCACAAACAATCAAGACACGCCCACAAACAATCAAGCTACACCCACAAACAATCAAGCCACACCCACAAACAATCAAGCCACACCCACAAACAATCAAGACACGCCCACAAACAATCAAGCTACACCCACAAACAATCAAGCCACACCCACAAACAACAAAGCCACTCCCACAAACAAGTCACACCCACAAACAATCAAGCCACACCCACAAACAATCAAGCCACACCCACAAACAACAAAGCCAC
>NC_137873.1:2319390-2324390 GCF_963924005.1 Protomyctophum bolini | reverse complement strand
ATTTTACATTTGACATGAAATGCATTCAGATGTATTTTTACAATGGTTTCTAACAGTATTCTTTATAACATGTGATTGTATAGTGGTCACGCATCACACGCACATCATCAAGACACAGGTATATAGCTACAGAGGCAGTACCATCCGGGGACCACAGGGTGGGGCCGTAGCCTAGCTATAGAGCACCCTGTAACATGCCTTGATCCCGCATCTAGCTGCTGCCAGCGTAGTCTGAGAGTTAGTTGGGAGGAGGAGGGGGATCCCCCCCCCCAAAAGGTAAATAGAGGCGAGAAGAGACTGTCTTCTTTGTAAAAGGTAAACAATGGATGATGGAATGGATTTTATTTAGGTTTTGCTGTCTTTTTCAAAAGGTTAATTTGTTATGCTCCTCGCTCCTCGTCCGCAGTCTCGGATCTTGACCTGTGGCCGCGAACACGGGCCGTTCAAACTCAAATCGGCTGCGTTATCCAACAGACCAACGAGGATACGAAATGCCATGGATTTTGGGTACGTTTGGTTTCGTCCCCTCCCAACGTCACATTGGTCCCCCCCAAATAAGTTGGGGGGGGGTCCCCCCTGGCTGGGGGGTCCCCCCCCTTTATCCCCCCTGGCTTCAAAGTTATCTTAGGAGTAATACTTTTGAAATCCTGCGTTCATAAACGCAATATATATTTTGAAGCATATAGTTGATCCACCCCTGTGAAAATCCCAAAATGGTTTGGCCCGTTCTACAGTTGTCGGAAGTTTGGGAGTTGTTACACCGCCATCAGTGACCCAATGTGCTTTTGCTGTAATGATTCAGGAACAGGATTCAATAGGTCGCCACTTTTGGTGTCACGCACCACTTTTGGTAAGACGTGTATCAGTAGATATGAATGGATCAGCTTTATCCTTTTCGTGTCAAGGACCCCCGAATGGACACGTATTAGCCCGCGGACCCCCCCTTCCCATTTGAAGAGAAGAGAAGGACCCCCATAAGAGAAGATTTATACAGCTCTAGCAGTGATTCTCAACTGGTTTAATTTCAAGGACCCGCAGTTTGACATGCTTAATCAGGCTTTCATTTCGTCTGCGCGAAAAATGACAGACGGACCCTATTTTAATGCCATTTTTAGCTGTGGGACTGGGACTCCAATTGATACCTCCTGGAACTCGCTCAAGGACCTCTGGGGGTCCCCGGACCCCACTTTGTGAATTATATTATTATTATATTACTGTTTATTACACCATTTTGGGATTTATGGGGAAAGGAGGAGATCGACGCCGCTAATGAAAGCACAACACCAGGTAAGCTGCAGCCAGGTTTTCTTTCCTCTCGAGTTGCATGGGTTTAACACTACAACCTCCTCCTGAAAACGTCCCTGGTGTTGTACATTTTATATACTGTAGGATAGGCTAACTTACAGATCAGATGGTCAGTGAGTTTTGACCTGTTCGAGGCACTGCTGATAATGTGGTTAAACTTTTTCCTAAGGAGGAGGAATCACAGCCAGGTAATTCATAATAATAATAATAACTGTGCCAAAACGCAGTTTTGTATGTACATTGAGTCACTGGAACAACCTCTGTGTCAGTCAGCGCAGTATTTTTATGTAATTTATTTAGGTAGGAACCAAAGTTCGCTAAGGCGGAACCTTTGTTTTTAGATCGCTCGTTTCTTACAAGACTTACATTCGTGTAACATTGGTGTGCGACCCGCATATGGGTCCCTGTTTTGGGAAACTAAGGAATAGGGTTTGGGAAGCTCACTGACTTTAATGGAACATTCTCCAAAGACCCCACCTATTTGATTTGTGAATTCTCTTTTCTTCTCGTCACCACGTCAGACGTTCACTCATGCTCGGAGAACATTTGTCTGAATGGAGGAACTTGTTTCAAGACGGGCAGCATCCAGTCAAGCGGCTGTGCGCGGAGACCGCTGTGAAACAGGTACAGTACGCACTGAGAGTAGCTCCCACAGAGCACGTTCTCTCCATGATTCACACACGCATCATTCCAGCTCTTATATCTGTCTTGACTATTGCAAATGCCTTGTTCAACTGCAATGCCTCAGCTTTAGTAGTCTGTTCTGCTCTGGCCTGGAATGCTGCATGTGAGCTTTCTAACCTCACATACAGCAGAAACCTAAAAAAACCTTGTATGTCCATGCAATCATCCATCCATCTTCAACCGTTTATCTGGAGTTGTGTCGCGGGGGCAACCTTTCCAGAAGAGAGCTCTAGACATGGGGTCTTGGCAATTTCCCACCAATGCCTAAAATAGGGAGGTCTGGTTGAGAACCGGTCTTTCCAATGAACAATATTAACACAAGCTTGTGACAACACTGTCGCAAAATTGCTTGCTCAGGGTCGGATCTATGTCAGTCTCTGCTCTGCATGTAAAGTTTAATAGAATCTACGGTGACCGTGATAGGTATGTCACGCGAGCATGGATTATATATTTATTCATTCATTCAACAAACTTGACCTACATGGAAGCTAAATAGTCTACAAGTTGTTAGTTTACATTAATGAAATCAATAGTGTTGTGTATACACAAATATAAATGTAATGTTTATATTTACAGTATACTTTTTGACGCTGTATTCATTTGGTTTGACACAACTTTTACACACAAAAATTCAAGTTCTCTCCTGAGCAGCTCAGGTAAACATTTCAGCACTCATCACAGGAGACCCGGATTCAAAAGTGCAGCTTTAAGAATGCACGCACGCACGCACGCACGCACGCACACACACACACACACACACACACACACACACACACACACACACACACACACACACACACACACACACACACTTTCCACTTTCCTTTCCTTTGTTTAAATAACTTAAGTCCATGCAGAATAACACATCGAAGAAGGTAAACTCATGATCCATGTGTCCTCCTCTCTCCCTCTCACCAGACACGGAGACATGTGACTACGGATGGCACAAGTTCCAGGGTCACTGCTACGCTACTTCCCCACCAGGAAGAGCTGGGACGTGGCCGAGAGGGAGTGTCGTGTCCACGGGGCCCACCTGACTAGCCTGCTGTCCCACGAGGAGCAACACTATGTCAACCGTACGTCCCACAAACGCTAATATGGTATCCGTTTCGCATTCTGGTTCTTGGAAACGCCCCCCAGCCACTGCGTTAGTTTGACTGAGGTTAGGTTTAGGTATGCTTTACTGAGGTTAGGTTTAGGTATAGTTTTACTGAGGTTAGGGTTAGGTTTAGGTATAGTTTTACTGAGGTTAGGTTTAGGTATAGTTTTACTGAGGTTAGGGTTGGGTTTAGGTATATACTGAGGTTAGGGTTAGGGTTAGGTTTAGGTATAGTTTTACTGAGGTTAGGGTTAGGTATAGTTTTACTGAGGTTAAGGTTAGGGTTAGGTTTAGGTGTAGGCTGTCAATCACAGCGACTGGCCAGTCACAGCGCACCATTTACTCAAATGCGAAACGGGAACCATATCAGCCCCACAAACAGTTGCTCTTTAAACCTTTGCATGCGTTGTCTTCGGGTCAAAAAGACTGGCCGCCAGCATGTTTACCATCAAAAGAATAAAAATAAATAGTCATGTTCTTTTGTAAATGAACTCCCTCCTTGATCATGCTATGGCTTCACGCGAAAGCATTAACCCATTTAGACCTTAGTTAAAAAACATTCACAAAGAATATATATTCAAAGATTTGCGCCGCATTCTTATGATTTTTCAAAAGCAGCAGACCTACAAGCTCGTAGCGCGTCACTCTGTGGCGCGCTATGAGCTTGTAGGTCTACTATTTTTTCAATAGATAAATTATAACACAATGTTTAAAACACCAAAAGGGGTTAGAAGTAGCAGATCCAAAATCTCAAAACGCGTCAATGAAGCAACACGTTTTCAGCTTGTCCATCTGCCATACTTTTGAATTTGAGTCCCACGAAATGTTTTCGGACATTTCCACTCGACAGAGACGATTTTAATAGTTATAACGGTACAAACTCCTGAATAGGGGAAACACGGTCATGTTATCTCAGGAAGAATGATTCATGTGTACTGTAGAAAATGCTACTCTCTCTCTCTCTCTCTCTCTATTGTCTCCCTTCTCTCTTATTTGTGAGAGTGAAAAGTCCTAAAAAGGGCCCAGTGTAAAGTGTTGTGTTTGGCTGGCACTAGGTCTGGGGCAGGACTACCAGTGGATCGGCCTCAACGATAAGATGTTTGACAACGACTTCCGGTGGACCGACGGCAGCCACATGGTGAGAGAAGCGCACGCACGCACGCACGCACGCACGCACGCACGCACGCACACACACACACACACACACACACACACACAGTCCCGCTAGACTGTATATAGACGCCGCTAGACTGTATATAGACGCCGCTAGACTGTATATAGACGCCGCTAGACTGTATATAGACGCCGCTAGACTGTATATAGACGCCGCTAGACTGTATATAGACGCTGCTAGACTGTATATAGACGGTGCTAGACTGTATATAGACGCCGCTAGACTGTATATAGACGCCGCTAGACTGTATATAGACGCCGCTAGACTGTATATAGACGGTGCTAGACTGTATATAGACGGTGCTAGACTGTATATAGACGCCGCTAGACTGTATATAGACGCCGCTAGACTGTATATAGACGCCGCTAGACTGTATATAGACGCCGCTAGACTGTATATAGACGCCGCTAGACTGTATATAGACGGTGCTAGACTGTATATAGACGCTGCTAGACTGTATATAGACGGTGCTAGACTGTATATAGACGCCGCTAGACTGTATATAGACGGTGCTAGACTGTATATAGACGCTGCTAGACTGTATATAGACGCCGCTAGACTGTATATAGACGCCGCTAGACTGTATATAGACGCCGCTAGACTGTATATAGACGCCGCTAGACTGTATATAGACGCCGCTAGACTGTATATAGACGCCGCTAGACTGTATTTAGACGCCGCTAGACTGTATATAGACCGTGCTAGACTGTATATAGACGCCGCTAGACTGTATATAGA
>NC_137873.1:2256890-2314390 GCF_963924005.1 Protomyctophum bolini | reverse complement strand
TCGGAAATGATGTATAGGCATAAAAACATTTCAGTTACATACGTTATGCCATGAGTGGTAGCAACATAGTTATAGACAGACTTTATGTGAACTGTTAGCGTAACTACATTGGACACAAAAAGACAATACCATTTTAATACTAAAGTACTAGTCATTTAATATAATACTAGTCATGGCGTAATTAAAGAGGGTTTGGAATTGTAACAGCTGAAATCAATACTATATCAGTATTCTGATATTAACATGCGGGCCGCATTAAGTGAAGGTGGGGGCCGCATGTGGCCCCCGGACCGCCAGTTGCCCACCCCATGACTTAAACCATTTGTTAAACCAAGCCTGAACACAATCAATTGATTCATCAATAAACAATTCACACACACACACACAGGTCACCCATCTGACCACTTTAACATGCGACGAACACTTCTTTTAGTGGGTTCCTGATTCAGAAAATGTAGGGAATATTTAATTTAATATTTCATTCATATTTAATATTAGGCATAGAATACACCCTTGACATATCCAATATATTGTTGCTGCCGGGCAGAAACCTCTTATCTCCATATTTTGTGTTTGTGTTTTTTAACCCATTTAAGCCTGATCTCGAAATAAAAAAGAAATCTTCTAAATCCTCCAGTTTTCTGAAATAAATATTTTCATTTCATTTAAATATTTATTTTTTTGCAGACCTACAAGCTCGTAGCGCGCCACTCGTTGGCGCGCTACGAGCTTGTAGGTCTGTACTATAGGTAGGTCTATAGGTAGGTCTTATTATAACATAATGTTTAAAACACCAAAAGGGGTTCCCCTCCCAAAATAAGTAAATGAATGTCCTACTTGATCATAGCGTCACACATAAGTTGTATATCCGTGAGCTCGAAACGCGACGCAAGGTGTTTCGAGTCAGTTTTGGGTATTGAGCTAAAAGGTTTGCTGTGGACTATCAACAAAGCAGAAATGCACGGCCATTTTGTGCACACGCCACGGGCACATAAAACTTATTTTAGTTTGACGTCCTGCAGAGAGTGTAGCAGCATAGGTAATAATAATAAGTGAATAAAAAGAGAGGGAGAAAAACAAGCACAGAGAAGACTCAGTGGTTTTCTACACTGACTGGATCAAACTCCGAGGGTGTCAGACTGGAAATGTCACCTAGGTGTAACTGAAATAAATCACACCTTTTGGAGCTTGATCCAGTGTGTACCAAAAATACTGCTTCCACCCCCATAGCACAGTATCTCTCGACCAATCAGTGGCGGAGCTCTACCACGCTTAAATGAAAATTTCGGACCAGACGTTTTTATTTATAAAAATAACTCCATGCCGAGTGTTCGATACCGACTTATATGCGGCTCAAACGGTAAATCTCTTCTTAAATCGCGCAAATATGTATTGTGTTGTACTGTTGTACTGTAGATGATGTGGACAAATTAAGTCTGCAGAATGTTATCGCTCTGTGGCCAGATGCACCACGGTGCATTTGCTACTTTTGATGATTTTGTGTGACACTGTAGTATGATAAAGTCAATTTTTTTCTTACATTTATATCCCACGATTTTGTAACTAATTTTTTTCTCACCCAGTGTCAATTATTATCGAATGTAATCCTGGGCTCTACACTCCCTCTGCCAACTTGAGGAGAGCAACGGACCGACCTCATATGCTTCCTTCAATGCATGAGGAGTCCAAGGTCTTTTCACCCGACAGAGGGGAGTTTGCCCCGGTTGGACCTATAGTGCGTGGGAGCAACACGTTATTATTCCAACTAGTTCCTTTCCCCTCCATTAGGCGCCCCGGCTGGCCAGGGGGAGGCAGTTTAGAGAAAAAGAGACAAAGTAATTTTGTGTAAGGAAACATGTTAATTTGTGGCCTGATCGGGGAGGGGCAGCAGCACGCTCCGATGATCCCGTCCAGACCCATTCATCAGCAGGAGTATAGAACCTCACATTAAGCTGCTTAAATGTGGATTATCAGTGTTTATTCTCCCCTGAGCACCCCTCCTTTCTCATGCCTGGACGGCCCAGACAATGATGCCTCTCGCCGCAGAAATCGATAGCTGTCCCCCGCCGACAGAGATGCAATCAGCTCAGCACTGTGTGTGTCTTTTCTTTCCGATATTCCCTTTGTTCCGTTGTGGAAAGTATAGCTATATTACAATACCCAGCAGTACATTAGTGCAATAACGGCTACACACTTTCAAATTAAATTCAAGGCCTGAAGTTGGGCTTAAACAAGAGTTTCAATGTTATAATTAAATATACAAGAGTTGTATGTGGGCTTCCCAGGGTGCATTTTTACACTCTCACTGCATGTTTAACAAAACGAATCTTTTGGAAACGGTCTCCTCTTGCTCCTTATGCAGCTCTCATCCCATCTTGGAACCTCAAAGCCATTACAATTACTCTTTGTGTGTCGATATCTGAAGCATCCGCTGGTAATTCCACTCATCGCTTGCATCTCTGGATGCCTCGGGAAGTGTATTCAATGAGTTCCTGTGAGCTCTTACTTGCACATCGTCTCTGTCGGGTGGAAACCTCATATCTCCAAAACGGTAGCAGATCTACAAGCTCGAAACGCGGCACAATAAAACCGCTATCAAGGAGCACCTACGGACAGTTTGCAAGTCCAACACCCACATTCCTTCAAAATAGGGGTGCCGGTAAAACATGGCCGCTTTTACTCGGAACCTCGGAACCTGTTAATGTGCACGACTTGTGAAAGAGTGATAAGCTGGTGGTGTAACTGGTGTTATAGGACTTAATTACCGCAAAAGACCTGTAAATAATAGGGTCTCCAATGGCATACAGCCAATACACGATACGAGCTCGAGCCACAGTACGAGCTCACAACTCATCATGTTTCGACGTGTAAGCTATTTTCGGGGGTAAAAAAAATTGTGTAGAGGACAGAGTATAGATGGCTTGGGGACCCCGGTCAACCAAGAGAATATAGGGTTGGGGTATATACTGTAGGGTTTAAGTGCTAATTAGGTGCAAGACCTATGAGCTTATAGATCTGCTATTTTAGAAAAATCGTGAAAATGTGGTGCAAATTTTGAATACAGTATTCCAGAGTGAACATTTTTATATATAAAATATCTTTGCTTCTGGGGGGTTCAGGGAACCGACCCCCATCTGAAAATATAATTTTCCATCTGAAAAATATTATTTTCAGATGGAGGGTCAGTGGCCCGCACACGTAGCGGCCCGGGCCCACTCAGCAACCGTTTTTAACCCATATCTTTGCTTCTTGGGGGTCCCATGTTACATTGAGATGGTATAGAGATGGTCAGCGGCCGAATATACCGTATATAATGTTTGGGGTCCTTGACATGAAATAGTTTGAGAGCCACTGAATTTATTTGATTTAGAAGACATTAGAATCTGGACTCGGTTCTCAATGGGTTAAAGGCGCACAAGAAATATTGTTAAAAATTAAGAGTAACGTAATGCACGATGGCAATTTAATTGCCGTCTTTCATGTTAACTATCATGCCAGTGTGTGTTTTACTCGGCTATCCCTCAATAATTGCCTGCTGAAATGACAGCACTCCAGTAGATATGGGAGTATGTGGGTCAGACCGCTCTACTTGCCTTCATGAAAATCAATCCAGCATGGCGGACTACATGTGCGTGCGACCCGTGCGTGCGTGCGACCCGTGCGTGCGTGCGTGCGTGCGTGCGACCCGTGCGTGCGACCCGTGCGTGCGTGCGTGCGTGCGTGCGACCCGTGCGTGCGTGCGACCCGTGCGTGCGTGCGTGCGTGCGACCCGTGCGTGCGTGCGTGTGTGATTGATCTGCAGCTCCTACTGTATTCTCTGGCCTCCTCTCTGTTTCTTCAATGCCATTTCTCTCTGCCTTTCCCCCTTCTTCTCTCTGTCTTTATGCATCACTTGCTTTCACTCTCTATTTCTTTCTCCATCTCCCATATAATACACCACCTCTCTCTCTCTCTCTCTCTCTCTCTCTGTCTCTCATTCTGCCAGCACTCTTTCTGTCTCTCACTCGGTCTCCCTCCCTCCCTCCCCTCTCTCCCCCCTCTCTCCACCTCCTACTCCATGGTCCAGCCTTCCTCAATAAGAGGTGACACCATTTGCAGGACTGTATTTATTTGGCACCAATACATTATTCATAAATGTGGCCAAGAGCAGAGCAGAGCAGAGAAGCCCATTAGTCGAGGCAAACGTCCCCTTTCCAGCCCTCCTGGACCCTCATTAAAATGTTTTGGAAATGTCACTTGAAAGGGGATTTTTAGAAAGAGGCGTGGAATGTGGAGGACTGGGAGAAACTGTGCTTTGTGCGCTACCAAGCTTATATATAGAGAGACTATACGTTTTGGAGAAATTATTTCATATCGCCTCTCTGTCGGGTGGAAGCCTTGTATGTCCAAAACATATTTATTATTATTTCACAATTCAAAATTCAAAAACGGCAAAAGTAGCAGATCTACAAGCTTGCGATCTGCTACTTTTGATGCAGTAGTGTGATCAACTATAGGGTGTTAATTTACGGAAAAACACAAAAAGTTAAAAAAAAAAAACATGGAGATAAGAGGTTTCATCGACGATATCCTTTTTAACGAAACGGAAAATAGAACGGAAAAGGAAAAAATGATAATATGTCTTTTCCCTTTTCATTTGCTCTCCCCTGCAGAGATCTAGGAATGTGCTCCGGCGGCGGCCCTGTGGGTCGCTGCCTGACATTGTGAATTCAAACACGGTCTGCTATAATCTGTAATGAGAGCAGAGAGAGAGAGAGAATGAAAGATTGAAGGAGGGAGTAGGATGGGAGATGAGAAGTTTGTGCACTCTGAAGTTTGAAACATTGATAGATTTCATGCCATATGTGAGGCGGGTAAGGAGGAGTAGTTTTGAGAGACAGCCCAAGCTATGTTTCAGTTTTTTCTTCTTCATAAAATAACCTAACCCTGGGTTCACAGTGGTTCATTTAATGCTCTGGATGTTGCTACTTTACAATTACAATTTAAAATGTTAGGCGTTTAAACAGATGCTCTCATTCCGTCTGAGTTACAATTGTGCAAGTTCAGAGAAGATGGCATGAGCCCTAGACAGCAAATGATAAGGGTAATCGTTCAAGTTAACAGAGTGCAACGGAAACAATCAAGGCAAGGCAAGATTACTGTAGTTGTATGGCACGTTTCAGCAAGGAATTTGACAAAACATTAGCATTGAGGTGAAAGAGGAGAAGATACAGTACAGTATGTTATAAAAGGACATTTACAGCACTACAGTTTTTGTAATTTTGTCAAATCTGTCTGAATTAATACCAGTAAGACGCCCTGAGGCCCTGAGGGCCGGCCCTCCCATCAGGCAGAACAGGCAGTTGCCCGGCCTAGGGCATCATGACGGGAGGGAGGGCATCTACCAAAAGAAAAATATCACTCATATGTGACAAAGTACAGTAAAGTAGTGCTTTAGGACACAAGGTCATTTTTCAGCTTTTTTCTGATAGCTTTTCAGCTATCAGAAAGATAACCAGAAAACCCAGATTAGAGGGACTAACAGGAAATGCACGTTTTCATAGTAAATGTGACTTGCGGTCGCAACAATGTTTCTTCACGTTTTGTTGACTCTATTTTAACCCATTTTCGGCGGGAACCCCTTTTTGTGTTAGCATTATGTTATGCTTTAGCTATTGAAAAATAGCAGATCTACAAGCTCATAGCGTGCCATCGAGTGGCGCGCTACGAGCTTGTAGGTCTTCTATTTTTGAAAAATCGAAGAACGACTGACATAGAAACGTAGCTTTTTCAGAAAACTCTCAGGAATTAGAAGACATTTGTAGAATCTGATCTCATGTCAAAATGGGTTAAAAGTAATACTGCTGCAAAGTAACTAGAATCTAGATAAAGAGTAAAGACCACAGCTGACTTCTGTCTTAACATCATGCTATCTAAAAGCAAGCTGGCATCTGTCTAAACAGCATGCTATCTAAAAGCAAACGGTATACTGTATACTTTCTATCTAAATAACATATCGTTTCTGTCGGGTGGAAACCACATTACATTTGATTTCTGTATGTCTGTTACTTTACTTTTCAGGATTCAAATTCAAAAGTAGCAGCTCAAAGCTGTGCCGTGTTTCGAGCTTGCGCATCTGCTACTTTTGATGCTCTTGTGTCACGCTTTAGTATGATCAAGTAGGACATAAAAAAATAATAAAAAAGTTAGAATACGGAGTTAAGAGGATTCTGCCTGACATAGCAACAGTATACAGTTGGAGTATATGAACTGCATAGTATAACGACTATCGTTAAAAAATAGGCAACAAGAAGTGATTGTAGGAAATAGGAATGGAGCGGGGTGCGATGTGGTGAATTCTGTTGTCCATCTGTCTTGCTATTGTGTTCCTATTTCCCTATTTTGTATTCCAGCCTCCTCCGAGGGGGCGGGGGGGGGTCGACTGTTTGGCTTTGAATTAAGGACTGTGCCTTTCAGCGGAGTGTAGTTTATCTGGAGAGTATGCGCCTAATGTCCACTGTTTACCCGCGGAAATATCTAGACTGTATGATGAATGCTCACTATCTCCCCTGCACGCACATACACACACACACACACACACACACACACACACACACACACACACACACACACACACACACACACACACACACACACACACACACACACGTGCGCGCACACACGCATACTCTCTCACTCACAAAGCCATTTGCTCAGCCCCCTCGATGCTGGCTAGGCATAGCAATGAGGTACCAGTGGAAGAGGATGAAAGAGCCACATTCAATAGTATCCTCCAGCCGCAGCACCATCAGCTAGTGTTTATACGCACGCTAACTAATACCTGACACCCCCAGGGTTATGATGTGATTAGGTGGTGTATTTCGATTGGGCATTTTGACTCAAAGGCTTTCAGCTTTCAGGAAGAAACAAAAATACACAGAGAGAAGACATACTTGAATATTATAACTATATATAACTATAACTATATTGAGGAGACACTTCAATGGCTCAACGCAAAACCGTGTACCTTGACCAATCAATGACCTTATAACACCACAGTGTCCAGGCCAATAGGGTGTCTGGAATGTGGATTTAACGGACCAATGGCTTGCTTCGAACTTGGGGTCGGCTGGAAACGGGAACTTTGTCCCACGAGACCGCTCCGGTGAGCGCAATAGGACTATAGTACTCGCACGGCTGAGGAACATTGGAAGGAAAGTACAGTAGCCAATGACGATGTTTGGAATATCAGTGCATATCACAGTTTCAAATGGAACAGTATATATAATACGGTACATATTCAACAGTAACCAATCATTCCTTGGAATATTGGAAATGGACCAATGGCTATAGCCTCATTAAAATGTTTTGGAAATGTCACTTGAAAGGGGATTTTTAGAAAGAGGCGTGGAATGTGGAGGACTGGGAGAAACTGTGCTTTGTGCGCTACCAAGCTTATATATAGAGAGACTATACGTTTTGGAGAAATTATTTCATATCGCCTCTCTGTCGGGTGGAAGCCTTGTATGTCCAAAACATATTTATTATTATTTCACAATTCAAAATTCAAAAACGGCAAAAGTAGCAGATCTACAAGCTTGCGATCTGCTACTTTTGATGCAGTAGTGTGATCAACTATAGGGTGTTAATTTACGGAAAAACACAAAAAGTTAAAAAAAAAAAACATGGAGATAAGAGGTTTCATCGACGATATCCTTTTTAACGAAACGGAAAATAGAACGGAAAAGGAAAAAATGATAATATGTCTTTTCCCTTTTCATTTGCTCTCCCCTGCAGAGATCTAGGAATGTGCTCCGGCGGCGGCCCTGTGGGTCGCTGCCTGACATTGTGAATTCAAACACGGTCTGCTATAATCTGTAATGAGAGCAGAGAGAGAGAGAGAATGAAAGATTGAAGGAGGGAGTAGGATGGGAGATGAGAAGTTTGTGCACTCTGAAGTTTGAAACATTGATAGATTTCATGCCATATGTGAGGCGGGTAAGGAGGAGTAGTTTTGAGAGACAGCCCAAGCTATGTTTCAGTTTTTTCTTCTTCATAAAATAACCTAACCCTGGGTTCACAGTGGTTCATTTAATGCTCTGGATGTTGCTACTTTACAATTACAATTTAAAATGTTAGGCGTTTAAACAGATGCTCTCATTCCGTCTGAGTTACAATTGTGCAAGTTCAGAGAAGATGGCATGAGCCCTAGACAGCAAATGATAAGGGTAATCGTTCAAGTTAACAGAGTGCAACGGAAACAATCAAGGCAAGGCAAGATTACTGTAGTTGTATGGCACGTTTCAGCAAGGAATTTGACAAAACATTAGCATTGAGGTGAAAGAGGAGAAGATACAGTACAGTATGTTATAAAAGGACATTTACAGCACTACAGTTTTTGTAATTTTGTCAAATCTGTCTGAATTAATACCAGTAAGACGCCCTGAGGCCCTGAGGGCCGGCCCTCCCATCAGGCAGAACAGGCAGTTGCCCGGCCTAGGGCATCATGACGGGAGGGAGGGCATCTACCAAAAGAAAAATATCACTCATATGTGACAAAGTACAGTAAAGTAGTGCTTTAGGACACAAGGTCATTTTTCAGCTTTTTTCTGATAGCTTTTCAGCTATCAGAAAGATAACCAGAAAACCCAGATTAGAGGGACTAACAGGAAATGCACGTTTTCATAGTAAATGTGACTTGCGGTCGCAACAATGTTTCTTCACGTTTTGTTGACTCTATTTTAACCCATTTTCGGCGGGAACCCCTTTTTGTGTTAGCATTATGTTATGCTTTAGCTATTGAAAAATAGCAGATCTACAAGCTCATAGCGTGCCATCGAGTGGCGCGCTACGAGCTTGTAGGTCTTCTATTTTTGAAAAATCGAAGAACGACTGACATAGAAACGTAGCTTTTTCAGAAAACTCTCAGGAATTAGAAGACATTTGTAGAATCTGATCTCATGTCAAAATGGGTTAAAAGTAATACTGCTGCAAAGTAACTAGAATCTAGATAAAGAGTAAAGACCACAGCTGACTTCTGTCTTAACATCATGCTATCTAAAAGCAAGCTGGCATCTGTCTAAACAGCATGCTATCTAAAAGCAAACGGTATACTGTATACTTTCTATCTAAATAACATATCGTTTCTGTCGGGTGGAAACCACATTACATTTGATTTCTGTATGTCTGTTACTTTACTTTTCAGGATTCAAATTCAAAAGTAGCAGCTCAAAGCTGTGCCGTGTTTCGAGCTTGCGCATCTGCTACTTTTGATGCTCTTGTGTCACGCTTTAGTATGATCAAGTAGGACATAAAAAAATAATAAAAAAGTTAGAATACGGAGTTAAGAGGATTCTGCCTGACATAGCAACAGTATACAGTTGGAGTATATGAACTGCATAGTATAACGACTATCGTTAAAAAATAGGCAACAAGAAGTGATTGTAGGAAATAGGAATGGAGCGGGGTGCGATGTGGTGAATTCTGTTGTCCATCTGTCTTGCTATTGTGTTCCTATTTCCCTATTTTGTATTCCAGCCTCCTCCGAGGGGGCGGGGGGGGGTCGACTGTTTGGCTTTGAATTAAGGACTGTGCCTTTCAGCGGAGTGTAGTTTATCTGGAGAGTATGCGCCTAATGTCCACTGTTTACCCGCGGAAATATCTAGACTGTATGATGAATGCTCACTATCTCCCCTGCACGCACATACACACACACACACACACACACACACACACACACACACACACACACACACACACACACACACACACACACACACACACACACACACACACACGTGCGCGCACACACGCATACTCTCTCACTCACAAAGCCATTTGCTCAGCCCCCTCGATGCTGGCTAGGCATAGCAATGAGGTACCAGTGGAAGAGGATGAAAGAGCCACATTCAATAGTATCCTCCAGCCGCAGCACCATCAGCTAGTGTTTATACGCACGCTAACTAATACCTGACACCCCCAGGGTTATGATGTGATTAGGTGGTGTATTTCGATTGGGCATTTTGACTCAAAGGCTTTCAGCTTTCAGGAAGAAACAAAAATACACAGAGAGAAGACATACTTGAATATTATAACCACACCTGTGGGTCTATTAGAGTAATGTTAACTCCCTAGAGACATGCAAAACAGAAAACGTAAAACAATCGGCACGGCACTCCATCTTTAACGGAGCATAAGCGGCACGTTTTGAGCTTGTTGATCTGCAACTTTTGCTGTTCTTGACGATGATGGTCTAGCTCTAGCAAACAGCGGGCCCATGCATTGCTTGCTTGTTTGTTTATTGTTAAATAAAAACAATAAATCTACATACATGCGGTTGGATCCACTTATAAAAGTGTCACCGAAAAGGTGTAGGCTGAAGCCAAGGCTTATGCTGTCTACCCTTTATGAACATGGCCTGTTTTTTTACGACAATACTTTCTTTGTATTGAAAGATCTTTTTGGATTGAAAGATAGTGTAGAGGTGAACGTATATCTTTATTTTAGTTTGGCAGACTATTCCATAACAGAATCCATCAAATATTGGACAGAACATTGACCCTGGAGTGGTTCTAAACTAAAGAATTGCAGAATGGAGACTGTCTGGTCATGTCATCGCTATTTTGGGGTCATTATACGTGATAGAATATTCAAAAACTTTTAGCATAAATTGCAGATCTATCAGCTTACAATGCGTCCAATTGTGATGCATTGTGAGCTTGTAAATCGGCTACTTCCGCTCTTTGAAATAGGGCTTGAATGGTGAAATGAAAAATACAAGTCAAACATTGAGAGACTGTGGATCACAGGCTATTACAGTAAAGGTTATTACAGTAACTCTCTCAAATCTGTGTTGGATGACGGGTGAATGTCGTCGGGTGAATGTCCCAAACGGGATTCAAATTCAAAAAACGCAAAAGTATCAGATACAAGCTCAAAACACGTCGCTTCGGGCCACATTTAGAACGTGCTAATCTGCTACAGTATGTTTTATATTTTTGCGTGACGCTGTAGTAATAGTATGATCAAGTAGGGCGTTCATTTTCATTTAAAAATGTTGAATATGGAGATACTGCAGACGGCAACGATTATGTTATATCAACGGCGCTTGGCTGATCGTAGTAAAGAAAAACAAATATTTAGCCTATTTGACTATAGGTTACTCTGTATAATTTCTGGTTCAGTGGGGACGGTTAGTGTGGCTATGCTTGTTATGTATTGATTTTGTTTAACCTCAGCAGCTGAGCCAGCTCTTTGGATATGTCTTGTGTGGGATGCGTCACGTTATGCAACCATTATACAAACAGATATACAAAGTGCAGTCAGAAGCCCTTCTCCGCCCACGCACGCACGCATGCACGCACGCACGCACTCACGTGCACACACACACACACACACACACACACACACACACACACACACACACACACACACACACACACACACACACACACACACACACACACACACACACACACACACACACACAATACAATACAATTATACTCACTAGAATTTCGCCCCCCTTCGGGGGGCTCAATCCTAGTGTCGTTGCAGCGCAATATGGGAAGAAGGAAATTGCGGGAATTGACAGACTCCACTTCATGTTTCAGCTGTGGTTTTAAACTCAGTAGTGTGCCCTGCACACAGCGCACACTCGCAATTGCAGCTGGAGGGCGACGCGACACACACACACACACACACACACACACACACACACACACACACAGAGCGATGTGTGGATAAATCACTGAGATTTGGGAAATGTGTTCAGAAGTACAACGATTAAGCACGCACAGGCAAATGTCAGAAGCATCTGTTTCGGTTTCCAAACAGGAAGTTGTAAATGTGCTTATTAGACGGAGGCAGCGTGATGCTGGCATCTATTGTGATGCCAGCATCACCACATTTCACATAGAAATATAAGCACCCATTTACTCGCTTAGCGGAGACTGTGGGGTGGTAGAGGACATCTCCCCGGACGCGTGGGTATGTCCAGATAGTTGCCTCGCGGAGGCCTCTTTGTCCAGTGTCCATTCTGGGTCTGGAAACGGCACTTTTTTGAGTGTTGACCCCAATAGAAGGTCTGCTGCTCTGAATTTTACACCTCTCCCGCTTAGCGGAGACTGTGGGGTGGTAGAGGACATCTCCCCGGACGCGTGGGTATGTCCAGATAGTTGCCTCGCGGAGCCGTCTTTTGTCCAGTGTCCAGTCTGGGTCCGGAAACGGTAATTTATTTTGCATTGACCCCAGTAGAAGCTCTGCTGCTCTGAATTTTACACCTCTCTCGCTTAGCGGAGACTGTGGGGTGGTAGAGGACATCTCCCCGGACGCGTGGGTATGTCCAGATAGTTGCCTCGCGGAGGCCTCTTTGTCCAGTGTCCATTCTGGGTCTGGAAACGGCACTTTTTTGAGTGTTGACCCCAATAGAAGGTCTGCTGCTCTGAATTTTACACCTCTCCCGCTTAGCGGAGACTGTGGGGTGGTAGAGGACATCTCCCCGGACGCGTGGGTATGTCCAGATAGTTGCCTCGCGGAGGCCTCTTTGTCCAGTGTCCATTCTGGGTCCGGAAACGGTACATTTTTTTGCATTGACCCCAGTAGAAGCTCTGCTGCTGTGAATTTTACACCTCTCCCGCTTAGCGGAGACTGTGGGGTGGTAGAGGACATCTTCCCAAACGCGTGGGTATGTCCAGATAGTTGCCTGGCGGAGCCGTCTTTTGTCCAGTGTCCACTTTATAAAGTCCATGCACTCCAGTGAATAGCATTTATCCATTTAGATAACTTTTTTATGTTATTTAATTACTTATTTTTACACAGAAACATAATGTGTGTCTTTACAATAACTGTAATGTAATAATAATACTAATAATGTAATGTAAAATTTATTTAATTAACGAATTAAATAATCTTATTTTATTCTGAAAGCAACCGGATGTCTTAAATCTGCTAGCTGTCAGACCGGAAGTTCTAAATTTGCTCATAAGACGGAGCCTTAGACGGAGCCAACTCGCAGGCAGTGCGAGAGGCTGGTTACAGGATTCTATAGGTCAGCCGTTTTGGTGTGACACACACGGCTTCCACATTTAGCTTCATACTGGGTGAAAGTGTCCTTCCAAAAATTATTATTTCGCTCGAAATTCTTATTCACAATGACATCGAGTTGAGGTGTTTGTGTTTTAGGGTAATTGTTGCATAAGCGCTATTTCGCACTATTTCTCCCTCCCCTCCCCTGTGTCTGAAGCAGCTAGCATGGAAGCTATATGGATTATGGAAGCTTTCCCTCCGATTGCACACAACCATGCCGTTATCCACGCGTCCATCCGATTGCTTTTAATGTAAATGTCCCATCCACTGAGCAATAGCGATATAAGCGCCTTATTCATTCATTCGATTCATTTGGGTGTGGGGCTGTGCAGTGCTGTGGGCAGCCTTTCTGACGGAGGCTCGGAGCTGCTGCTGCTGACGCTGTTCGAGTCGCATGGAGCAGTATAGAGTAGGCGTGGCGCAGCATTAGAAGGGCGCAGCAAATGCACGACATTGAGGGGTAGAAACCATCCCGGTCGCGTGGTTCATCTAACGCGTGTGTCACTGTGAAGGACTGGCCCCAATAAGTGAACGTAGTTGGCGTAGTAGACGCCAACATGACGATTCTGACGTAGGCTGGTGATGTTGAGCAACAATGGCGTGGTTGACAAAAGTAATATTTATTCAGTAATTAAGACATTTCTTTCAATGAAATGTAGCCTATATGTATTCTGGGAGTGTGCCGAATTTATTTTGCATATAGAGATGTGTGGTGAAAGTGTGGTTGGGTCGGAGAAAGCTGTTGGATAAACGGCCATGTGCTTATGTACCCCTGTCTATTAGGGTAGCAGGATTATTATGATTATTATTATTAGTATTGTTATTGTGATTATTACATGGATTATTGTTGTGATGTGAGCTTGTGGCTGACTCACTATCTAGAAAATAAAAACATGGCACTTCATTTAAAATAGGTTACAGACCCCTGTTATATGCTTGTTTTGGGATTATTTTTAAAGACCTATTTACTTGTTTCTATGAGACATGGCAACGCCAACAGCGCAGCGAAAGGCATCCACGTCTTTCTCTTGTGAAATGCTGAGATTAGAAACGACCATAATTATTTCATTTCTCAACCTTAAAAAAAAAATAAAGACATCTCCATAATCCTTGGGAAGTGTGTGTAGCAAAAGTAGTCGGCATTGTCATGGTTGAAAGTATTCATGCAACACTGACGCTGTAAGCTGTGTGATGCTAACGCGCTAACACCATTAGCATGGTCTGTGTTGGTGAAAGGAAAAAGGATAGATATGAAACTACTGGCCAAAGTGTCATACAAAACACAACACCTAAAATCGGAATGTGATGGTGACCTATTGAGCACAAACAGACAATCATGATTTGCTTGCTGGACCTATAATTAATTTATGTGCATTACATTTCCACCTCGCACATATAAATCAAAAGCAAGATGGATGCTAACGCGCTAACACCGTTAGCATGTTCTGTGTTGGTCGGAAAAAGGATAGATATGAAACTACTGGCCCAAATAAATGTCATAGAAAACACAACACCTAAAATCGGAATGTGATGGTGACCTATTGAGCACAAACAGACAATCATGATTTGCTTGCTGGACCTATAATTAATTTATGTGCATTACATTTCAACCTCGCACATATAAATCAAGCCACAGTGCAGTCAGAGAGTAGTTCACAGGTCACACACAGGAGCAGTGAAAGGGGGAGGGGCCTTCGGATGGCAGTGTAGAGTAGGCACGACATTGAGGGGTAGAAACCATCCCGGTCGCGTGGTTGATCTAACGCGTGTGTCACTGTGAAGGACTGGCCCCATGAAGTGAACGTAGTTGGCGTAGTAGACGCCAACATGACGATTCTGACGTAGGCTGTTGAGGTTGAGCAAGAATAGCGTGTTTCAGAAAAGTAATATTTAAACAGTAAAGAAGACATTTTTGGCGAATGCAATGTAGTCTATGTCTTTTGTGGGAGTGTGCAGGTTTTATTTTGCATAGAGAGATGTGTGGTGGAAGTGTGGCTTGGTCGGAGATAGAGCACGAATGAACGGCCAGGTGCTCATGTACCCCTGTCTATTAGGGTAGCAGGATGAGGTTAATAAAATCCTTTATCACAGGACTGAGGTTATAATAGTCAGATGTATAGTACAGCTGTGTATCTTCAGCATGACAGGACACACTGTGTCTGTGTAGGTCCACTAATGCAGATTGCTCCGAGACCAGCTGTCTTTTAGGCAGGATGAAAACCCATTAACGTGGCACTTTGTATAACTTTTTTAACTGTTAATGGGATAAGAAGATCCTAGTCTCGTGTAGCCATGAGACAACTATTCCACACTATATATAGAGTCTGGAACTTCGTGCGTGCGTGCGTGCGTATAATGATGTATTAGCATTTAGAAAGGGCCTTCTAATTCGGAATTCATTTGGCCACGTTTGCAGTGGGGGTCAAATGAACAGCATTTGTTTTAAGCTATATGGTCCATCTGGACGAAGCCAGCATTTATTTCAGAAATAATTAATTTATTCGAGTTGCATCTCATATTGTGTTTAGCACCATCTCTCACCCCTCAAACATCTGAGAAGACTTTTTTTTATGAGGTAGAAATTGGTGCGTGCGTGCGTGCGTGCGTGCGTGCGTGCGTGCGTGCGTGTGTGTGTGTGTGTGTGTGTGTGTGTGTGCGTGTGCGTGTGCGTGTGCGTGCAGCACAGTCAGCCAGATGCCTTTAATCTCTCTCCACTTGATAGATTCATTGAGGGATCTCTCTGTTCCTCCTGCTTCTCATTCTCTCCATCACTGTCTGCTTTATGTTCCTCTCTCTCCATTCCTCTCCATTTAGCCGTCATCCTCTCTCTACCCCACTGGGTCTCTGTGCATGTCCGCCGTTCCTCTCTCTGTCTATGCAGCAGTTAAACGTCTGGCAGGCAAGCTGCCCTACTTGATCGTACTACTTTCTAACTTGCAGATCTGCTACTTTTGATGGTGTATAGTAACTACACCATCAAAAGTAGCAGATCTAGGGGCACGGTGGCACAGTTGGTAGTGCTGTCGCCTCACAGCTAGAAGGTCCTGGGTTCGATTCCCGCTGGGGACGCTGTGGGCACTGGCGGCGTGTTCCCTCCTCCGCGTCATCAGTGCCCATACCCGAGGTGGGGGTTGGCGATAGGGCCTTTCTGTGTGGAGTTTGCATGTTCTCCCCGTGTCCCCTAGGGTAGATACCCTCACAAAAACATGCCGTAATCCTGGTCTCTAAAACTACCTCCCCCTGGCCAGCCGGGGCGCCTGATGGAGGGGAAAGGAACTGGTCGGAATAACGTGTCCCTTCCACGCGCTACGTCCGGCCGGGGAAATTCCCCTCTGTCAGGTGAAAAGAAGCAGCTTGGACTCCTCATGCATAGAAGGAGGCATGAGGTCAGTCTGCTGCCCCCCCAGGTTGGCAGAGGAAGTGTAGCGCCCAGGATTACATTAGATAATTGGCACTGGGTGAAAAAAAAGAAAACTGGGTTACAAAATCGTGGGATAAAAATTTAGTTAAAAAAAAAAAAAAAAGTAGCAGATCTGCAAGTTAGAAAGTTTTGAGCTTTCAAGATCTCCTACTTTTGCTATTTATTTTTTTCATTTGAATCCTGAGAAAGTTAACAGTTTTGGACTTGTATGCGTCCGTTCATCATTCCGTTCCCTTTCTCTCTTCTCCTCTCCTTTCCTTCTTTGCCTCGTGTCGTCTTCTTTTGTTCCTAAAGCAATTCCCCTTTCTTCTATATCGCGGTGCTTGACAAAAGACTGCAAAAGAAAGGCATACTTCTATTCACATCACATCTCATCACATTATTGTTAAGTCTAAACCATGCCAGCAGAGGTGGTCGGGTGGAAATGTCCAAAACGGTTACTTTTCAGGATTTGCAACGGCAAGCAAGGTCACAAGCTGAAAACGAGCCTGTGGATCTGCTATTTTCAATGCATTTGTGTGATGCTGTAGTATGATCAAGTTTACAAAAAAATTTAATAAAAACTCAAAAAAGTTAATACATAAGAGATAAGAGGTTTCTGCCCGACAGCGACGAAACAGGGAGTTGACGAGGCAGATCCATCTGGCAAGGTGCCGTGTGGAATCTGTGGACTGTGGCTGACTGCTGAGAGACTGGAGCTGTACGTATACGTCCAAGCAGACAATAAAACCTGATTCACGGACCGGTATACTTGACAGTCAGTCAGTGTCGCTCTCCAAAATCAGCAGCAGGAGAGAGAGAGAGAGAGAGAGAGAGAGAGCTGAGCTTGTAGATCAGGTGTTTGCATCGATCCTGCTCTGTAAGAGAGTGGACATGTATGGCGTGACTCCCTGTCCCCGAGCCTGTACAGTCTGCTAGCTGTTTCCCACAGTTCTGCCACTTTTGGGCAGAAACCTCAGCTCTCTTAATTAACATGTACATAGACCTGCCTCACTGCTGAGGTTAAACTAAATCAATACCTAACAAGCATGGGATCCACAAAGCGTAGCCCACGTAACCGTCCCCACTGAACCAGAAATGATACACTGGTTCAACAAGCTACAGCACTCTTGTAGAATCTCAATGGGAGTAACCTATAGTCAAAAGGTTTTTCTTACTACGAGCAGCCACCTTTCGATCGTTGCTGCCTCATATCTCCATATTCTAACCTTTTGTAAATGAACGCCCCTATTTGATCATATTACAGCCTCACACAAAAGCATGCGTTTTGAGCTTGTACATCTTATACTTTTGCTATATTTTTATTTGAATCCTAGACGATAATAGTTTTGGACATATTGTAGGAGGTTTCCAGGCGATCCGAGACCAGAGATCTCCTCCTCCTATACTCATAGGTCTGGTGACATCTAAATTGAGTGAATAGGCTACAGCTGGGTGGTGGAAAGATTAAAAGAAAAATAACAGCATGGCAGAGCCAATGCAAAGACTTTAGGGCATCCTTGACATTGATATTAAGGACTGGTGTTCAGAGCAGTGGGTTTGTTAGTGCTGGTTTTCTTCACGGCCAAAGGCGATTCAATTAAATTCCGATTTCCCCAGACATATATCCGGTTGCGCAGAGATCTCTGATCGTCCGGCGAGACTACATGAACCCTAGCATCTCCACTCTGGGCATGTGTATATAGTCGTAATTGGCAAACATTTGGCTAAAATCAATCTTTGAACATGATGTTGAAAATATGATGTACAAGCTCACAAACCTCGTATAGACTCTTTCAGAGCCCCGTAAAAGGGAGGAGACCAATTTCAGACACCTTTTGAAACTCCGGTCTATGAAGCAAAAATATATACAAGATTGTAGATCTGCTATTTTTGATAAGGGTGCATCCGTTGGTAGTCCGACAGGAATTAGTCTGATAACACCATCGCTCCCGACATGCGTGACAGGTTACAACTAACCCTTATTGGCAGGTTAAATCTAACCTGTGGCTTCCTGTGAGTTTAGGTTTAGGGTTGGGTGTCGGACTCATCAGGTAGTGGCTATAGAGGGAATTCAGGGGTCGTCCTTAATGGATAAGCGAGTAATGGAACATTTGGTATACGTCTGAATCTGCATGTCATCCCCCCCCCCCCCTCTCTCTCTCTCTCTCTCTCTCTCTCTCTCCTGCCTTTCCTATCTCTCTGTTCAGTGTTCACTGAATCTATTTTAAATGAATTGTCGTTGTCAGTCACAGTGTTCATTTGTGTTATTGATGTGCCTCGTTATACATGCATGCATTATTTCAAGGCACAGAACTTTGAAACAGCCGGATTCACCTTCACCATGAATTAGTTTTCCAAAAAAGAAATCACCTGAGGAGAAAGGAGAGGGTTTTTGGAAAGTGGGATGACAGCCTCTGGGAGGAGGTATTTTAGACTAATTACAAGGCCAGGATGGAATGGCACCGCTCACCGCTGGCAGACAATCTTGCAAGTGATAGGCTTTCAGCAGCAGAGTTAGTGTGTAAGGCAACAGCACCACCTGTTGGTGTTGAAGCACACAGCAAAGGAACACCACACCTACAGCTGTCGGGCAGAAACCTCCAATCTCCTTTTTTTTTTTTTTACTCTCATATTCGCACGCCCGTGATCATATACCTCAGCGTCACGCAAAAGCATCAAAAGTCCAGGCAGATCCACAAGCTGGAAATGCAGCCAAAGGGTGGCACTTTGATGCTTTTGAGTTTGAATCCAATTTTTGGACCTCATATTATGAGGTTTCCTCCCGACAGAGACGATGTAATGTAGCCTACTGTATGTCCCTTTGAACCGTCAACATGTTATGAACGCATAACAAGTTTAGACGTTTTAGGTCCCTTTATTATTTATATTATCATTCTTGTTTTTTTATGGATGCGTTTCTCCTACACTGCCTAAACTGCTACAGTACACAGATCAGAAACTTTGCCCAAAATAGTGATGCCAGGGTTCACATGTGATGTGGTTATCATTTAGGCTATAGCAAACAAACAAGGTGAATGAAATTCATGAATGATACAAGACTCCACCCTCCCCCTCCCCCCCCCCCCCTCTCTCTCTCTCTCTCTCGCTCCCCCTCCCTCTCCCTCTCTCTCTCTCTCTCGTCCACATCCAGGTTCAACAAGATCCAGAACACGAAGAACACGATGAAGAGGGACGGCATCAGCACGCTGACCTACCGGGTGGTGCAGGTGAAGAGGCATCCCCTTTTCACCAACATCTCTGTGGAGATCGGCAAGGCCCCGCCCAGGCCCTTCAAGGGCTAGAGAGAGAGAGAGAGGGAGAGAGAGAGAGGGAGAGATAGACTGATTGAAGGAAGAGGGGGATGTGGGGGGGGGGGGGGTGGCACAACACACACCTGGACTGAAAGGATATACGAGAGTGAACAGATGGAGGGAGAGAGAGAGAGAGAGAGAAGAACTGGACACAGATAGTGGACACAGACGAGGTGGATGGAGGGCAGGATAAGGACTGACTTAAGAAGCGCATAACAGGCTCTCTCTCTCTCTTTGCCTAATTTTTTTCCCCCCCATCACACATCACCGGTGCATGGTGGGAAATAGCTCGTGCTTGTAGATCTTCTATTTCCCGCACGTGCGCCTAGCCTATGTTTGAATGGGGCTTGAGGAGACACTTCAATGGCTCAACGCAAAACCGTGTACCTTGACCAATCAATGACCTTATAACACCACAGTGTCCAGGCCAATAGGGTGTCTGGAATGTGGATTTAACGGACCAATGGCTTGCTTCGAACTTGGGGTCGGCTGGAAACGGGAACTTTGTCCCACGAGACCGCTCCGGTGAGCGCAATAGGACTATAGTACTCGCACGGCTGAGGAACATTGGAAGGAAAGTACAGTAGCCAATGACGATGTTTGGAATATCAGTGCATATCACAGTTTCAAATGGAACAGTATATATAATACGGTACATATTCAACAGTAACCAATCATTCCTTGGAATATTGGAAATGGACCAATGGCTATAGCCTCCATCCTTCAGCTTGACCAATGACGAACGCCAGGCTTTTAAAGCGCCGGAAGTCAGAGCGATACAATATACAGTACTATACTACTATGTCTCCCATGGAAGGAGGAGTTGTAAGAGAAGCATACAATCAATTAGTAGCACACAGAAAAAGGTACGATTTTTTCAGGACAACAGATTTTTACAAAGGTTGTCCATGGATTAGTCATTATCAAAGCATTCGTTATGGGGATGAGTGGAGAACATCGGCCGCCTGCAGGCGACACGTCAAGACAATTCACAGACGGTTCAGAACGGTGGTCGGAGGAGTCACACAGAGCCAACCGCACGTTCTTAGGGGATTTGGAGATACTTATTGGACATTTTGGGTGACTCACATAGTAGCCTACAGTGTATCTAAGATATTGGAAAGTCCACATTATTGTCTATACCGGATGAGTCGCATATCGAAAGTATAACGGACGTTTGCCCGTGCGTCGAAGATTGTGGAGGTCGGGGACAATAATTGATCTGTTGTTTTACCCGAGAGACGGTATATCAGTCAATCACATCCTCCAGTGAGTAAATGAACGTGTACTGTGTTTGCCTACAGTGTAACTGCAGGAGACAAATGGATACAAGATACATGTACTGTCATGGTCTCCACCATCTCCAGGAACAACGGAGAACTGTGGCTAGCTGTGCCGTGAGAAACATTCAGAGAGTTGACTGAGAGCGAGCATATCGAAGACACGAGAGGTTTTTGAAAATGCCTTTGAAACGGAATAAAAGAGCGGAACAAAAACAGACCGGTGTTTACGCTGACGACTCCGTCTTTTAACCCCATGTGGCTCTTGATTGCAACTCAGTTTTAAGCGCCTCTGTTTATAGACCTCACACACGGCGGCCATCTTGCCACCCTGCTTTTTCAATGCAAAATGTCGACATGGCCGCTGTGTGAATATGGTCTATGTACGTGATTCTGCTAAAATCATGATAGAAACGGGAGACATTTTTTGTTCCAATACAAAAACGTTTAACATCGACAGCATTCTGCATCTATATTTTAGCTCCGTATAAGATAGACAGAATAGATTGAAATGTTGTCATGTACTACACACTGTACAGTATGTGTGGTGGGGGGTTTTCCTGCTGTCTGACTTTCAGCTATTCATTTTGGCGATTAAACTAGAGATCTATATTAAAGATCTAGAGCATATTGATTATATAAATGTCTGAGGGACATCAGTCAACCACATTAGGACTGGAGGAAGAAATATGTATACCATTTTACGAAGCTGAGGGCAGTATAGTAGTATACTTAACACTGCAGAGACAGGTACGAGGTTCTGCCAGGTTATTTACCTGCGTTCACATGTGTTATTGGAGGCTCTAGCAGTGCAGCTGTTGAGGAACACGGTTTCAGAGTGAACGCCTCCGTAACATAACAGGGAGCTACAGTTAACCCATTTTGGGCGGGATTCGCGGGAACCCCTTTTGGTGTTTTAAACATTATGATATAATTTAGCTATTGAAAAATAGCAGATCTACAAGCTCATAGCGCGCCACCGAGTGGCGCGCTATGAGCTTGTAGGTCTGCTATTTTTTTTAATTGTGAAAATTTGGCGCAAATGTTTGAATATACATTATTTCAGAGCCAACGTTTTTAACTCAAATCTTTGCTCAGGCCTAAATGGGTTAACCTGCAGTGCTAGCATGTGGGTACAGTAGGGTACAGTAGTACGGTGGGTCTTTAACATGTGGTTACAGTAGGGTACGGTGGGTCTCTAAGGCCCCTTTTCCACCAGGGCTGAACCGGTTCGGTTCATTTTTCACGCCTAATATTGAACCAGTTCAGAGTGGTTCGACGGAGTGAATGGTTCCCTGAAAGCACCAAAGGTTCCAAGAATCTAGAACGGAACCACTTCTATAGAACCAAAGTTCTTTCTTTTTGGTGGAAAAGGGGCCAAAGTGGGGTCCGGGCCGGGACCAGGGGGTCGATCCCGGGGCCCAGGGGGTCGATCCCGGGGCCCAGGGGGTCGATCCCAGCTGGATGAGTGATTCACTCTATACAGCGTAGGTCTTGCCCAGCGTGGTTCCAGGGAGTCAGTGGGTTCATACCAAATGGACCCGTTGGTTCCATTTGTATACACTGTCAGAGTGTGTAGGGGGAGACCTTCACATTTTAAAACTTTGAGAAACACTGTTCTAATCTAATCTAGTCTTTTTTGTAAAGCGTCTGCAAAAAGGTGTATCAGATGCAGGCCACGTGGGGTTGAAATGTGAGTGGAGCTGTCAGGATAAACGCCTGCTCGGTTGCTTTTGAGGGAGAGGGAGATTCTGTGGAAAGAACAGCTGACTCCTGTGGGTTTGTGATGAGTCTTCATTAGAGACTGTTTTCCGCCGCTCGGCAGGAGACTGGCTTAAAGCTAATGGGTCCCCTCCCCCTCCCCCCCTTTTTTTTTAAAGGTCATTTTTACACCGCCATGTAACCCGGGAGTTTAATATTAAAGTCACTGTTCATTAAAAAAAACACTCTATTACTACTATTACCATGTCACTCTGTTCTGTTATTTTTTAATTTTGTTTTACTTTTAATCTTTTTCTAAGAGGCTATCATATCCTGGAGGAGGAAATGATAAAGTGTCAGCAGAGGTCTCCGCCAGTGGAAGTTGTGAATTTCAGCGCCATAATGAGGAGTACGCGGCGCCCGTTTGAGTGACTTGGGTTTTCATTATCACCGTCTCGTCGATTCCTCACCAGAGACTCATTAATCAGAAAGGCCTTATTTCTGAGCTGACAGGCATAATGAATCAAACCTTCAGCCATGTACTGTAGTAGGTTGTAGGCATACAATTAGTCTATATTTTTACTGAACTCGTTCAAATTACATTAAACGGAGAAGAAGTATGATGTCTTCATTTTTAGTCTCGTACTGTACGAATGTTTACTGAACGATGTTTAATCTTTGCTGTGTGCAACACAAATCAACAAAATCTTGCTTCACCATTTATTCATCCATATACAGTACAGTACTCTGTCGGGGGTGGAAACCTCATATTTCCAAAGTTATATGATAACATTTCAAAAGTAGCAGATCAAACGCTTCGTGCCACGTTTTGAACTCATAGATTTGCTACCTTTGATTATTTTGTGTGAGACTGTAGTATGATCAAGTAGGGTGTTAATTTACATTAAATAACCCTCATAAAATTTGGAGATAAGAGGTTTCTGCCTGACGGCAACAATATGTACTGCAGCATAACTACAAACCCATGTTGACCGAAGTCCCCCCATATACTGTACTACATACAGTATATGAAATCGGTATGCCAAGCGAAGCTTCTGACAAAAATCCTGACCATGACCGCCAAACATTTTGTGGGACAATTGTTGGAATTCTGCATCTGGTATTCCATTTTGGGTTTAGTCTGTTTCCAGTCATTTACAGCGAGTCTTTCCTTTGGTAAAGTCTGGAAGTCCAATGGTTTCTGTTATGTACACTCTCAGAGTTACAGGCTTAGTGGTCCCCAGACCCCACGTCGTTAGATGACAAAATGGATATCGACGTCTGCTGAGGCAGCGGAGTGACGGTGACAATGCATCATGTGCAATTCAGTACAGTTACCATATCTCTCCATTGAATTACATTCCCTTTTTCATATAGGACTCCTGTCTGTCTGCGAGTCGATAGCAGCACACTATTGTGTTGTTCTCCGGCGTGCTGAATGCACCATGCTGCTGTCACGTTCACTCACACTTGATCTTCATTTGGATGGAGGTGACGCTGTAGGTGACACTGTAGGGGCAGAGGTCCATATCTAGGAACAAAGGGTGTAGCACCGTGTGTCAAACAGTTAGATACAGGTCCAGTGCACCACAGGAGCGGGACACTTCAGCAGACAAAAGGAATAAAACACTAGAGCATCTCGGGCGATTAAATGTTTTTGGTGCTAAAGTAAAGCCTCCGTTATACTTAGTTGTCGTAGGCATGTAAAGATTCACGATACGATTCGAATCACGATACAAATGACTGAAAAATGTTTCTTTGTCCTATTTCAAATTCAGTATTTTCTTCTTTATTTTTTATTTTTTACAATACTGTGTTTTCTCTTATCCTCTTTTCAAGGATGATCACATGCCTGCTGCTTAGTTGTGTGCTGCTGGAGTAAATTGCAGATCTTACAAGCGTATGTGCATAACAAATATGGTGCATTGTGAGTGTGTATATCTGCTATTTATGGCATATGCAGCGCCGGCCAGCGTGCAGCTAAGTATGAATCAGTCTTTAGTTTACAGGTGACTTAACGTTTTGATGCCAAGTGAATCTTCATCAGAGTCATGCTTGTGACGGTCAAGTGCTTCAATGCACTTGGCATCGAAGCGTTAGTCACCCTTGTACTGAACATAGTCACCCTTGTACTGAACATAGTCCTTGTACTAAACATAGTCACCCTTGTACTGAACATAGTCCTTGTACTGAACATAGTCACCCTTGTACTGAACATAGTCACCCTTGTACTGAACATAGTCACCCTTGTACTGAACATAGTCACCCTTGTACTGAACATAGTCACCCTTGTACTGAACATAGTCACCCTTGTACTGAACATAGTCACCCTTGTACTGAACATAGTCACCCTTGTACTGAACATAGTCACCCTTGTACTGAACATAGTCCTTGTACTGAACATAGTCACCCTTGTACTGAACATAGTCACCCTTGTACTGAACATAGTCCTTGTACTGAACATAGTCACCCTTGTACTGAACATAGTCACCCTTGTATTGAACATAGTCACCCTTGTACTGAACATAGTCACCCTTGTACTGAACATAGTCACCCTTGTACTGAACATAGTCACCCTTGTACTGAACATAGTCACCCTTGTACTGAACATAGTCACCCTTGTACTGAACATAGTCACCCTTGTACTGAACATAGTCCTTGTACTGAACATAGTCACCCTTGTACTGAACATAGTCACCCTTGTACTGAACATAATCACCCTTGTACTGAACATAGTCACCCTTGTACTGAACATAGTCACCCTTGTACTGAACATAGTCACCCTTGTACTGAACATAGTCACCCTTGTACTGAACATAGTCACCCTTGTACTGAACATAGTCACCCTTGTACTGAACATAGTCACCCTTGTACTGAACATAGTCACCCTTGTACTGAACATAGTCCTTGTACTGAACATAGTCACCCTTGTACTGAACATAGTCACCCTTGTACTGAACATAGTCACCCTTGTACTGAACATAGTCACCCTTGTACTGAACATAGTCACCCTTGTACTGAACATAGTCACCCTTGTACTGAACATAGTCCTTGTACTGAACATAGTCACCCTTGTACTGAACATAGTCCTTGTACTGAACATAGTCACCCTTGTACTGAACATAGTCACCCTTGTACTGAACATAGTCACCCTTGTACTGAACATAGTCACCCTTGTACTGAACATAGTCACCCTTGTACTGAACATAGTCCTTGTACTGAACATAGTCACCCTTGTACTGAACATAGTCACCCGCATACTAAACATAGTCACCCTTGTACTGAACATAGTCACCCTTGTACTAAACATAGTCACCCTTGTACTGAACATAGTCACCCTTGTACTGAACATAGTCACCCTTGTACTAAACATAGTCACCCTTGTACTGAACATAGTCACCCTTGTACTGAACATAGTCACCCTTGTACTGAACATAGTCACCCTTGTACTGAACATAGTCACCCTTGTACTGAACATAGTCACCCTTGTACTGAACATAGTCACCCGCATACTGAACATAGTCACCCTTGTACTGAACATAGTCACCCTTGTACTGAACATAGTCACCCTTGTACTGAACATAGTCACCCTTGTACTGAACATAGTCACCCTTGTACTGAACATAGTCACCCGCATACTGAACATAGTCACCCGCGTACTGAACATAGTCACCCTTGTACTGAACATAGTCACGCTTGTACTGAACATAGTCACCCTTGTACTGAACATAGTCACCCTTGTACTGAACATAGTCACCCTTGTACTGAACATAGTCACCCTTGTACTGAACATAGTCACCCTTGTACTGAACATAGTCACCCTTGTACTGAACATAGTCACCCTTGTACTGAACATAGTCACCCTTGTACTGAACATAGTCACCCGCGTACTGAACATAGTCACCCTTGTACTGAACATAGTCACCCGCATACTAAACATAGTCACCCGCGTACTGAACATAGTCACCCTTGTACTAAACATAGTCACCCGCATACTAAACATAGTCACCCTTGTACTGAACATAGTCACCCTTGTACTGAACATAGTCACCCTTGTACTGAACATAGTCACCCGCATACTAAACATAGTCACCCGCGTACTGAACATAGTCACCCGCGTACTGAACATCCCAGATGCTCAAATACTTTATTCCTTTTGTCAATATATGGGACCTTCTATACACTGGTATGTGCGTCTCCGCTGCCCTCTGTACGTTCCACGCTGTTATACAGGTTTATTGGACATATCTATTCACAAATTCACCAAGTATCCTTTTCATTGTCTGTGTATGATGTGAAATTGTCAAATTCCCCCCCACCCCCTCTCTTGCCAGATTAGCCTGTCAAACCTTATTTGACAGATAATGAGGTGCTTTATACTCATGGAATATACTACAGCATGTCTTCTTTTGATGTGGGAAAAAAAGGTTACAGCTGAACTTTCTCTCACGTTTCCCGTTTGTCGAGGAGTCATTGATGCGTCTTTGAGGCAAACACTTTGCACACGCTATCGGAGCAAAAGAAACTTGATACAGTGAGAGGATGACAACGTGAGATGGAGACTACAGACGAGGAGGGTGTGTGCCCGTGCACGCACGCACGCACGTCCCCACAATTAAGATGCTGGGGTTAGTTTAAGCAATAGTAGCAATGTCACAATATAAAAATGCTCTGTTACAAGTAAAAGGCCTGTATTAAGAAATTGTACTCTGGTAAATGTACAAATGTATGAGCATCAATGCTGACCACTTAACACGGGTCAGATGGGTGAACACGAACAACTTTGGAGATTTTCACATGGGCCCTGTTTCAGGAGAGCTTGAGAACCGCTGCTCTAAGGTTACATACAATTGAGTTGATAAATAGATGCTTTGTGAGAGGTGGAATTGCAACGATACAGTTAGAATTGATCCCAGGGCCAGTCGATGACCTCTGTCTCTGGGTCTCTCTGCTCTGCTGTTGCCATAACAACCCACACGGACCTTTTGCAAGTTATTGTGGTACAAATGTAGTTTTGTTTTAGTTTTGCAGAGAGTCTATTACAATGAGTGCCGCCTGGCTGATTTCAGGCTATTCCACTATGACTCTCGTCCAGTTTTTGCTTCCATCTTGAATGCTAAAGTATTAGCATTAATGCCACCGAGCCAAAATTATATCCATATACTAGCTCTAGACAGCACCACGATGTTCCCATCGTGCTCAACAGATAATCAGAGAAGACCTCCGAACATCGCCGATCTGTTCAACACCACGGACGGCCATCGCTTTAGTTTCAGAGAAAAAGGCCTTCAAAGACGCGGCCTAAAACAGAGGCTAATGGGTAATATTGAGAACGTTTTGCAGTGCGGGATAGGTTCATAGCAACCGGAGAGATTCAACAGCGAGGCAATGTTACAGCGATATTCAACGCCTTATGACGACCCTGCTCGCCATGTGTAATCAGCGCATGGCATGGTGCAAAATGAATTAATCGTGACGAGTACAGCTGTCCGAAGTATCGAAACGGTTAAGGCATAAATGTCATGCAATGATAAATACACATGCACATTCATTCATAACACTTTCTAGCAAATATAAAAAAAAGTCATTTTTGACTTGGCAAGAACTGAAAATAGGCTATTGTAACGTTGTTTTGTCAGAACTAATGTGGTAATTGTTCCTACTAAGATGACAGGGGGGGGGCTGGCCTCCCCTGGGTTTCATGGGGAAAAAAAGGTGGGTCTACTGTCTATGAATAATGGCCTTTCATTGTTTTAATGTGTGTGCTACACAGCTACAGTAGAGGGAGGACGGAGCTGTTTCATTTTAATTGGTGTGGTCAGCCAGTGGAAGAGGATATTGTTGTGCAGAAACTTCTTATCTCCATGTTTTAACGTCAATGTTAATGTTAACGTTAATGTTTTTTTTGTAAATCAACACCCTACTTGATCATACTACATCATCCCACAAAAGTATCAGATCTGCAAGCTCTAAGCATAGCACGACACGTTTTGAGCTTGTCGATTTGCTACTTTGGCTGTTTTTTGTTTTTTTATCCTGAAAAGTAACGGTCTTGGACTTGTGAGGTTTCCACCCGACATAGACAAATATGTTTTAAAGATTCAATAACATAGTACTTATTATCAGTCTTATGATTCAATGTTTTTTTTTAATGCTTTCAGAGGCTCCTCTTTCCTTTTCTAACTCGTTTTCATTCCTTATTGTTTATTGTTTTGAAGTAGAACCATGGCCTCAAACTGCCAACAGAAGCAATCTAGAGGGAAATCAAACCTGCCTCTCCTCCAAGTGGAGGGGCGAAAACAGCTTATTCCAGTAGAATAAAAAATGCAACTCAGTTCACGCAAGGTAGAGAAAAGAGGAGGCTGATAGATAATGTACATGGAACGTTCTTTATTCTAACTTCTGTACATTTGAGTGATGGTGATGGCAGGTGTCGTACTGTATATCAAAGAATACATACAGTACAAATGAACTAAATAATACCGTATCAAACAGTATCTTCCAGCAGTAAAGGTAAATAGCTCAGTATGTCAACAACACAACTGGCGTCTCTATATCCCAATATAAATGAATAATGAGCATTTGATAAAACACGCTATACTGCATTGCAGTCATACCATTTTATTATGGTTAATTTATTATGCAAACTATGTAACATATTACAGTTGTATACAACATATAATATAACAAACGTATTGCTTTCCCAAGCCATGTCCTGTCCTACATTGCATCATATTTTGTGCATACCTTTAGAGATGCATCAATCTATGACAAGTTCATTCCTAAGAACTACAGTATAGAACTTCTGTATCACAAACGATCCCAGAAATAATCCCAAGGGTATCAAGCGCTACTTCATCTGCTTGGTGAGCAGAGGTCTGACAATAAGAGTGACTAATTTATACTCCATATGACTATAAATCAGGGTATAAATGGGTCCTTGTCGTTCAGCCAACATTGTGAGTAGTTTGATGACAAGAAGACACGTCGTGCTCTAGCTTTTCTTGGTTTTTAAAAACCTACTTTGGACGGGGAGAGGAAACATGTTTAGAGAAGGCCACCGTCAAACATGGCCCAATCATTCTCAAGGACTTCTCAGTTCTGTTGGTGGTGGGTTTTGTCAGGAGAATGGCTGGTAAGTTCCACTGCATTGAGGGTTGTCTTTGGATTGACAATCTAATCTCTAATGCCCACATTTTTTATTTAAATGTCCCCCGTTTGACACAATTACGGATGTTCCAGTATCAGAGCTTCTTGTAATAGTGACAGATTACACTGTGCCTGTCAGCTATGAAACATAATTGTCAAAAATGTTATACCGGTAGTCTATTCAGAGAATTGGAACAAGTCCTTAGTCAATCATTAATGTTAGCCAGTAGCATCTGGTATCACATTCTTTTTTTTGTCCCGACTTTCTTATGGAATATAATCTTGACCACATTAACACTGGCATCCCTATTCTGGGCAAGTTATAATAATAGGTCAATGTACGCAGATAATAGCAGATCAAGAGCTGCTATTCAACATGTGAGCTTGTAGATCATCCCAAAGAGATTTGGTATATAGAAGGTAAAAAGGAGGGTCCCTGGTCAACAAAGTATATAGGTTTTAAGTGGTTAAAGCCCCCCTCTTTCTGGTTAAAGTCACACTTTTGAATGCAAAAAATGGTTAAAGTCCCTATTTTCACAAGTCTTAAAAAAAGAGTGGATTCCCCTGATCTTGCATGCATCTATGTTGATGAGATCCCTCCAGGCTGGTCGTTCAGTCCAAACACAATAACTAAAACAATCACTAACAATATCGATTCACCGATAACTATATCGTTCATCATTGTCATCTGAAACTTGAGTTAGAACAATTTTGAAAACTGTATCTTTATAGTGAAAAGTAACTGTTTTGGACATAATGAGGTTTCCACCCAAGACCCAACAGATAATGGATAATTTGACTCTGATTATAAATGATTAGAAGGAAAGACTGTTGTAAACTGCCTGATGGTAATGTCAGCTAGCATTAGGTATTCAAAACCTCAACTCCGTTAATAACAAAGCTTTCTGAGGGTGAGACAGTGAGACTGAATTAATCCAAAATGTCCTTCTGATGCATTTTAATTGGCTGTCAATGTTCCTATAATTTATACATTTAATCTATCATTGTCGCTATAGTTGTGGCGTGGACGCTGTCATCCATTTCAGTTAGTGATTTTTATAGTTCTAATTATCGTGCTCAGTGTGAATGGCCCTTATACACTTAAGGATCTCTGCAGTAAATCGTCTCTGTCGGATTGGAAACTTTACAGGATTCAAATAAAAAAATATAGCAAATGTAGCAGATCTACAAGCTCAAAATGTCAAGCTTGTAGATCTGCTATTTTTGTGTGATGCTGTAGAATGATAAAGTAGGGCGTTAATTTACAAACAAACAAAATTCAAAAATGTTTGAATATTTCTGCCCGACAGCGACGATATGGTCTTTAGTTCTGTTGGACCGACGGTTCTTCGGGGGTACAGTTTTTGAGGCGGGCACAGGTTGCCACGCGGTTCCCCTCCCAGTAACCTGCGTCCTGGCCATCGTGGCACCGACATTTGGTGCAGGAGTCCACCCACACGGCCTCACCGGCAGGAATCACTCTGCTGTGGGACGCGTCCACGTAGCAGTTAGGGCCTGGATGGGAAACGGTGCACACAGGTTAAGCCTGGATACATGTAGGCTATATGCATGTATACACACACGATACATGCTTTCACACACATATAGCCAAGCAGGCACACATGGACATACATCACAAGCGTGATTTTACTAGTGGCACATTTACCAAGTCCTGATATTAAAGCTGGATTGCCGTGATTTTTGTACTTTTTCTGTTTTGTAGGTCTATGGAGTTAACATTACTCTAATAGACCCCCAGGTCTGGTTATAATAGGCCAATCAGAGGCAGGCGGGACGTTACCATGTCCATCTCTGATGCAAAATAGATTCACACATACTTAATGCCTTGGACTAAAAAATAATCTTCCTCCTAGTATAATCATAGTAGGCCTACCTAGTCGTTTTAGGGAGGGAACTCCATCTTTAATTATTAGTAAGCTATGCTATCTACAAAAATATACACCCTATCGCACTTTATGGACCAGGATGGAAACAAAAGATGCCTTTTTTAGCATAAAATTTGACTGTAGCCTACTACCTGTACTGTTAACAAACCTGCTAATAAAGTATTAAATCAAACAACCTACCATCTTTGCACTCAGGGCAGCATGTTCCAGGCTGGTAGATAGGGTTGACACATGGTGGAGGGGCACAGTCTGCTACTAGACAGCGGGCAATGCCATCACTGTCACAACTGCACTGTTCACACTCTGATGGCTGCATGTTGTGACCGCACGCACACACACACACACACACACACACACACACAAAAAAAACAGAGACAGGTAGAGAAAGAGAGAGGTCCAATACAAGACAATATTTACAGAGACATTAGTAAATGGTGTGTATGGCATATAACCCATATTTATGAACCCTTTGTGATGAAGGCTGATACTTTTGTGTTTTGGTTGATGCCTCACTCACAGCACCATACAGTACCAGGCCTATTCCACAAGGAGGCGCCATATAGACATTCTTAACCAAAACTAAATCGAGTCAGAAAGAAAAAAACAGCATGTTCCAAATTGACTTATTGCACACTACACTGCCACAGCCCACAGGACAACGTATAGGATTAGGACTTGAATTGTTCAGCCCAATAACACTGAGAAAAAAAAAACATGAATAGTGTAAACTTAAATGAATTCAAAACATATACATTTAGCCAATGTCACTGGTCCTCTCTTTTATAGCCTAAATGAAATATAGCCTAATCAGATGGAATTTATTAGAACATCATGATCGTGTGTGGACATTCCAGACATAAGTTATTTCCATATCCATCTCTCCTGTGATCAGGGCACAGGGCACCCCCCCCCCCCAATCAGAAAGAAACTACGTAGGTCTACGTCTATAAATGTTAAACACAGCTCAGACAGGGCTGTGTGCAACTTGTCCAGACTGAAAGAAGACAACAACAAAGTATACGTTTCAAACACTTTGCTGTCTGTACGAGAACACACAAGGCTGTGAAGTCAGGTTATTATTGTGACCCGTTTAACCCCTGGCTCTACAATAACAGAAATACACACACAGTACATTGAAAACAAACCTTTCACATTTCGTTTTAAATGACAAGAATTTCAACATTTTGGTGTTAGCATTATGTTATGCTTTAGCTATTGAAAAGACAAGCTAAAAAAAAAACAAGCTAAAAAAATAGCAGACCTTCAAGCTCATAGCGCGCCACTCGGTGGCGCGCTATGAGCTTGAAGGTCTGCTATTTTTTTTTTAATCGAAGAACGACTGACATAGAAACATAGCTTTTTCAGAAAACTGTCAGGATGTAAAAGACATTTTTAGAATCTGATCTCAGGTCAAAATGGGTTAAGGATTTACAATACTTATTGAATAATAATGTTCTAGTGTGTGTGTGTGTGTGTGTGTGTGTGTGTGTGTGTGTGTGTGTGTGTGTGTGTGTGTGTGTGTGTGTGTGTGTGTCAGAGATAACTCACTTGGTGACCAGTAATCTATTTTTCCTCATGCTCTCAACTCCAGGCTTTTCTCGCTCCGGCTCTCCTTTCTTCCCTGTAGCTTTCTTACTCTTCTTGTTGACGGCCTGGCTGATGGTCTTGGCACAGTGCTTAGGAAGCAGCTGGAGACAAAACAAGTATAGTAGTAGTAATATTGCATGTATATATTAAATTCATCCAAATGTTGCTACAAGACAACAAAACCATTGGACACATCTGGTAGGATGGTTGCTAATGCTAAAATCTTGTAATAGCATAGGCCTAGTGTTGGCTGTCTTAAACCAGTTAGTTAATTAATTAAGCAATATTACACGAGAGGGTGTTCTTTATATTCATTAATGCACTCGGAACTCTCCTGCAGCATCGCAGGCATGCATTAATGACGATGAAGAACACCCTCTCGTGTAATATTGCAATTATACAACAATCATACGAGCTTGTAGATCTGCTATTTTTGAACAGTCGAAGAACGACTGACATAGAAACATAGCTTTTTCAGAAAACTGTCAGGATGTAGAAGACTTTTTTTTTAAATCTGATCTCAGGTCAAAATGGGTTAATGGTAGATCACTTTGTCATTAGCAGAACGGAAATATGAACAACATACTTGGCAACAAAGAATTGATACTGCGTTATATTCAAATTGTCTCATTCGTGTCGTCCCATTGACCAAAAATAGGCGTTGTAGTGTGCGTGTACAGTACGTACCTGGTCACTGAGAGTACATTGTTCCGTGCAAATGTCAGTGATGAGATTTCTGGCCTGTTTGGCCATTTCATCCAGGAACATGTTGCACAGCGACAGGCTGCGATCCCCTATGTGGTGGCGCTAGAAGACACACACATAAACACACAATGTGGGCTGTTCTATGGCTACAATTATACTTGTCATTTCTATGCGGACACAAACTGCAACACAGTATGTTCTGCTAAAAACACAACACATTAGCTGGGACTATGGGTGTTTTTTTCTTTTGGGTGTGTGTGTGTGTGTGTGTGTGTTACCTCCTCGGGGCACAGTTCATGTGTGCAGGACATGAAGTGTGTACACAGCAGAGGGAAGCAGATGGAGTGTCTGCTCTGAGATGGTAGCTCCAAACACTGTTGAAACATCTTCTCAAATGCACGGCTGTAGAAACTGCACACACAAAAATATATTATTTATTTTGTGTAAATGTGTTGATGTATAAGAAGTGTGTGTGTGTGTGTGTGTGTGTGTGTGTGTGTGTGTGTGTGTGTGTGTGTGTGTGTGTGTGTGTGTGTGTGTGTGTGTGTGTGTGTGTGTGTGTGTGTGTCTCACCAGAATATGGAGAGGTCAGAGGTCTCCACTAGCATCTCCACCAGTGAGTCCACGATCTTGGTGTGAAAGATGATGGTGTTCATCATCTTCCCCAGCTCCCTGTGGTCTGCTATACCCAGACTGGCCTTAGAAACACTGGTATACGCCTAGAGGAGACATGGTGGGAGGGAATAAAGAACAGAAAGATGGAATAGAAGGGAACGAACCAAATGAACAGGGAAAGAAAGGCAGGTTGGATGGAAACGAAGAGGGAATGAGGAAAAGGAAAACAGGAAGTAGGGATGAACCGAAATGCAAAGAAAGTGGCAATAAGTCTGAGGAATCAGAAACAAGAGAACGACAAACGGAAGACTATAGCACCATTGTGTATTGTATTGTATTGACATTAGACACCAGCGGATGGCGGATTTAGCCGGTTAACCGCAGTTTGGGTCAAAAGAATATATTATTAATTAATATCGGATAAACCGCGGGTGAAATAATGCTGGAAATAAATGAATGGCATCCATCTATAGGTTTTATAACTTTTAAAACGGAAACAAACTAATGACATCTATCTATAGGCTTATAATATAGTTTTTTTTTAAAAGGCACCAAATCTCGGCGTGCGTGCGTTAGTAGTATTTTTCCTTGAACTTGTAGATTGGCTATATCCCTGCAGCGGATTTCGGGTGGTTGCGGATATATAAATTGGATTAAGTCATTTATGCGGTGGGATAACAGGCGGATTATAAATATGCACACTCGGATTCGGGTGACAAAAAAGCTCATCCGCTGATCTCTGATTGACATGATCATGAATTGACATTGAATTTGAAAAAAATGACACATTTACACAAAATATGTCCGCATAATATCCAGCTTGCCCAGAGACATCTTGAAAATATAGCAAATTCGTTCGATACAATTTGTTCCTGAATAACATGTAGTTGGTATCAAGTTCAACTGTGTGTGTGTGTGTGTGTGTGTGTGTGTGTGTGTGTGTACCTGCAATCTGAACCAGTCCAGTCTCATGCCTCTGAAGTCAAACACATCTCCATCCTCCACTATAAGGAACAAGCATGTGCAAAATTACCACAACACTGTGTTTGATGTTATTTTTAAAACAATATTCACACACATCACATCATCCTTCAATAATTATATTCCACAACACTGAGCTGACATGGACATAAGCATTTAATCTTTGATGTTTACTGTCTGCTGGCGTTTGGCTTATGAATGTTATTCTGTTGTACCAGGTTTTTCTTTTCCTTTTAGATTTTTTTGAGAGAGAGAAACCATGAAACAGTTTTTGGCATAATATAAACACAGTACATTCCAGTATTAACCCATTTTGCGCGGGAACCCCTTTTATGTTATACAAGATCTACAAGCTCACGCCGAGTGGCGCTCTACGAGCTTGTAGGTCTGCTATTTCTTTTAAATGGTGAAAATGTGCCTCACATCTTTGAATATATATTGTTACAGAGTGAACATTTTAACTCAATTCTTTGCTTCTGTGTTGGGGTCCCTGGAACAACATATTTTCATATTGGGGTCCTTTCCTTGACATGAAATATTGAGCACAACTGAAACAGAAACATTTCAGAAAGCCGTCAGGATTTTGAAGACTTTTTTTTAAATTTCGACCTCAGGCCTAAATGGGTTAATTGAACTGAAAGACTGTATAAAGAAATAATGACCTGTTGCAATTGTACACTCTCAGGGTTAAATGATCATACATGATTACCTCAAACCATGATTTACAGTACAGTAGTTTATGTTTACCTTGTTTGACGCTGAGAGAGGTCATCGTGTTGACGAAGGAAGACATGATGATTGATTCATCTTCTGGACACACAGAGAGGTTCTAGCATAGAAAAAACAAGTTCCATTCTTACGGTGATTAATGTTATCGATGCATGTTCCTTTAGCCATTATTCATCATTGTCATACAAATAAATATTAGGAATATGAAACCATGGGTGGTAGGGGTAGTTTCAGTAACCCCCTTCCCCCCGTTAATTAAGATTGTCCCACTGACATTTTCAATGCTTGTGTGTGTGTGTGTGTGTGTGTGTGTGTGTGTACCTGCACCAGTTCGTTGAGCACCACAGCATCGAAACCAGATAGATACTGAACGTAGTACCTCTGCATGACTGGACCATACTTCCTCACATGGGCCCTCAGCTCCTCCATGCAGAAGATCAACTCTGCTATGTGTCTGTAACACACACACACACACACACACACACACACACACACACACACACACACACACACACACACACACACACACACACACACACACACACACACACACTTAACAAGAAATTCTTGAACACAAACAATAGTGGATGCGCAAACTTGGAAAACTCTACAACAAGTGCTTCAGGATACAGATCACGGGCATCGCCTTCTCCATATATGGCGACTGCCAATTATTGCAGACACTGAACAGAATTTTGCCGATGCCTGATCAGCTCTCAGCTTGGGCATGCCTGCAATCTGCAGGCACCTCACGACTGATTTATGGACATTACCAAGGCTTCCAAATATGAACACAAGTAGTTTACATTTGTAGCCAAGCTGTATAATAGCATCTTTAAGACGCTGGTACTTAAGCACCTTGGTAAGGAATGCCTCTTCCAGACTGTGGTCAAATGTACATGCCACTTCCAAAATGGTCACTTCTCTACTGTCATCAACACCAACAATATCTGGTGTATTAGCTGTGACATCTGAAATCATCATAGACTCAAATACCACACGACAGTGTGATTTGAGTCTGGCTACATGAACATGGCAGTTAAAACATACGAGTGCTTATACATTTTGGCAGATGATGAAACATATGAACTTAGCTAATAGGTCAACAATTCTGTCGTGCCTAGCGATGTACATTCCATTATATACATAGCAACCAAACACACATTACTGTGTGCGATCATGTATCAGTGTGTGTGTATTATTGTGCGTGTGTGTGTGTGTTTGCTTACTTGTCTATGAAGTCATCTGTACTTTTCTTCTGGATGTTGTCGGCGTGACGAAGGAGCCAGATGATTTCATCACGGGCAAACGATAATGCCATGAACACAAACAGCGCCTGCAGGTGGAGAACACAGAGTAAAAGAGAGAAAGGTCTCTTTTTGAACACCTACTGTACAAAGAAAAAACACACTACTTTGGTATCATTATCTTCATCAGAACATTATAGGGCCAACTCATGCAGGTGTTAAATAGAAAGTAGAAAAGTTCATCTTAAATCATTAGGTTTATAAGAAGACAGAGTCACACTAGTTATCAGAACATAATGTATTCCCTTAATAAACTGTGTGATAACGTATTCTGGCCCCGATTGAAAAGGCATTATCCCAATCCCACAATGCACAACTTGGAGTAAGGGACAAAGCGCTAAAGCATTGCGTGATTTCAAATGCCCAGATTTTGAGCTTGTATAAACTGGGTACCAGTACCAGATCAGGAATCACCATTATTATTATTCGCAGTACTAACGTTGTGGTCCTGTACTTCTGGCTCTCCACAGGAACTCCATAACATAGAATATACAAATATTGCAGCACGACTCTTTAACCCAGGCCTGACGTCGGAATAAATAAAAAACGTTCGCTCTGAAAGAATATATATTCAAAGATTTGTGCCTTACGATTTTTCAAAAATAGCAGACCTAAAATATGATCTGAAGTGGGACGTGTTCCTCAGTCATGTTGCAGGTCCCTTGGTGTGATCCATGGTCAGGCAATGCCCTCTTGATTGTTTATTGTATTACTACACATTATGATACGGTTGATGATGCTGCGTTTGGTCGTCTAAATAATGTAAACTATTTTCAATTTTTTCTTATCTATCTTGTCTGTCCATGAATACGTACTCTGCTGTTGTTGCTTGTGTCTGTATTTTAGGTTGTCTGTTGTATGCGTTTGTAAAAAATCTAAAATAAAGTACTGATCATAAAAATAAGAAAATAGCAGACCTAAGTAAATGTAAATGGTGCATTTATATAGCGCCTTTATCCAAGGCGCTTTACATAGATTGTGCATTACATTCACCCATTCATACACCGATGGCAGCGGAAACCATGCAAGGCACCAACTAGCACATCGGGAGCAATTAGGGGTTCAGTGTCTTGCTCAAGGACACTTCGACAGTAACTCTGGGGGAGCCCGGGTTTGAACTGGCAACCTTGCGGTTCCCATCCAGGCACTCTACCCCTGAGCCACCGCCGCCCTACAAGCCGCCCTACAAACAGACCTACAAGCTCGTAGTGCGCCACTCGGTGGCACGCTATGAGCTTGTAGATCTGCTATTTTTCAATAGCTAAAGCATAACATAATGCTTAGTTAAAAACACCAAAAGGGGTTCCCACCCCAAGAATGGGTTAAGTTGACATTATATATTACCTTTGGGCCCAGGAGTCCAGGCTGGTCAGCAAGGACGGTAGCCAACTCCTTCAGAGCAGAGCGGAGAAACTTGCGTCTCTCTCTGTGCATGGAGCCTCTGCACATCAAACACATAGATGATGCCCAATGACACATCATTCAATTATATATTCTATCACCTTCGGGACAACATGGTAAGATGAGAGTACCACTGACAGAAGAGGAGAGAAGGCAGGTGGTTGAGCAGGGGAGGAATTAAATATTTTACCTTTACTAGTTCAATAACTGGTCATACTATATATTTTTTTTGTTTTTTGGTAGGGTCAGTAATGTCAGCCCATTGACATTGGCCAAAGAAACTGGCCCAGACAGCCAATAAGTGGAATGTTTCTCAATAGCATTTTTTCTTCCATCCCTTTTCTGGGGTGAACACACAGATATTATTAGTGTAGCGTGAAAACATCAGGGGGCGTAAAAGCATAAGGTTTAAGTGATTAAAAAGTGAAGGGATGCAGGACTAAAAGACTAATGGATGGAGGAATGAGTGGCCAATTAGAGAAAGTGGTTAAACAAGTGCAAAAGCATGCAAGATAAAAGGATAGCAGGTTGAGAAAGAGGGAAAGGCGAGAAGAGACAAAGACAAGAGAGAAGGATGTATGGATGGATAGATAGACAGATAGAGGCAGATTAAGAGATGGAGGGCAAAGAGAGATTAGGATACGTACGCATGAGACAGTGCTTGTTCCTTGCATTCTCTTATGTCGTTGATGCGTTTGTTGTATCTGAAACACACAAATTGAAGAGAGGCACTGATTGAAAACCCTGAACCCAGTGTGTGTGTGTGTGTGTGTGTGTGTGTGTGTGTGTGCGTGCGTGCGTGCGTGCGTGCGTGCGTGCGTGCGTGCTCGCTCACAAATTGTTTCCATTTTATTATTATCCTGTCTGTGTGTGAACTCCTGCAATTATAGCATTTGTCTACTACTTTTATTTCCTGAGATGGCAACACATACTGTAATGTCCAATTGTTTGTCTTATTGCTTTCTGTATGTCTTTGTCTATTCTTGTTCATGAAAAATTAATACATTTTAAGTTGAAAACAAAAGAAAACCCTAAACTCATGGCATGAAGGTGTTAAAGATTCCAATAAATTATTATTATTATACTAATAAAGACAAACAATTGTGTAATTGAGGATGTTAAGCAGAACAGTGACAATATAGAGACATTGAATATGTTATGAGTGTGTAAAAAATTCCTAAATCGGCAAAAGAGTTTTGACATAAAAATCACAAATGCTCAACATTCATAATGTAGCTTGTACACATCAAGTCACCAAATGTACATTATAAATCAGGCATAAATGTGTGTGTAGATGCTTCCTACGCACACGTGTGTGTGTGTGTGTGTGTGTGTGTGTGTGTGTGTGTGTGTGTGCGAGTGTGCACGCGCGCCTACCCTCTGATGTTAACAAACAGGTCCTCAGCTGCTTTGTGAATGTGGAAGACCTCATCTCTAAACAGGCAGAGACACGCGGAACTCTGCAGAGCCAACTTGCCAGTCTCAATAATAACATTCTGTTACATCACCTTTGGTGTCCCTATACATTTCTGTTACCTGTCGTCACCTGCTTCCTGGTCATGTGACTTCAGTAACCAATACACGACAGCTATGTCCCACAAAACTCCCTTCAAAATAAAAGCATTTGGCTCAAAGGAAAACGACTTGTTTCACAATAAGATCATAATAACAATGTCTGTTCACCCAGAATATAAAAAAGTTCAGTAGAAAACGTGTTTGGGTTCTTTACAGTTACAGACACAGAGAGGGGGGAGGGGGGGCTAGAGAAAGCAATATGAGATATTTTATGATCTTGTGATTAGCAGACAGCCAAAAGTAAAACATAAAACATAAATGTGTTTTGGCCATCCAATTATTTACCATGCACACCATCAAATATGAATACACGGTTTTCAAATAATTGCAATGCATACTATTGAAGAATAGCCTACTATAAAACTTCATGTTCAAACACTGATCAAGACAAAAATGGGAAATGATGGATGGTTATTTCACTATATAAATAGGCCTATTCCTGTGGAACCGGGAGTCAAGCAAAAGGGAATGCATCCCATGTTCTTGTCAGGGTCCCCAGTTCAAAAGTGATTAATTTGGATGGGGTCACGCCCTGACAAGGTTGAGAAACACCAGTGACCACACTACTCTATGAATTTGATGATGGCACACTCACGCACGCACGCACGCATGCACACACACACACACACACACACTCCCACACACACACACACACACACTCCCACACACACGCACACACACACACACACACACACACACACACACACACACACACACACACACACACACACACACACACACACCGGTGTAAAGCTGGGAGGCCGCATTTGAAGCCTGTCAAGGTCACACCTTGACCCTAGACCTTAGGAGTGTCTTTGAGCGACGGGAGCAGGTTCCCCAGATTCAGCTTCACCTTCTGAACAAAAGTATGTCTTGTTTGAAACAAAAGGACTTTTGGAAAGGGCCTAAAGGTGGCGCTAACCGTCAAACTACAGGGAGTGTTGTGCATTTTTTTTTTTAATCCGACAGATACCTCTCTGGACTCACTTTTTCCCGCTGAATCCGAATATATCAACGACGAGACTGTCTGACCTTGGGAAAGTGGTGAAAAAGGGCGCTAAAGTTTGTAAAAATGTCACCTTTGCATCCAAAAAGGACATATTTCCTGTGATTTTTTCCAATCAAGGGGCATGTATTCCCACTTACTTTTTCCCCCCGATTCCAACGGTGGTGGTCTTATCTCTCTACGACGTCAGGAAGTGGGTGTAAACGCCCACTTCCTGTCCCCAGCCCCCCGAAATGTTGTGGAAAACGGGACCAATTCCATTAAATCCGGCATGAAAAAGTGATTCAGAAAATGTGTTGTTTGAAAAAAAATAATAATAATTGAGCTCTAGGGGCTGAAAAAACGTGTCTCTTTTGATTTGGCGGAGAGTTAGCAGTGTCGGAGAGCTACGAAACCACTTCCATCGGATTCGGGACGCTTCAAACATTTAGAAACAGTCTTGTTTGTGAAGACAGCAATTTTTTTGAATATCTTATTGAATTTTAAAGCTGGGAGGCCGCAAATTAAAGCCTTAAATGTCAACGCTTGACCTTTGGGTCTTCCGAGTGTCTTTGAGCGTCGGGAGCGGGCTCCCTAGACTCACTTTTTCCCGCTGAATACAGCCGTGGTGGTCTCGTGTCTCTACGATGTCGGGAAGTGGGTGTACTAGCCACTTAGCCGCCAGAAATCTTCTGTAAAAAACCGAGACCATTTTCCGACTCAGAACGGCGAGGCGAACGCGCTGATATGTGTTTCCCAGCACACGGACTTACGGTTCTCTTAATTGGCTAGGGTTAGGGTTAGTTTTCAACGCGCGATAGCTCTTGAACGATACGTCCGTCAGACAAGTAATTGACGTTGGCGTTTCCAGCTTTCCGAGGCCTACGATCTGATATGTCCGCCATTGTCGTGCGACCCCCGTAGCCCCTAACCCTAACCCTAGATAACCCTAGTTTTACCTGATCGAAAGGTTTATAGGGTTACCGATGCTAAGAATGTGTTTTTGGTTGAAATGCTGAATTTAAAATTGAGTACCAGAAGCGAGCCACATATCATCGCGTTCGTCTTATCGATAGCTACGCGTGGACGCGACTAACTTTTATTTCTGACCTTTGTGGGAGGAGCTATCGCACTTTAAAGGCTACCTAGACCTATGTCCTACGTTACGTCCTACGCTGTAGAGACCTACGTCCTATGCTTCAGAGACCTACGTCCTACGTTTTAGAGACCTACGTCCTACGTTTTAGAGATCTACGTACCACGCTGTAGAGACGTACGTCCTACACTGTAGAGACGTACGTCCTACGCTTTAGAGACCTATGTCCTACGCTACGTCCTGCGTTTTAGAGATCTACGTCCTACGCTGTAGAGACGTACGTCCCACGCTGTAGAGACCTACGTCCTACGCTACGCCCTATGTTTCAGAGACCTACGTCCGTCCTACGTTACGTCCTACGCTTTAGAGACCTACGTCCTACGCTACGTCCTACGTTTTAGAGATCTACGTCCTACGCTGTAGAGACGTACGTCCTACGCTGTAGATACGTACGTCCTACGCTGTAGAGACCTACGTCCTGCGTTACCTCCCACGCTGTAGAGACCTACGTCCTACGCTGTAGAGACCTACGTCCCACGCTACGTCCTATGTTTTAGAGACCTACGTCTGTCCTACGTTACGTCCTACGCTGTAGAGACCTACGTCCTACGCTTTAGAGACCTACGTCCTACACTGTAGAGACGTACGTCCTACGCTTTAGAGACCTATGTCCTACGCTACGTCCTGCGTTTTAGAGACCTACGTCCTACGTTACGTCACACGCTGTAGAGACCTACGTCCTACGTTTTAGAGACCTACGTCCTACGTTACGTCACACGCTGTAGAGACCTACGTCCTACGTTTTAGAGACCTACGTCCTACGTTACGTCCTACGCTTTAGAGACCTACGTCTTACGTTTTAGAGACCTATGTCCTACGTTACGTCCTACGCTGTAGAGACCTACGTCTTACGTTTTAGAGACCTACGTCCTACGTTACGTCCTACGCTTTAGAGACCTACGTCTTACGTTTTAGAGACCTATGTCCTACGTTACGTCCTACGCTGTAGAGACCTACGTCCTACGCTTTAGAGACCTACGTCCTACGCTACGTCCTACGTTTTAGAGATCTACGTCCTACGCTGTAGAGACGTACGTCCTACGCTGTAGAGACGTACGTCCTACACTGTAGAGACGTACGTCCTACGCTTTAGAGACCTATGTCCTACGCTACGTCCTGCGTTTTAGAGACCTACGTCCTACGTTACGTCACACGCTGTAGAGACCTACGTCCTACGTTTTAGAGACCTACGTCCTACGTTACGTCCTATGCTTTAGAGACCTACGTCTTACGTTTTAGAGACCTATGTCCTACGTTACGTCCTACGCTGTAGAGACCTACGTCCTAAGTTTTAGAGACCTACGTCCTACGTTACGTCCTACGCTTTAGAGACCTACGTCTTACGTTTTAGAGACCTATGTCCTACGTTACGTCCTACGCTGTAGAGACCTACGTCCTACGTTTTAGAGACCTACGTCCTACGTTACGTCCTACGCTTTAGAGACCTACGTCCTACGTTTTAGAGACCTATGTCCTACGTTACGTCCTACGCTGTAGAGACCTACGTCGTACGCTGTGGAGACCTACGTCCTACGCTGTAGAGACCTACGTCCTACGCTACATCCTACGTTTTAGAAACCTACGTCCTACGTTACGTCACACGCTGTAGAGACCTACGTCCTACGTTTTAGAGACCTACGTCCTACGTTACGTCCTACGCTTTAGAGACCTACGTCTTACGTTTTAGAGACCTATGTCCTACGTTACGTCCTACGCTGTAGAGACCTACGTCCTATGCTTCAGAGACCTACGTCCTACGTTTTAGAGACCTACGTCCTACGTTTTAGAGATCTACGTACCACGCTGTAGAGACGTACGTCCTACACTGTAGAGACGTACGTCCTACGCTTTAGAGACCTACGTCCTACGTTACGTCCTACGCTGCAGAGACCTATGTCCTACGTTACGTCCTACGCTGTAGAGACCTACGTCCTACGTTTTAGAGACCTACGTCCTACGTTACGTCCTACACTTTAGAGACCTACGTCCTACGTTTTAGAGACCTATGTCCTACGTTACGTCCTACGCTGTAGAGACCTACGTCGTACGCTGTGGAGACCTACGTCCTACGCTGTAGAGACCTACGTCCTACGCTACATCCTACGTTTTAGAGACCTACGTCCTACGTTACGTCACACGCTGTAGAGACCTACGTCCTACGTTTTAGAGACCTACGTCCTACGCTTTAGAGACCTACGTCCTACGCTACGTCCTACGTTTTAGAGACCTACGTCCTACGTTACGTCACACGCTGTAGAGACCTACATTTTAGAGACCTACGTCCTACGTTACGTCCTACGCTGTAGAGACCTACGTCCTACGTTTTGGAGACCTACGTCCTACGTTACGTCCTACGCTGTAGAGACCTACGTCCTACGCTTTAGAGACCTACGTCCTATGCTACGTCCTACATTTTAGAGACCTACGTCTGTCCTACGTTACGTCCTATGCTGTAGAGACCTACGTCTTACGTTTTAGAGACCTATGTCCTACGTTACGTCCTAGGCTTTAGAGACCTACGTCTTACGTTTTAGAGACCTATGTCCTACGTTACGTCCTACGCTGTAGAGACCTACGTCCTATGCTTCAGAGACCTACGTCCTACGTTTTAGAGACCTACGTCCTACGTTACGTCCTACGCTTTAGAGACCTACGTCCTAGGTTACGTCCTAAGCTTTAGAGACCTACGTCCTACGCTGTAGAGTCCTATGTCCTATGCTTGATTGTTTGTGGGTGTGGCTTGTTTGTGGGTGTGACTTTTTTGTTTGTGGGTGTGGTTTGTTTGTGGGTGTGGCTTGATTGTTTGTGGGTGTGGCTTGATTGTTTGTGGGTGTGGCTTGTTTGTGGGTGTGGTTTGTTTGTTTGTGGGTGTGGTTTGTTTGTGGGTGTGGCTTGATTGTTTGTGGGTGTGGTTTGTTTGTTTGTGGGCGTGTCTTGATTGTGGGCGTAGCATGTTTGTTTGTGGGAGTGGCTTTTTTGTGGGTGTGGCTTGATTGTTTGTGGGCGTGACTTGTTTGTTTGTGGGAGTGGCTTTGTTGTTTGTGGGTGTGGCTTGATTGTTTGTGGGAGTGGCTTGTTTGTGGGTGTGGCTTGATTGTTTGTGGGCGTGACTTGTTTGTTTGTGGGAGTGGCTTTGTTGTTTGTGGGTGTGGCTTGATTGTTTGTGGGTGTGGCTTGATTGTTTGTGGGCGTGGCTTGTTTGTTTGTGGGCGTAGCATGTTTGTTTGTGGGAGTGGCTTGTTTGTGGGTGTGGCTTGATTGTTTGTGGGTGTGGCTTGATTGTTTGTGGGTGTGACTTGTTTGTGGGAATGGCTTTGTTGTTTGTGGGTGTGGCTTGTTTGTTTGTGGGCGGAGCATGTTTGTTTGTGGGAGTGGCTTGTTTGTGGGTGTGGCTTGATTGTTTGTGGGTGTGGCTTGATTGTTTGTGGGCGTGACTTGTTTGTTTGTGGGAGTGGCTTTGTTGTTTGTGGGTGTGGCTTGATTGTTTGTGGGTGTGGCTTGTTTGTTTGTGGGCGTAGCATGTTTGTTTGTGGGAGTGGCTTGTTTGTGGGTGTGGCTTGATTGTTTGTGGGTGTGGCTTGTTTGTTTGTGGGCGTAGCATGTTTGTTTGTGGGAGTGGCTTGTTTGTGGGTGTGGCTTGATTGTTTGTGGGTGTGGCTTGATTGTTTGTGGGTGTGACTTGTTTGTGGGAATGGCTTTGTTGTTTGTGGGTGTGGCTTGTTTGTTTGTGGGCGTAGCATGTTTGTTTGTGGGAGTGGCTTGTTTGTGGGTGTGGCTTGATTGTTTGTGGGTGTGGCTTGATTGTTTGTGGGCGTGACTTGTTTGTTTGTGGGAGTGGCTTTGTTGTTTGTGGGTGTGGCTTGATTGTTTGTGGGTGTGGCTTGTTTGTTTGTGGGCGTAGCATGTTTGTTTGTGGGAGTGGCTTGTTTGTGGGTGTGGCTTGATTGTTTGTGGGTGTGGCTTGTTTGTTTGTGGGCGTAGCATGTTTGTTTGTGGGAGTGGCTTGTTTGTGGGTGTGGCTTGAATGTTTGTGGGTGTGGCTTGATTGTTTGTGGGTGTGACTTGTTTGTGGGAGTGGCTTTGTTGTTTGTGGGTGTGGTTTGTTTGTTTGTGGGCGTGTCTTGATTGTGGGCGTAGCATGTTTGTTTGTGGGAGTGGCTTGTTTGTGGGTGTGGCTTGATTGTTTGTGGGTGTGGCTTGATTGTTTGTGGGTGTGGCTTGATTGTTTGTGGGTGTGACTTGTTTGTTTGTGGGAGTGGCTTTGTTGTTTGTGGGTGTGGCTTGATTGTTTGTGGGTGTAGCTTGATTGTTTGTGGGTGTGGCTTGTTTGTTTGTGGGCGTAGCATGTTTGTTTGTGGGAGTGGCTTGTTTGTGGGTGTGGCTTGATTGTTTGTGGGTGTGGCTTGATTGTTTGTGGGTGTGGCTTGATTGTTTGTGGGCGTGACTTGTTTGTTTGTGGGAGTGGCTTTGTTGTTTGTGGGTGTGGCTTGATTGTTTGTGGGTGTAGCTTGATTGTTTGTGGGCGTGTCTTGATTGTTTGTGGGTGTGGCTTGATTGTTTGTGGGTGTGGCTTGTTTGTTTGTGGGCGTAGCATGTTTGTTTGTGGGAGTGGCTTGTTTGTGGGTGTGACTTGTTTGTTTGTGGGAGTGGCTTGTTTGTGGGTGTGACTTGTTTGTTTGTGGGAGTGGCTTTGTTGTTTGTGGGTGTGGCTTAATTGTTTGTGGGTGTGGCTTGTTTGTTTGTGGGCGTAGCATGTTTGTTTGTGGGAGTGGCTTGTTTGTGGGTGTGGCTTGATTGTTTGTGGGTGTGGCTTGATTGTTTGTGGGTGTGACTTGTTTGTGGGAGTGGCTTTGTTGTTTGTGGGTGTGGCTTGTTTGTTTGTGGGCGTAGCATGTTTGTTTGTGGGAGTGGCTTGTTTGTGGGTGTGGCTTGTTTGTTTGTGGGCGTAGCATGTTTGTTTGTGGGAGTGGCTTGTTTGTGGGTGTGGCTTGATTGTTTGTGGGTGTGGCTTGATTGTTTGTGGGTGTGACTTGTTTGTGGGAGTGGCTTTGTTGTTTGTGGGTGTGGTTTGTTTGTTTGTGGGCGTGTCTTGATTGTGGGCGTAGCATGTTTGTTTGTGGGAGTGGCTTGTTTGTGGGTGTGGCTTGATTGTTTGTGGGTGTGGCTTGATTGTTTGTGGGTGTGACTTGTTTGTGGGAGTGGCTTTGTTGTTTGTGGGTGTGGCTTGATTGTTTGTGGGTGTAGCTTGATTGTTTGTGGGCGTGTCTTGTTTGTTTGTGGGAGTGGCTTGTTTGTGGGTGTGGCTTGATTGTTTGTGGGTGTGGCTTGATTGTTTGTGGGTGTGACTTGTTTGTTTGTGGGAGTGGCTTTGTTGTTTGTGGGTGTGGCTTGATTGTTTGTGGGTGTAGCTTGATTGTTTGTGGGTGTGGCTTGTTTGTTTGTGGGCGTAGCATGTTTGTTTGTGGGAGTGGCTTGTTTGTGGGTGTGGCTTGATTGTTTGTGGGTGTGGCTTGATTGTTTGTGGGTGTGGCTTGATTGTTTGTGGGCGTGACTTGTTTGTTTGTGGGAGTGGCTTTGTTGTTTGTGGGTGTGGCTTGATTGTTTGTGGGTGTAGCTTGATTGTTTGTGGGCGTGTCTTGATTGTTTGTGGGTGTGGCTTGATTGTTTGTGGGTGTGGCTTGTTTGTTTGTGGGCGTAGCATGTTTGTTTGTGGGAGTGGCTTGTTTGTGGGCGTGACTTGTTTGTTTGTGGGAGTGGCTTTGTTGTTTGTGGGTGTGGCTTAATTGTTTGTGGGTGTGGCTTGTTTGTTTGTGGGCGTAGCATGTTTGTTTGTGGGAGTGGCTTGTTTGTGGGTGTGGCTTGATTGTTTGTGGGTGTGGCTTGATTGTTTGTGGGTGTGACTTGTTTGTGGGAGTGGCTTTGTTGTTTGTGGGTGTGGCTTGTTTGTTTGTGGGCGTAGCATGTTTGTTTGTGGGAGTGGCTTGTTTGTGGGTGTGGCTTGTTTGTTTGTGGGCGTAGCATGTTTGTTTGTGGGAGTGGCTTGTTTGTGGGTGTGGCTTGATTGTTTGTGGGTGTGGCTTGATTGTTTGTGGGTGTGACTTGTTTGTGGGAGTGGCTTTGTTGTTTGTGGGTGTGGTTTGTTTGTTTGTGGGCGTGTCTTGATTGTGGGCGTAGCATGTTTGTTTGTGGGAGTGGCTTGTTTGTGGGTGTGGCTTGATTGTTTGTGGGTGTGGCTTGATTGTTTGTGGGTGTGACTTGTTTGTGGGTGTGACTTGTTTGTGGGAGTGGCTTTGTTGTTTGTGGGTGTGGCTTGATTGTTTGTGGGCGTGACTTGTTTGTTTGTGGGAGTGGCTTTGTTGTTTGTGGGTGTGGCTTGTTTGTTTGTGGGCGTAGCATGTTTGTTTGTGGGAGTGGCTTGTTTGTGGGTTGGCTTGATTGTTTGTGGGTGTGGCTTGATTGTTTGTGGGTGTGACTTGTTTGTGGGAGTGGCTTTGTTGTTTGTGGGTGTGGCTTGATTGTTTGTGGGTGTAGCTTGATTGTTTGTGGGCGTGTCTTGTTTGTTTGTGGGAGTGGCTTGTTTGTGGGTGTGGCTTGATTGTTTGTGGGTGTGGCTTGATTGTTTGTGGGTGTGACTTGTTTGTGGGAGTGGCTTTGTTGTTTGTGGGTGTGGCTTGATTGTTTGTGGGTGTGGCTTGATTGTTTGTGGGTGTGACTTGTTTGTGGGAGTGGCTTTGTTGTTTGTGGGTGTGGCTTGATTGTTTGTGGGTGTAGCTTGATTGTTTGTGGGCGTGTCTTGTTTGTTTGTGGGAGTGGCTTTATTGTTTGTGGGTGTGGCTTGTTTGTTTGTGGGCGTGTCTTGATTGTGGGTGTGGCTTGTTTGTTTGTGGGCGTGGACGCCCACAAACAAACAAACCACACCCACAAACAAACAAGCCACACCCACCCACAAACAAACAAGCCACACCCACAAACAATCAAGCCACACCCACAAACAATCAAGCCACACCCACAAACAAACAAGCCACTGCCACAAACAAGTCACACCCACAAACAATCAAGCCACACCCACAAACAACAAAGCCACACCCACAAACAAGTCACACCCACAAACAATCAAGCCACACCCACAAACAATCAAGCCACACCCACAAACAACAAAGCCACTCCCACAAACAAGTCACACCCACAAACAATCAAGCCACACCCACAAACAATCAAGACACGCCCACAAACAATCAAGCTACACCCACAAACAATCAAGCCACACCCACAAACAATCAAGCCACACCCACAAACAATCAAGACACGCCCACAAACAATCAAGCTACACCCACAAACAATCAAGCCACACCCACAAACAATCAAGCCACACCCACAAACAACAAAGCCACTCCCACAAACAAACAAGTCACGCCCACAAACAATCAAGCCACACCCACAAACAATCAAGCCACACCCACAAACAAGCCACTCCCACAAACAAACATGCTACGCCCACAAACAAGCCACTCCCACAAACAAACATGCCACACCCACAAACAAGCCACTCCCACAAACAAACATGCTACGCCCACAAACAAACAAGCCACACCCACAATCAAGACACGCCCACAAACAATCAAGACACGCCCACAAACAATCAAGCCACACCCACAAACAACAAAGCCACTCCCACAAACAAACAAGTCACGCCCACAAACAATCAAGCCACACCCACAAACAACAAAGCCACTCCCACAAACAAGTCACACCCACAAACAATCAAGCCACACCCACAAACAATCAAGCCACACCCACAAACAATAAAGCCACTCCCACAAACAAACAAGACACGCCCACAAACAATCAAGCCACACCCACAAACAACAAAGCCACTCCCACAAACAAGTCACACCCACAAACAATCAAGCCACACCCACAAACAATCAAGCCACACCCACAAACAAGCCACTCCCACAAACAAACATGCTACGCCCACAAACAAACAAGCCACACCCACAATCAAGACACGCCCACAAACAATCAAGACACGCCCACAAACAATCAAGCTACACCCACAAACAAGCAAGCCACACCCACAAACAACAAAGCCACTCCCACAAACAAGTCACACCCACAAACAATCAAGCCACACCCACAAACAATCAAGCCAACCCACAAACAAGCCACTCCCACAAAGAAACATGCTACGCCCACAAACAAACAAGCCACACCCACAAACAATTAAGCCACACCCACAAACAACAAAGCCACTCCCATAAACAAACAAGTCACGCCCACAAACAATCAAGCCACTCCCACAAACAAGTCACACCCACAAACAATCAAGCCACACCCACAAACAATCAAGCCACACCCACAAACAAGCCACTCCCACAAACAAACATGCTACGCCCACAAACAAACAAGCCACACCCACAAACAATAAAGCCACTCCCACAAACAATCAAGACACGCCCACAAACAAACAAGCCACACCCACAAACAATCAAGCCACTCCCACAAACAATAAAGCCACACCCACAAACAGACAACCAACACCCACAAACAAGCCACTCCCACAAACAAACATGCTACGCCCACAAACAAACAAGCCACACCCACAATCAAGACACGCCCACAAACAAACAAGCCACACCCACAAACAATAAAGCCACTCCCACAAACAACAAAGCCACTCCCACAAACAAGTCACACCCACAAACAATCAAGCCACACCCACAAACAATCAAGCCACACCCACAAACAATAAAGCCACTCCCACAAACAAACAAGACACGCCCACAAACAATCAAGCCACACCCACAAACAACAAAGCCACTCCCACAAACAAGTCACACCCACAAACAATCAAGCCACACCCACAAACAATCAAGACACGCCCACAAACAATCAAGCTACACCCACAAACAAACAAGCCACACCCACAAACAATCAAGCCACACCCACAAACAACAAAGCCACTCCCACAAACAAACAAGTCACGCCCACAAACAATCAAGCCACACCCACAAACAACAAAGCCACTCCCACAAACAAGTCACACCCACAAACAATCAAGCCACACCCACAAACAATCAAGCCACACCCACAAACAAGCCACTCCCACAAACAAACATGCTACGCCCACAAACAAACAAGCCACACCCACAAACAATAAAGCCACTCCCACAAACAATCAAGACACGCCCACAAACAAACAAGCCACACCCACAAACAATCAAGCCACTCCCACAAACAATAAAGCCACACCCACAAACAGACAAGCCACACCCACAAACAAGCCACTCCCACAAACAAACATGCTACGCCCACAAACAAACAAGCCACACCCACAATCAAGACACGCCCACAAACAAACAAGCCACACCCACAAACAATAAAGCCACTCCCACAAACAACAAAGCCACTCCCACAAACAAGTCACACCCACAAACAATCAAGCCACACCCACAAACAATCAAGCCACACCCACAAACAATAAAGCCACTCCCACAAACAAACAAGACACGCCCACAAACAATCAAGCCACACCCACAAACAACAAAGCCACTCCCACAAACAAGTCACACCCACAAACAATCAAGCCACACCCACAAACAATCAAGACACGTCCACAAACAATCAAGCTACACCCACAAACAAACAAGCCACACCCACAAACAATCAAGCCACACCCACAAACAACAAAGCCACTCCCACAAACAAACAAGTCACGCCCACAAACAATCAAGCCACACCCACAAACAACAAAGCCACTCCCACAAACAAGTCACACCCACAAACAATCAAGCCACACCCACAAACAATCAAGCCACACCCACAAACAAGCCACTCCCACAAACAAACATGCTACGCCCACAAACAAACAAGCCACACCCACAAACAAATAAGCCACTCCCACAAACAATCAAGACACGCCCACAAACAAACAAGCCACACCCACAAACAATCAAGCCACTCCCACAAACAATAAAGCCACACCCACAAACAGACAAGCCACACCCACAAACAAGCCACTCCCACAAACAAACATGCTACGCCCACAAACAAACAAGCCACACCCACAATCAAGACACGCCCACAAACAAACAAGCCACACCCACAAACAATAAAGCCACTCCCACAAACAACAAAGCCACTCCCACAAACAAGTCACACCCACAAACAATCAAGCCACACCCACAAACAATCAAGCCACACCCACAAACAATAAAGCCACTCCCACAAACAAACAAGACACGCCCACAAACAATCAAGCCACACCCACAAACAACAAAGCCACTCCCACAAACAAGTCACACCCACAAACAATCAAGCCACACCCATAAACAATCAAGACACGCCCACAAACAATCAAGCTACACCCACAAACAAACAAGCCACACCCACAAACAATCAAGCCACACCCACAAACAACAAAGCCACTCCCACAAACAAACAAGTCACGCCCACAAACAATCAAGCCACACCCACAAACAATCAAGCCACACCCACAAACAAGCCACTCCCACAAACAAACATGCTACGCCCACAAACAAGCCACTCCCACAAACAAACATGCCACACCCACAAACAAGCCACTCCCACAAACAAACATGCTACGCCCACAAACAAACAAGCCACACCCACAATCAAGACACGCCCACAAACAATCAAGACACGCCCACAAACAATCAAGCCACACCCACAAACAACAAAGCCACTCCCACAAACAAACAAGTCACGCCCACAAACAATCAAGCCACACCCACAAACAACAAAGCCACTCCCACAAACAAGTCACACCCACAAACAATCAAGCCACACCCACAAACAATCAAGCCACACCCACAAACAAGCCACTCCCACAAACAAACATGCTACGCCCACAAACAAGCCACTCCCACAAACAAACATGCCACACCCACAAACAAGCCACTCCCACAAACAAACATGCTACGCCCACAAACAAACAAGCCACACCCACAATCAAGACACGCCCACAAACAATCAAGACACGCCCACAAACAATCAAGCCACACCCACAAACAACAAAGCCACTCCCACAAACAAACAAGTCACGCCCACAAACAATCAAGCCACACCCACAAACAACAAAGCCACTCCCACAAACAAGTCACACCCACAAACAATCAAGCCACACCCACAAACAATCAAGCCACACCCACAAACAATAAAGCCACTAACACAAACAAACAAGACACGCCCACAAACAATCAAGCCACACCCACAAACAACAAAGCCACTCCCACAAACAAGTCACACCCACAAACAATCAAGCCACACCCACAAACAATCAAGCCACACCCACAAACAATCAAGACACGCCCACAAACAATCAAGCTACACCCACAAACAATCAAGCCACACCCACAAACAATCAAGCCACACCCACAAACAATCAAGACACGCCCACAAACAATCAAGCTACACCCACAAACAAACAAGCCACACCCACAAACAATCAAGCCACACCCACAAACAATCAAGACATGCCCACAAACAAACAAGACACGCCCACAAACAATCAAGCCACACCCACAAACAACAAAGCCACTCCCACAAACAAGTCACACCCACAAACAATCAAGCCACACCCACAAACAATCAAGACACGCCCACAAACAATCAAGCTACACCCACAAACAAACAAGCCACACCCACAAACAATCAAGCCACACCCACAAACAACAAAGCCACTCCCACAAACAAACAAGTCACGCCCACAAACAATCAAGCCACACCCACAAACAACAAAGCCACTCCCACAAACAAGTCACACCCACAAACAATCAAGCCACACCCACAAACAATCAAGCCACACCCACAAACAATAAAGCCACTCCCACAAACAAACAAGACACGCCCACAAACAATCAAGCCACACCCACAAACAACAAAGCCACTCCCACAAACAAGTCACACCCACAAACAATCAAGCCACACCCACAAACAATCAAGCCACACCCACAAACAATCAAGACACGCCCACAAACAATCAAGCTAAACCCACAAACAATCAAGCCACACCCACAAACAATCAAGCCACACCCACAAACAATCAAGACACGCCCACAAACAATTAAGCTACACCCACAAACAATCAAGCCACACCCACAAACAACAAAGCCACTCCCACAAACAAGTCACACCCACAAACAATCAAGCCACACCCACAAACAATCAAGCCACACCCACAAACAATAAAGCCACTCCCACAAACAACAAAGCCACTCCCACAAACAAGTCACACCCACAAACAATCAAGCCACACCCACAAACAATCAAGCCACACCCACAAACAATAAAGCCACTCCCACAAACAAACAAGACACGCCCACAAACAATCAAGCCACACCCACAAACAACAAAGCCACTCCCACAAACAAGTCACACCCACAAACAATCAAGCCACACCCACAAACAATCAAGACACGCCCACAAACAATCAAGCTACACCCACAAACAAACAAGCCACACCCACAAACAATCAAGCCACACCCACAAACAACAAAGCCACTCCCACAAACAAACAAGTCACGCCCACAAACAATCAAGCCACACCCACAAACAACAAAGCCACTCCCACAAACAAGTCACACCCACAAACAATCAAGCCACACCCACAAACAATCAAGCCACACCCACAAACAAGCCACTCCAACAAACAAACATGCCACACCCAAAAAAACAAATAAGCCACTCCCACAAACAATCAAGACACGCCCACAAACAAACAAGCCACACCCACAAACAATCAAGCCACTCCCACAAACAATAAAGCCACACCCACAAACAGACAAGCCACACCCACAAACAAGCCACTCCCACAAACAAACATGCTACGCCCACAAACAAACAAGCCACACCCACAATCAAGACACGCCCACAAACAAACAAGCCACACCCACAAACAATAAAGCCACTCCCACAAACAAACAAGACACGCCCACAAACAATCAAGCCACACCCACAAACAACAAAGCCACTCCCACAAACAAGTCACACCCACAAACAATCAAGCCACACCCACAAACAATCAAGACACGCCCACAAACAATCAAGCTACACCCACAAACAAACAAGCCACACCCACAAACAATCAAGCCACACCCACAAACAACAAAGCCACTCCCACAAACAAACAAGTCACGCCCACAAACAATCAAGCCACACCCACAAACAACAAAGCCACTCCCACAAACAAGTCACACCCACAAACAATCAAGCCACACCCACAAACAATCAAGCCACACCCACAAACAAGCCACTCCCACAAACAAACAAGCCACACCCACAAACAAATAAGCCACTCCCACAAACAATCAAGACACGCCCACAAACAAACAAGCCACACCCACAAACAATCAAGCCACTCCCACAAACAATAAAGCCACACCCACAAACAGACAAGCCACACCCACAAACAAGCCACTCCCACAAACAAACATGCTACGCCCACAAACAAACAAGCCACACCCACAATCAAGACACGCCCACAAACAAACAAGCCACACCCACAAACAATAAAGCCACTCCCACAAACAACAAAGCCACTCCCACAAACAAGTCACACCCACAAACAATCAAGCCACACCCACAAACAATCAAGCCACACCCACAAACAATAAAGCCACTCCCACAAACAAACAAGACACGCCCACAAACAATCAAGCCACACCCACAAACAACAAAGCCACTCCCACAAACAAGTCACACCCACAAACAATCAAGCCACACCCATAAACAATCAAGACACGCCCACAAACAATCAAGCTACACCCACAAACAAACAAGCCACACCCACAAACAATCAAGCCACACCCACAAACAACAAAGCCACTCCCACAAACAAACAAGTCACGCCCACAAACAATCAAGCCACACCCACAAACAATCAAGCCACACCCACAAACAAGCCACTCCCACAAACAAACATGCTACGCCCACAAACAAGCCACTCCCACAAACAAACATGCCACACCCACAAACAAGCCACTCCCACAAACAAACATGCTACGCCCACAAACAAACAAGCCACACCCACAATCAAGACACGCCCACAAACAATCAAGACACGCCCACAAACAATCAAGCCACACCCACAAACAACAAAGCCACTCCCACAAACAAACAAGTCACGCCCACAAACAATCAAGCCACACCCACAAACAACAAAGCCACTCCCACAAACAAGTCACACCCACAAACAATCAAGCCACACCCACAAACAATCAAGCCACACCCACAAACAATAAAGCCACTCCCACAAACAAACAAGACACGCCCACAAACAATCAAGCCACACCCACAAACAACAAAGCCACTCCCACAAACAAGTCACACCCACAAACAATCAAGCCACACCCACAAACAATCAAGCCACACCCACAAACAAGCCACTCCCACAAACAAACATGCTACGCCCACAAACAAACAAGCCACACCCACAATCAAGACACGCCCACAAACAATCAAGACACGCCCACAAACAATCAAGCTACACCCACAAACAAGCAAGCCACACCCACAAACAACAAAGCCACTCCCACAAACAAGTCACACCCACAAACAATCAAGCCACACCCACAAACAATCAAGCCAACCCACAAACAAGCCACTCCCACAAAGAAACATGCT
>NC_137873.1:2244390-2251890 GCF_963924005.1 Protomyctophum bolini | reverse complement strand
CTTTCTTTCTTTCTTTCTTCCTTTCTTTCTTTCTTTCGGACCAGAGACGGCCGAGATACGCCCGGGGACCCCTTCGCGGACCCCTTCGCGGACCCCCGCGGACCCCCACCCGGGCACGAGACCCACGGGGGCGGCCCCGGTCGCAACGAGATTCCCCCCATCCAAAACGGACCAGACATGGCCAAGATACGCCCGGGGACCCCTTCGCGGACCCCCGCGGACCCCCACCCGGGCACGAGACCCACGGGGCCGAGTCCCCGAGGGCGGCCCGGTCGCAACGAGATTCCCCCTGTTTAAAACGGACCAGAGACAGCCGAGATACGCCCGGGGACCCCTTCACGGACCCGTTCGCGGACCCCCGCGGACCCCCGGACCCACCCACTGAGCAAGCATATGGTACACACATCACTCATAATATTTTACATTTGACATGAAATGCATTCAGATGTATTTTTACAATGGTTTCTAACAGTATTCTTTATAACATGTGATTGTATAGTGGTCACGCATCACACGCACATCATCAAGACACAGGTATATAGCTACAGAGGCAGTACCATCCGGGGACCACAGGGTGGGGCCGTAGCCTAGCTATAGAGCACCCTGTAACATGCCTTGATCCCGCATCTAGCTGCTGCCAGCGTAGTCTGAGAGTTAGTTGGGAGGAGGAGGGGGATCCCCCCCCCCAAAAGGTAAATAGAGGCGAGAAGAGACTGTCTTCTTTGTAAAAGGTAAACAATGGATGATGGAATGGATTTTATTTAGGTTTTGCTGTCTTTTTCAAAAGGTTAATTTCTTATGCTCCTCGCTCCTCGTCCGCAGTCTCGGATCTTGACCTGTGGCCGCGAACACGGGCCGTTCAAACTCAAATCGGCTGCGTTATCCAACAGACCAACGAGGATACGAAATGCCATGGATTTTGGGTACGTTTGGTTTCGTCCCCTCCCAACGTCACATTGGTCCCCCCCAAATAAGTTGGGGGGGGGTCCCCCCTGGCAGGGGGGTCCCCCCCCTTTATCCCCCCTGGCTTCAAAGTTATCTTAGGAGTAATACTTTTGAAATCCTGCGTTCATAAACGCAATATATATTTTGAAGCATATAGTTGATCCACCCCTGTGAAAATCCCAAAATGGTTTGGCCCGTTCTACAGTTGTCGGAAGTTTGGGAGTTGTTACACCGCCATCAGTTCAGGAACAGGATTCAATAGGTCGCCACTTTTGGTGTCACGCACCACTTTTGGTAAGACGTGTATCAGTAGATATGAATGGATCAGCTTTATCCTTTTCGTGTCAAGGACCCCCGAATGGACACGTATTAGCCCGCGGACCCCCCCTTCCCATTTGAAGAGAAGAGAAGATTTATACAGCTCTAGCAGTGATTCTCAACTGGTTTAATTTCAAGGACCCGCAGTTTGACATGCTTAATCAGGCTTTCATTTCGTCTGCGCGAAAAATGACAGACGGACCCTATTTTAATGCCATTTTTAGCTGTGGGACTGGGACTCCAATTGATACCTCCTGGAACTCGCTCAAGGACCTCTGGGGGTCCCCGGACCCCACTTTGTGAATTATATTATTATTATATTACTGTTTATTACACCATTTTGGGATTTATGGGGAAAGGAGGAGATCGACGCTGCTAATGAAAGCACAACACCAGGTAAGCTGCAGCCAGGTTTTCTTTCCTCTCGAGTTGCATGGGTTTAACACTACAACCTCCTCCTGAAAACGTCCCTGGTGTTGTACATTTTATATACTGTAGGATAGGCTAACTTACAGATCAGATGGTCAGTGAGTTTTGACCTGTTCGAGGCACTGCTGATAATGTGGTTAAACTTTTTCCTAAGGAGGAGGAATCACAGCCAGGTAATTCATAATAATAATAATAACTGTGCCAAAACGCAGTTTTGTATGTACATTGAGTCACTGGAACAACCTCTGTGTCAGTCAGCGCAGTATTTTTATGTAATTTATTTAGGTAGGAACCAAAGTTCGCTAAGGCGGAACCTTTGTTTTTAGATCGCTCGTTTCTTACAAGACTTACATTCGTGTAACATTGGTGTGCGACCCGCATATGGGTCCCTGTTTTGGGAAACTAAGGAATAGGGTTTGGGAAGCTCACTGACTTTAATGGAACATTCTCCAAAGACCCCACCTATTTGATTTGTGAATTCTCTTTTCTTCTCGTCACCACGTCAGACGTTCACTCATGCTCGGAGAACATTTGTCTGAATGGAGGAACTTGTTTCAAGACGGGCAGCATCCAGTCAAGCGGCTGTGCGCGGAGACCGCTGTGAAACAGGTACAGTACGCACTGAGAGTAGCTCCCACAGAGCACGTTCTCTCCATGATTCACACACGCATCATTCCAGCTCTTATATCTGTCTTGACTATTGCAAATGCCTTGTTCAACTGCAATGCCTCAGCTTTAGTAGTCTGTTCTGCTCTGGCCTGGAATGCTGCATGTGAGCTTTCTAACCTCACATACAGCAGAAACCTAAAAAAACCTTGTATGTCCATGCAATCATCCATCCATCTTCAACCGTTTATCTGGAGTTGTGTCGCGGGGGCAACCTTTCCAGAAGAGAGCTCTAGACATGGGGTCTTGGCAATTTCCCACCAATGCCTAAAATAGGGAGGTCTGGTTGAGAACCGGTCTTTCCAATGAACAATATTAACACAAGCTTGTGACAACACTGTCGCAAAATTGCTTGCTCAGGGTCGGATCTATGTCAGTCTCTGCTCTGCATGTAAAGTTTAATAGAATCTACGGTGACCGTGATAGGTATGTCACGCGAGCATGGATTATATATTTATTCATTCATTCAACAAACTTGACCTACATGGAAGCTAAATAGTCTACAAGTTGTTAGTTTACATTAATGAAATCAATAGTGTTGTGTATACACAAATATAAATGTAATGTTTATATTTACAGTATACTTTTTGACGCTGTATTCATTTGGTTTGACACAACTTTTACACACAAAAATTCAAGTTCTCTCCTGAGCAGCTCAGGTAAACATTTCAGCACTCATCACAGGAGACCCGGATTCAAAAGTGCAGCTTTAAGAATTCACGCACGCACGCACGCACGCACGCACGCACGCACGCACACACACACACACACACACACACACACACTTTCCACTTTCCTTTCCTTTGTTTAAATAACTTAAGTCCATGCAGAATAACACATCGAAGAAGGTAAACTCATGATCCATGTGTCCTCCTCTCTCCCTCTCACCAGACACGGAGACATGTGACTACGGATGGCACAAGTTCCAGGGTCACTGCTACGCTACTTCCCCACCAGGAAGAGCTGGGACGTGGCCGAGAGGGAGTGTCGTGTCCACGGGGCCCACCTGACTAGCCTGCTGTCCCACGAGGAGCAACACTATGTCAACCGTACGTCCCACAAACGCTAATATGGTATCCGTTTCGCATTCGGGTTCTTGGAAACGCCCCCCAGCCACTGCGTTAGTTTGACTGAGGTTAGGTTTAGGTATGCTTTACTGAGGTTAGGTTTAGGTATAGTTTTACTGAGGTTAGGGTTAGGTTTAGGTATAGTTTTACTGAGGTTAGGTTTAGGTATAGTTTTACTGAGGTTAGGGTTGGGTTTAGGTATATACTGAGGTTAGGGTTAGGTTTAGGTTTAGGTATAGTTTTACTGAGGTTAGGGTTAGGTATAGTTTTACTGAGGTTAAGGTTAGGGTTAGGTTTAGGTGTAGGCTGTCAATCACAGCGACTGGCCAGTCACAGCGCACCATTTACTCAAATGCGAAACGGGAACCATATCAGCCCCACAAACAGTTGCTCTTTAAACCTTTGCATGCGTTGTCTTCGGGTCAAAAAGACTGGCCGCCAGCATGTTTACCATCAAAAGAATAAAAAGAAATAGTCATGTTCTTTTGTAAATGAACTCCCTCCTTGATCATGCTATGGCTTCACGCGAAAGCATTAACCCATTTAGACCTTAGTTAAAAAACATTCACAAAGAATATATATTCAAAGATTTGCGCCGCATTCTTATGATTTTTCAAAAGCAGCAGACCTACAAGCTCGTAGCGCGTCACTCTGTGGCGCGCTATGAGCTTGTAGGTCTACTATTTTTTCAATAGATAAATTATAACACAATGTTTAAGGTGAGACACCCCAGGTGAAATCATGATTTTTCTTTTTTTTTTTTTTTTGCTATTTTGCTTCCTAAACATGTTTTCTTTCAAACTAAAGCAAAATACACATTAAAAATACAGATTTAGATGTTTAGTTGGATAGTTTATTTAAGCCAATGACAGCTCGTTTTTCGGGGTGAAAAGCCACCATCTCTATTTTCATGATTGGTTGTTGGTACAAAGGAAGTGACCATATTTGGATCAGACCACAGTCAGCTTGAGGTCCAGACCTTTCCAATGATATATGCCATTATATCTGTTGTTGCCAAGGTTTGGATGAGATATTTTGTCTCAAAATAGTGGCTTCAAATAAAACGTTTTGGAATTTTACAATACAAATCTTTAAAGGCCGTTTTCTCAAAATGAGTTTTCCTCATACTTGGGACAAAGAATCTCCACTTCAGTTGAACTCACATACACCAAACTTTCCAGTCTTATTCATAACTATATTCCGCAGACATTTACACATGGATTTGTTGATATATCATTCACAGCCTGATTTACATCACATTTTATACCAAAAAAATGCCGAAAATTGGGTTTTTTATGCCTGTTGACACTATTTTCTGATTTGTGGAGTGATAATTAGAGATATCAAAAATCCCATGTGTAATTTTCTTTGTCTCTAATGTGTCAACAAAATGAAATGATAATTTTGAACCTGGCTTTATCCGATCTTCAGATTTATCGTCCCGAAATGTATGCAAATTAGCGCATATAATGCCTAATTTGCATATTTAAACATATAATTTCAGAAAACTTGTAATACAAAAAATCTTAGTTTTAATATAAGTAATCAACTGGAGAAGTTTCATTGTGATAGCTATTATTTAACTTTTTTTCCCTATTCACCTGGGGTGTCTCGCCTTAAAACACCAAAAGGGGTTAGAAGTAGCAGATCCAAAATCTCAAAACGCGTCAATGAAGCAACACGTTTTCAGCTTGTCCATCTGCCATACTTTTGAATTTGAGTCCCACGAAATGTTTTCGGACATTTCCACTCGACAGAGACGATTTTAATAGTTATAACGGTACAAACTCCTGAATAGGGGAAACACGGTCATGTTATCTCAGGAAGAATGATTCATGTGTACTGTAGAAAATGCTACTCTCTCTCTCTCTCTCTCTCTATTGTCTCTCTTCTCTCTTATTTGTGAGAGTGAAAAGTCCTAAAAAGGGCCCAGTGTAAAGTGTTGTGTTTGGCTGGCACTAGGTCTGGGGCAGGACTACCAGTGGATCGGCCTCAACGATAAGATGTTTGACAACGACTTCCGGTGGACCGACGGCAGCCACATGGTGAGAGAAGCGCACGCACGCACGCACGCACGCACGCACGCACACACACACACACACACACACACACACACACACACACAGTCCCGCTAGACTGTATATAGACGCCGCTAGACTGTATATAGACGCCGCTAGACTGTATATAGACGCCGCTAGACTGTATATAGACGCCGCTAGACTGTATATAGACGCCGCTAGACTGTATATAGACGCTGCTAGACTGTATATAGACGGTGCTAGACTGTATATAGACGCCGCTAGACTGTATATAGACGCCGCTAGACTGTATATAGACGCCGCTAGACTGTATATAGACGCCGCTAGACTGTATATAGACTCCGCTAGACTGTATTTAGACGCCGCTAGACTGTATATAGACCGTGCTAGACTGTATATAGACGCTGCTAGACTGTATATAGACGGTGCTAGACTGTATATAGACGGTGCTAGACTGTATATAGACGCCGCTAGACTGTATATAGACGCCGCTAGACTGTATATAGACGCCGCTAGACTGTATATAGACGCCGCTAGACTGTATATAGACGCCGCTAGACTGTATATAGACGGTGCTAGACTGTATATAGACGCTGCTAGACTGTATATAGACGGTGCTAGACTGTATATAGACGCCGCTAGACTGTATATAGACGCCGCTAGACTGTATATAGACGGTGCTAGACTGTATATAGACGCTGCTAGACTGTATATAGACGGTGCTAGACTGTATATAGACGCCGCTAGACTGTATATAGACGCCGCTAGACTGTATATAGACGGTGCTAGACTGTATATAGACGCCGCTAGACTGTATATAGACGGTGCTAGACTGTATATAGACGCGACGCCGCTAGACTGTATATAGACGGTGCTAGACTGTATATAGACGCTGCTAGACTGTATATAGACGCCGCTAGACTGTATATAGACGGTGCTAGACTGTATATAGACGCCGCTAGACTGTATATAGACGCCGCTAGACTGTATATAGACGCCGCTAGACTGTATATAGACGCCGCTAGACTGTATATAGACGCCGCTAGACTGTATATAGACGCCACTAGACTGTATATAGACGCCGCTAGACTGTATTTAGACGCCGCTAGACTGTATATAGACCGTGCTAGACTGTATATAGACGCCGCTAGACTGTATATAGACGCCGCTAGACTGTATATAGACGCCGCTAGACTGTATATAGACGCCGCTAGACTGTATATAGACGCCGCTAGACTGTATATAGACGCCGCTAGACTGTATATAGACGCCGCTAGACTGTATATAGACGCCGCTAGACTGTATATAGACGGTGCTAGACTGTATATAGACGCCGCTAGACTGTATATAGACGCCGCTAGACTGTATATAGACGCCGCTAGACTGTATATAGACGCCGCTAGACTGTATATAGACGCCGCTAGACTGTATATAGACGGTGCTAGACTGTATATAGACGCCGCTAGACTGTATATAGACGCCGCTAGACTGTATATAGACGGCGCTAGACTGTATATAGACGCCGCTAGACTGTATATAGACGGTGCTAGACTGTATATAGACGCCGCTAGACTGTATATAGACGCCGCTAGACTGTATATAGACGGTGCTAGACGGTGCTAGACTAGTCTCTCCTGTGAAATAGATTTCAGATGAATAAAAGGACAAATAGATGAAATAACAAATCGTATCTGACTGGCTATATGCCTCCGCCAGCTAAAGTGATGAAAATGGCTCTGGACGAATGCATTCAATTAAATCATTTTGTTGTGCGCCGGTAGACCTGGCCTTTTGTTGACCCCCCCCCAAAATACCTACCGTGTCTCTCCTCCCACATCAGCGCACGTATAAAAAATACCAAACAACAGGCAGGCACCAACAACAGTGCACCTCCGTAAATGGTGCATTTTCACATTCACTGCCTTTTATGCCGCAGTTTTTCCAACAACCGATCTGGGTAGTCGGGACCACCACGGGGTCCCAATGGACACTCTGGGAGCCTATACAAAATGAGTAGGGTCTACCAAAATGGACAT
>NC_137873.1:2186890-2239390 GCF_963924005.1 Protomyctophum bolini | reverse complement strand
ATATGGGGCTACGATTGAAGAAAGTTTCCAAGTCCGTTTTATGATCAGATAATGTGCATCAAGACTCTCTGCTTTCATAAGAAAAAAACTAATACTGTAATTGCGAATGCAATGAGCACTTACTATGAGACCTAGCAGATCACGTCTGTCTGTCTGTCTGTCTGTCTGTGTGTGTGTGTGTGTGTGTCTGTCTGTCCCGCTTACTGTATATGTGGACCTGGCCCTTTTGTGCCCATATATGGAGCTGAGTGATTTGTGAGTCATGGTGACATGAGTGTGATGGCGTGGTCCTGCTTTGGGGACTCCTTATATGGTTATGGCTGAGTCATGGTGACATGAGTGTGATGGCGTCTTTTGTGACCATATATGGAGCTGGCGTGGTCCAAGCACTAACTATGACACCCTGCAGATCATGTCTGTAATTTATTCTAATTGTTATTGCAATTTACGATCTGCGTTCGCCTTCCGCGTTCGCGCGTCTTACTCGTAATAATAAAAATCACACCCCTGTGAAGTGAGCAGTGCAATGTTGTGAAGTGAGCAGTGCAACATTGCACTGCTCACTTCACTGGGGTGTGATTTCTATTATTATTACAGTATTAGTATTTTTCTTATGAAAGCAGAGAGTATTCTGTTTCATACGGTATATAGTATGTACATGTCGCTATAGGCCTTATTTTGTGAATATTTAGTTGTTAGGTCCATGCTCTCTAAAATTATCTTTTTCAGAGAACTTTAGAGATGGCATGGGCCTGAATAACTATTATTCACAAAATAAGGCCTATAGCGACATGTACATACTATATACCGTATGAAACAGTCGACTCTCTGCTTTCATAAGAAAAATACTAATACTGTAATAATAATAAAAATCACACCCCTGTGAAGTGAGCAGTGCAATTGCACTGCTCACTTCACAGGGGTGTGATTTTTCTGGGTGGTATTTTTCTTATGAAAGCAGAGAGTCTACTGTTTCATACGGTATATAGTATGTACATGTCGCTATAGGCCTTATTTTGTGAATAATAGTTCTTCGGGTCCATGCCTTCTCTAAAGTTCTCTGGTGGGCGCAAGCTGCATTCAATAGCCAATTAGTGACAAACTGTATATGTGTACAATGTGTACTGTTTTCCTCCTAAAAGTAGACATTCAGGGCTTTCATTCGGTATATGGTTTGTATAGGATATTATTTGTGCTCAATTTTATATCGGTCTTTTGAACTAAAAAAACTGAACTGAAATGTCTGTCAACTTCAGGCCTCCATATCTCTGTTGTTTTTTTTCACAAGCAGCGTGCAGGCAAAAGCAGGTGTTAGAAAAAGGTCAATATCTCCAGAATGGAAGATGGTAGAATCATAATTTTTTTTTTTAATTGAAGTGGACAAGTTGGGCTTTCTTTTTATTTATGCGATTGTGATTCTCGCTATAAGAGGCCCCTCGCTGTGGGCCCCCCAAAAAGTTCAAAAAGCCCATGTTAAGCCTTCAGCACCAGTAAGCCAGGGTCCGCTAGAACCTGTAGCAGTCTATGTGTTAAAACAACATCTAAGTCACATTCATGTTTCTCTTAAAGGAGCTATAACATAAAATTCAACTTTTTTAAATTCTTTTGTGTTTTTGGAGCTCCCATGTGTGTTTTCTATCCCCACAAATAACCAATTTTGAACAATCAGGCCTTCATGTCATATGGGTGTTTTAATGGAAATTGCTCTCAGAAACAGCTCGACTGATTTTGGCCTCATCGTGATGTCATCAATGTCACCCTACTTTGTATAATTCCTCCTTTTCTTCAGTCTTCAGTTGCAAATTTGCATTTCCACTTTGTTTACAATGTCCACCATTGTTGATTTTCCAAGCTGGCATGGAATGGAAACAAGCCTGGTTTTATCTAGCATGAGTATTATAATGACTCAAATATTAAATAATCTGCATATCAGCACCCTCTCCACCTCAGGACATTGTGGTACTGCAGCTAAAACTGCTTTCAAAGTCCAGAAAGAATTGACAAGGCTGGTTATATCAGAGTGGTGATTGAGGCTAAAACCACTACAAATAAGCTTGAGGGACATATACAATATGATAATAAGTATTTAAAAAAAATATATATATGCATGTTAGTTGCGCTTTAACATTTGTGGTCATACCAAAAACAAATCTTTCTCTCGGAAATGATGTATAGGCATAAAAACATTTCAGTTACATACGTTATGCCATGAGTGGTAGCAACATAGTTATAGACAGACTTTATGTGAACTGTTAGCGTAACTACATTGGACACAAAAAGACAATACCATTTTAATACTAAAGTACTAGTCATTTAATATAATACTAGTCATGGCGTAATTAAAGAGGGTTTGGAATTGTAACAGCTGAAATCAATACTATATCAGTATTCTGATATTAACATGCGTGCCGCATTAAGTGAAGGTGGGGGCCGCATGTGGCCCCCGGACCGCCAGTTGCCCACCCCATGACTTAAACCATTTGTTAAACCAAGCCTGAACACAATCAATTGATTCATCAATAAACAATTCACACACACACAGGTCACCCATCTGACCACTTTAACATGCGACGAACACTTCTTTTAGTGGGTTCCTGATTCAGAAAATGTAGGGAATATTTAATTTAATATTTCATTCATATTTAATATTAGGCATATACACCCTTGACATATCCAATATATTGTTGCTGCCGGGCAGAAACCTCTTATCTCCATATTTGAACTGTAAATGCTCCAGTTTTCTGAAATAAATGTTTTCATTTCATTAAAAAAAAAAAAAATTGCAGACCTTACAAGCTGGTAGCGCGCCACTCGGTGGCGCGCTACCAGCTTGGTGTTTCGCACCAAGGTGTTTTCGCAAGGTGTTTCGAGTCAGTTTTGGGTATTGAGCTAAAAGGCAACAAAGCAGAAATGCACGGCCATTTTGTGCACACGCCACGGGCACATCCTGCAGACAGTGTAGCAGCATATAGGTAATAATAAGTGAATAAAAAGAGAGGGAGAAAAACAAGCACAGAGAAGACTCAGTGGTTTTCTACACTGACTGGATCAAACTCCGAGGGTGTCAGACTGGAAATGTCACCTAGGAGTAACTGAAATAAATCACACCTTTGGAGCTTGATCCAGTGTGTACCAAAAATACTGCTTCCACCCCCATAGCACAGTATCTCTCGACCAATCAGTGGCGGAGCTCTACCACGCTTAAATGAAAATTTCGGACCAGACGTTTTTATTTATAAAAATAACTCCATGCCGAGTGTTCGATACCGACTTACCTGCTGTGCGGCTCAAACGGTAAATCTCTTCTTAAATCGCGCAAATATGTATTGTGTTGTACTGTTGTACTGTAGATGATGTGGACAAATTAAGTCCGCAGAATGTTATCGCTCTGTGGCCAGATGCACCACGGTTTTAGTTTTGTAACTCATTTTTTTCTCACCCAGTGTCAATTATTATCGAATGTAATCCTGGGCTCTACACTCCCTCTGCCAACTTGAGGAGAGCAACGGACCGACCTCATATGCTTCCTTCAATGCATGAGGAGTCCAAGGTCTTTTCACCCGACAGAGGGGAGTTTGCCCCGGTTGGACCTATAGTGCGTGGGAGCAACACGTTATTATTCCAACTAGTTCCTTTCCCCTCCATTAGGCGCCCCCGGCTGGCCAGGGGGAGGCAGTTTAGAGAAAAAGAGACAAAGTAATTTTGTGTAAGGAAACATGTTAATTTGTGGCCTGATCGGGGAGGGGCAGCAGCACGCTCCGATGATCCCGTCCAGACCCATTCATCAGCAGGAGTATAGAACCTCACATTAAGCTGCTTAAATGTGGATTATCAGTGTTTATTCTCCCCTGAGCACCCCTCCTTTCTCATGCCTGGACGGCCCAGACAATGATGCCTCTCGCCGCAGAAATCGATAGCTGTCCCCCGCCGACAGAGATGCAATCAGCTCAGCACTGTGTGTGTCTTTTCTTTCCGATATTCCCTTTGTTCCGTTGTGGAAAGTATAGCTATATTACAATACCCAGCAGTACATTAGTGCAATAACGGCTACACACTTTCAAATTAAATTCAAGGCCTGAAGTTGGGCTTAAACAAGAGTTTCAATGTTATAATTAAATATACAAGAGTTGTATGTGGGCTTCCCAGGGTGCATTTTTACACTCTCACTGCATGTTTAACAAAACGAATCTTTTGGAAACGGTCTCCTCTTGCTCCTTATGCAGCTCTCATCCCATCTTGGAACCTCAAAGCCATTACAATTACTCTTTGTGTGTCGATATCTGAAGCATCCGCTGGTAATTCCACTCATCGCTTGCATCTCTGGATGCCTCGGGAAGTGTATTCAATGAGTTCCTGTGAGCTCTTACTTGCACATCGTCTCTGTCGGGTGGAAACCTCATATCTCCAAAACGGTAGCAGATCTACAAGCTCGAAACGCGGCACAATAAAACCGCTATCAAGGAGCACCTACGGACAGTTTGCAAGTCCAACACCCACATTCCTTCAAAATAGGGGTGTTGGAAAAACCTCGGAAACCTCGGAACCTGTTAATGTGCACGACTTGTGAAATAGTGATAAGCTGGTGGTGTAACTGGTGTTATAGGACTTAATTACCGCAAAAGACCTGTAAATAATAGGGTCTCCAATGGCATACAGCCAATACACGATACGAGCTCGAGCCACAGTACGAGCTCACAACTCATCATGTTTCGACGTGTAAGCTATTTTCGGGGGGGAAAAAAATTGTGTAGAGGACAGAGTATAGATGGCTGGGGGACCCCGGTCAACCAAGAGAATATAGGGTTGGGGTATATACTGTAGGGTTTAAGTGCTAAGACCTCGGTGCAAGACCTATGAGCTTATAGATCTGCTATTTTAGAAAAATCGTGAAAATGTGGTGCAAATTTTGAATACAGTATTCCAGAGTGAACATTTTTATATATAAAATATCTTTGCTTCTGGGGGGTTCAGGGAACCGACCCCCATCTGAAAATATAATTTTCCATCTGAAAAATATTATTTTCAGATGGAGGGTCAGTGGCCCGCACACGTAGCGGCCCGGGCCCACTCAGCAACCGTTTTTAACCCATATCTTTGCTTCTTGGGGGTCCCATGTTACATTGAGATGGTATAGAGATGGTCAGCGGCCGAATATACCGTATATAATGTTTGGGGTCCTTGACATGAAATAGTTTGAGAGCCACTGAATTTATTTGATTTAGAAGACATTAGAATCTGGACTCGGTTCTCAATGGGTTAAAGGCGCACAAGAAATATTGTTAAAAATTAAGAGTAACGTAATGCACGATGGCAATTTAATTGCCGTCTTTCATGTTAACTATCATGCCAGTGTGTGTTTTACTCGGCTATCCCTCAATAATTGCCTGCTGAAATGACAGCACTCCAGTAGATATGGGAGCATGTGGGTCAGACCGCTCTACTTGCCTTCATGAAAATCAATCCAGCATGGCGGACTACATGTGCGTGCGACCCGTGCGTGCGTGCGTGCGTGCGACCCGTGCGTGCGTGCGTGCGACCCGTGCGTGCGTGTGTGATTGATCTGCAGCTCCTACTGTATTCTCTGGCCTCCTCTCTGTTTCTTCAATGCCATTTCTCTCTGCCTTTCCCCCTTCTTCTCTCTGTCTTTATGCATCACTTGCTTTCACTCTCTATTTCTTTCTCCATCTCCCATATAATACACCACCTCTCTCTCTCTCTCTCTCTCTCTCTCTCTGTCTCTCATTCTGCCAGCACTCTTTCTCTCACTTGGTCTCCCTCCCTTCCTCCCCTCTCTCCCCCCTCTCTCCACCTCCTACTCCATGGTCCAGCCTTCCTCAATAAGAGGAGACACCATTTGCAGGACTGTATTTATTTGGCACCAATACATTATTCATAAATGTGGCCAAGAGCAGAGCAGAGCAGAGAAGCCCATTAGTCGAGGCAAACGTCCCCTTTCCAGCCCTCCTGGACCCTCATTAAAATGTTTTGGAAATGTCACTTGAAAGGGGATTTTTAGAAAGAGGCGTGGAATGTGGAGGACTGGGAGAAACTGTGCTTTGTGCGCTACCAAGCTTATATATAGAGAGACTATACGTTTTGGAGAAATTATTTCATATCGCCTCTCTGTCGGGTGGAAGCCTTGTATGTCCAAAACTACTTTTCACAATTCAAAATTCAAAAACGGCAAAAGTAGCAGATCTACAAGCTTGCGATCTGCTACTTTTGATGCAGTAGTGTGATCAACTATAGGGCGTTAATTTACGGAAAAACACAAAAAGTAAAAAAAAAAAAAACATATGGAGATAAGAGGTTTCATCGACGATATCCTTTTTAACGAAACGGAAAATAGAACGGAAAAGGAAAAAATGATAATATGCCTTTTCCCTTTTCATAATTTGCTCTCCCCTGCAGAGATCTAGGAATGTGCTCCGGCGGCGGCCCTGTGGGTCGCTGCCTGACATTGTGAATTCAAACAGGGTCTGCTATAATCTGTAATGAGAGCAGAGAGAGAGAGAGAATGAAAGATTGAAGGAGGGAGTAGGATGGGAGATGAGAAGTTTGTGCACTCTGAAGTTTGAAACATTGATAGATTTCATGCCATATGTGAGGCGGGTATAAGGAGAAGTAATTTTGAGAGACAGCCCAAGCTATGTTTCAGTTTTTTCTTCTTCATAAAATAACCTAACCCTGGGTTCACAGTGGTTCATTTAATGCTCTGGATGTTGCTACTGTACAAAATGTTAGGCGTTTAAACAGATGCTCTCATTCCGTCTGAGTTACAATGTGCAAGTTCAGAGAAGATGGCATGAGCCCTAGACAGCAAATGATAAGGGTAATCGTTCAAGTAAACAGAGTGCAACGGAAACAATCAAGGCAAGGCAATATTACTGTCGTTGTATGGCACGTTTCAGCAAGGAATTTGACAAAACATTGGCATTGAGGCGAAAGAGGAGAAGATACAGTACAGTATGTTATAAAAGGACATTTACAGCACTACAGTTTTTGTAATTTTGTCAAATCTGTCTGAATTAATACCAGTAAGACGCCCTGAGGCCCTGAGGGCCGGCCCTCCCATCAGGCAGAACAGGCAGTTGCCCGGCCTAGGGCATCATGACGGGAGGGAGGGCATCTACCAAAAGAAAAATATCACTCATATGTGACAAAGTACAGTAAAGTAGTGCTTTAGGACACAAGGTCATTTTTCAGCTTTTTTCTGATAGCTTTTCAGCTATCAGAAAGATAACCAGAAAACCCAGATTAGAGGGACTAACAGGAAATGCACGTTTTCATAGTAAATGTGACTTGCGGTCGCAACAATGTTTCTTCACGTTTTGTTGACTCTATTTTAAAAGTAACTGCTGCAAAAAGTAACTAGAATCTAGATAAAGAGTAAAGACCACAGCTGACTTCTGTCTTAACATCATGCTATCTAAAAGCAAGCTGGCATCTGTCTAAACAGCATGCTATCTAAAAGCAAACGGTATACTGTATACTTTCTATCTAAGTAACATATCGTTTCTGTCGGGTGGAAACCACATTACATTTGATTTCTGTATGTCTGTTACTTTAGTTTTCAGGATTCAAATTCAAAAGTAGCAGCTCAAAGCTGTGCCGTGTTTCGAGCTTGCGCATCTGCTACTTTTGATGCTTTTGTGTCACGCTTTAGTATGATCAAGTAGGACATAAAAAAATAATAAAAAAGTTAGAATACGGAGTTAAGAGGTTTTACGCCTGACATAGCAACAGTATACAGTTGGAGTATATGAACTGCATAGTATAACGACTATCGTTAAAAAATAGGCAACAAGAAGTGATTGTAGGAAATAGGAATGGAGGGGTGCGATGTGGTGAATTCTGTTGTCCATCTGTCTTGCTATTGTGTTCCTATTTCCCTATTTTGTATTCCAGCCTCCTCCGAGGGGGCGGGGGGGGGGTCGACTGTTTGGCTTTGAATTAAGGACTGTGCCTTTCAGCGGAGTGTAGTTTATCTGGAGAGTATGCGCCTAATGTCCACTGTTTACCCGCGGAAATATCTAGACTGTATGATGAATGCTCACTATCTCCCCTGCACGCACATGCACACACACACACACACACACACACACACACACACACACACACGTGCGTGCGCACACACACACACGCATACTCTCTCACTCACAAAGCCATTTGCTCAGCCCCCTCGATGCTGGCTAGGCATAGCAATGAGGTACCAGTGGAAGAGGATGAAAGAGCCACATTCAATAGTATCCTCCAGCCGCAGCACCATCAGCTAGTGTTTATACGCACGCTAACTAATACCTGACCCCCCCAGGGTTATGATGTCATTTGGTGGTGTATTTCGATTGGGCATTTTGACTCAAAGGCTTTCAGCTTTCAGGAAGAAACAAAAATACACAGAGAAGACATACTTGAATATTATAACCACACCTGTGGGTCTATTAGAGTAATGTTAACTCCCTAGAGACATGCAAAACAGAAAACGTAAAACAATCGGCACGGCACTCCATCTTTGACGGAGCATAAGCGGCACGTTTTGAGCTTGTTGATCTGCAACTTTTGCTGTTCTTGACGATGATGGTCTAGCTCTAGCAAACAGCGGGCCCATGCATTGCTTGCTTGTTTGTTTATTGTTAAATAAAAACAATAAATCTACATACATGCGGTTGGATCCACTTATAAAAGTGCCACCGAAAAGGTGTAGGCTGAAGCCAAGGCTTATGCTGTCTACCCTTTATGAACATGGCCTGTTTTTTTACGACAATACTTTCTTTGTATTGAAAGATCTTTTTGGATTGAAAGATAGTGTAGAGGTGAACGTATATCTTTATTTTAGTTTGGCAGACTATTCCATAACAGAATCCATCAAATATTGGACAGAACATTGACCCTGGAGTGGTTCTAAACTAAAGAATTGCAGAATGGAGACTGTCTGGTCATGTCATCGCTATTTTGGGGTCATTATACGTGATAGAATATTCAAAAACTTTTAGCATAAATTGCAGATCTATCAGCTTACAATGCGTCCAATTGTGATGCATTGTGAGCTTGTAAATCGGCTACTTCCGCTCTTTGAAATAGGGCTTGAATGGTGAAATGAAGTCAATCAAGTCAAACATTGAGAGACTGTGGATGACAGGCTATTACAGTAAAGGTTATTACAGTAACTCTCTCAAATCTGTGTTGGATGACGGGTGAATGTCGTCGGGTGAATGTCCCAAACGGGATTCAAATTCAAAAAACGCAAAAGTATCAGATACAAGCTCAAAACACGTCGCTTCGGGCCACATTTAGAACGTGCTAATCTGCTACAGTATGTTTTATATTTTTGCGTGACGCTGTAGTATGATCAAGTAGGGCGTTCATTTTCATTTAAAAATGTTGAATATGGAGATACTGCAGACGGCAACGATTATGTTATATCAACGGCGCTTGGCTGATCGTAGTAAAGAAAAACTAATATTTAGCCTATTTGACTATAGGTTACTCTGTATAATTTCTGGTTCAGTGGGGACGGTTAGTGTGGCTATGCTTGTTATGTATTGATTTTGTTTAACCTCAGCAGCTGAGCCAGCTCTTTGGATATGTCTTGTGTGGGATGCGTCACGTTATGCAACCATTATACAAACAGATATACAAAGTGCAGTCAGAAGCCCTTCTCCGCCCACGCACGCACGCACGCATGCACGCACGCACGCACTCACGTGCACACACACACACACACACACACACACACACACACACACACACACACACACACACACACACACACACACACACACACACACAATACAATACAATTATACTCATGAGGTTAATAAAATCCTTTATCACAGGACTGAGGTTATAATAGTCAGATGTATAGTACAGCTGTGTATCTTCAGCATGACAGGACACACTGTGTCTGTGTAGGTCCACTAATGCAGATTGCTCCGAGACCAGCTGTCTTTTAGGCAGGATGAAAACCCATTAACGTGGCACTTTGTATAACTTTTTTAACTGTTAATGGGATAAGAAGATCCTAGTCTCGTGTAGCCAGACAACTATTCCACACTATATATAGAGTCTGGAACTTCGTGCGTGCGTGCGTGCGTATAATGATGTATTAGCATTTAGAAAGGGCCTTCTAATTCGGAATTCATTTGGCCACGTTTGCAGTGGGGGTCAAATGAACAGCGTATTGCATTTGTTTTAAGCTATATGGTCCATCTGGACGAAGCCAGCATTTATTTCAGAAATAATTAATTTATTCGAGTTGCATCTCATATTGTGTTCAGCACCATCTCTCACCCCTCAAACATCTGAGAAGACTTTTTTTTATGAGGTAGAAATTGGTGTGTGTGCGTGTGTGTGTCTGTGTGTGTGTGTGTGTGTGTGCGTGCGTGCGTGCGTGCGTGCGTGCGTGCGTGCGTGCGTGCGTGCGTGCGTGTGTGTGCGTGCGTGCGTGCGTGTGTGCGTGCGTGCGTGCGTGTGTGTGTGTGTGTGTGTGTGTGTGTGTGTGTGTGTGTGTGTGTGTGTGTGTGTGTGTGTGTGTGTGTGTGTGTGTGTGTGTGTGTGTGCGCGAGCGTGTGCGTGTGCAGCACAGTCAGCCAGATGCCTTTAATCTCTCTCCACTTGATAGATTCATTGAGGGATCTCTCTGTTCCTCCTGCTTCTCATTCTCTCCATCACTGTCTGCTTTATGTTCCTCTCTCTCTCCATTCCTCTCCATTTAGCCGTCATCCTCTCTCTACCCCACTGGGTCTCTATGCATGTCCGCCGTTCCTCTCTCTCTGTCTATGCAGCAGTTAAACGTCTGGCAGGCAAGCTGCCCTACTTGATCGTACTATACTTTCTAACTTGCAGATCTGCTACTTTTGATGGTGTAGTAGTTACTACACCATCAAAAGTAGCAGATCTGCAAGTTAGAACGTTTTGAGCTTTCAAGATCTCCTACTTTTGCTATTTTTTTTTTTCATTTGAATCCTGAGAAAGTTAACAGTTTTGGACTTGTATGCGTCCGTTCATCATTCCGTTCCCTTTCTCTCTTCTCCTCTCCTTTCCTTCTTTGCCTCGTGTCGTCTTCTTTTGTTCCTAAAGCAATTCCCCTTTCTTCTATATCGCGGTGCTTGACAAAAGACTGCAAAAGAAAGGCATATACTTCTATTCACATCACATCTCATCACATTATTGTTAAGTCTAAACCATGCCAGCAGAGGTGGTCGGGTGGAAATGTCCAAAACGGTTACTTTTCAGGAATTGCAACGGCAAGCAAGGTCACAAGCTGAAAACGAGCCTGTGGATCTGCTATTTCCAATGCATTTGTGTGATGCTGTAGTATGATCAAGTTTACAAAAAATGTAATAAAAACTCAAAAAAGTTAATACATGGAGATAAGAGGTTTCTGCCCGACAGCGAGGAAACAGGGAGTTGACGAGGCAGATCCATCTGGCAAGGTGCTGTGTGGAATCTGTGGACTGTGGCTGACTGCTGAGAGACTGGAGCTGTATACGTACGTCCAAGCAGACGATAAAACCTGATTCACGGACCGGTATACTTGACAGTCAGTCAGTGTCGCTCTCCAAAATCAGCAGCAGGAGAGAGAGAGAGAGAGAGAGAGAGAGAGAGAGAGAGAGCTGAGCTTGTAGATCAGGTGTTTGCATCGATCCTGCTCTGTAAGAGAGTGGACATGTATGGCGTGACTCCCTGTCCCCGAGCCTGTACAGTCTGCTAGCTGTTTCCCACAGTTCTGCCACTTTTGGGCAGAATTAACCTCAGCTCTCTTAATTAACATGTACATAGACCTGCCTCACTGCTGAGGTTAAACTAAATCAATACCTAACAAGCATGGGATCCACAAAGCGTAGCCCACGTAACCGTCCCCACTGAACCAGAAATGATACACTGGTTCAACAAGCTACACCACTCTTGTAGAATCTCAATGGGAGTAACCTATAGTCAAAAGGTTTTTCTTACTACGAGCAGCCACCTTTCGATCGTTGCTGCCTCATATCTCCATATTCTAACCTTTTGTAAATGAACGCCCCTATTTGATCATATTACAGCCTCACACAAAAGCATGCGTTTTCAGCTTGTACATCTTACTTTTGCTATATTTTTATTTGAATCCTAGACGATAATAGTTTTGGACATATTGTAGGAGGTTTCCAGGCGATCCGAGACCAGAGATCTCCTCCTCCTATACTCATAGGTCTGGTGACATCTAAATTGAGTGAATAGGCTACAGCTGGGTGGTGGAAAGATTAAAAGAAAAATAACAGCATGGCAGAGCCAATGCAAAGACTTTAGGGCATCCTTGACATTGATATTAAGGACTGGTGTTCAGAGCAGTGGGTTTGTTAGTGCTGGTTTTCTTCACGGCCAAAGGCGATTCAATTAAATTCCGATTTCCCCAGACATATATCCGGTTGCGCAGAGATCTATGATCGTCCGGCGAGACTACATGAACCCTAGCATCTCCACTCTGGGCATGTGTATATAGTCGTAATTGGCAAACATTTGGCTTTGAACATGATGTTGAAAATATGATGTACAAGCTCACAAACCTCGTATAGACTCTTTCAGAGCCCCGTAAAAGGGAGGAGACCAATTTCAGACACCTTTTGAAAGTCTATGAACAAAAATATATACAAGATTGTAGATCTGCTATTTTTGATAAGGGTGCATCCGTTGGTAGTCCGACAGGAATTAGTCTGATAACACCATCGCTCCCGACATGCGTGACAGGTTACAACTAACCCTTATTGGCAGGTTAAAGCTAACCTGTGGCTTCCTGTGAGTTTAGGTTTAGGGTTGGGTGTCGGACTCATCAGGTAGTGGCTATAGAGGGAATTCAGGGGGCGCCCTTAATGGATAAGCGAGTAATGGAACATTTGGTATACGTCTGAATCTGCATGTCATCCCCCCCCCCCCCCCCCTCTCTCTCTCTCTCTCTCTCTCTCTCTCTCTCCTGCCTTTCCTATCTCTCTGTTCAGTGTTCACTGAATCTATTTTAAATGAATTGTCGTTGTCAGTCACAGTGTTCATTTGTGTTATTGATGTGCCTCGTTATACATGCATGCATTATTTCAAGGCACAGAACTTTGAAACAGCCGGATTCACCTTCACCATGAATTAGCTTTCCAAAAGGAAATCACCTGAGGAGAAAGGAGAGGGTTTTTGGAAAGTGGGATGACAGCCTCTGGGAGGAGGTATTTTAGACTAATTACAAGGCCAGGATGGCACCGCTGACAGACAATCTTGCAAGTGATAGGCTTTCAGCAGCAGAGTTAGTGTGTAAGGCAACAGCACCACCTGTTGGTGTTGAAGCACACAGCAAAGGAACACCACACCTACAGCTGTCGGGCAGAAACCTCCAATCTCCTTCTTTTTTTTTTTTTACTCTCATATTTTTACTAAAACTTTTCCTTTTTTTAATTAGCGGCACGCCCGTGATCATATACCTCAGCGTCACGCAAAAGCATCAAAAGTCCAGGCAGATCCACAAGCTGGAAATGCAGCCAAAGTGTGGCACTTTGATGCTTTTGAGTTTGAATCCAATTTTCATCATATTATGAGGTTTCCTCCCGACAGAGACGATGTAATGTAGCCTACTGTATGTCCCTTTGAACCATCAACATGTTATGAACGCATAACAAGTTTAGACGTTTTAGGTCCCTTTATTATTTATATTATCATTCTTGTTTTTTTATGGATGCGTTTCTCCTACACTGCCTAAACTGCTACAGTACACAGATCAGAAACTTTGCCCAAAATAGTGATGCCAGGGTTCACATGTGATGTGGTTATCATTTAGGCTATAGCAAACAAACAAGGTGAATGAAATTCATGAATGATACAAGACTCCACCCTCCCCCTCCCCCCCCCCCCCCCCCCCTCTCTCTCTCTCTCTCTCGCTCCCCCTCCCTCTCCCTCTCTCTCTCTCTCTCGTCCACATCCAGGTTCAACAAGATCCAGAACACGAAGAACACGATGAAGAGGGACGGCATCAGCACGCTGACCTACCGGGTGGTGCAGGTGAAGAGGCATCCCCTTTTCACCAACATCTCTGTGGAGATCGGCAAGGCCCCGCCCAGGCCCTTCAAGGGCTAGGGAGAGAGGGAGAGAGAGGGAGAGAGAGAGGGAGAGATAGACTGCTTGAAGGAAGAGGGGGGGGGGGGGGGGGGTGGCACAACACACACCTGGACTGAAAGCATTATGAGAGTGAACAGATGGAGGGAGAGAGAGAGAGAGAGAGAAGAACTGGACACAGATAGTGGACACAGACGAGGTGGATGGAGGGCAGGATAAGGACTGACTTAAGAAGCGCATAACAGGCTCTCTCTCTCTCTTTGCCTAATTTTTTTCCCCCACATCACACATCACCGGTGCATGGTGGGAAATAGCTCGTGCTTGTAGATCTTCTATTTCCCGCACGTGCGCCTAGCCTATGTTTGAATGGGGCTTGAGGAGACACTTCAATGGCTCAACGCAAACCGTGTACCTTGACCAATCAATGACCTTATAACACCACAGTGTCCAGGCCAATAGGGTGTCTAGGAATGTGGATTTAACGGACCAATGGCTTGCTTCGAACTTGGGGTCGGCTGGAAACGGGAACTTTGTCCCACGAGACCGCTCCGGTGAGCGCAATAGGACTAGTACTCGCACGGCTGAGGAACATTGGAAGGAAAGTACAGTAGCCAATGACGATGTTTGGAATATCAGTGCATATCACAGTTTCAAATGGAACAGTATATATAATACGGTACATATTCAACAGTAACCAATCATTCCTTGGAATATTGGAAATGGACCAATGGCTGTAGCCTCCATCCTTCAGCTTGACCAATGACGAACGCCAGGCTTTTAAAGCGCCGGAAGTCAGAGCGATACAATATACAGTACTATACTACTATGTCTCCCATGGAAGGAGGAGCATACAATCAATTAGTAGCACACAGAAAAAGGTACGATTTTTTCAGGACAACAGATTTTTACAAAGGTTGTCCATGGATTAGATCATTATCAAAGCATTCGTTATGGGGATGAGTGGAGAACATCGGCCGCCTGCAGGCGACACGTCAAGACAATTCACAGACGGTTCAGAACGGTGGTCGGAGGAGTCACACAGAGCCAACCGCACGTTCTTAGGGGATTTGGAGATACTTATTGGACATTTTGGGTGACTCACATACAGTAGCCTACAGTGTATCTAAGATATTGGAAAGTCCACATTATTGTCTATACCGGATGAGTCGCATATCGAAAGTATAACGGACGTTTGCCCGTGCGTCGAAGATTGTGGAGGTCGGGGACAATAATTGATCTGTTGTTTTACCCGAGAGACGGTATATCAGTCAATCACATCCTCCAGTGAGTAAATGAATGTGTACTGTGTTTGCCTACAGTGTAACTGCAGGAGACAAATGGATACAAGATACATGTTCTGTCATGGTCTCCACCATCTCCAGGAACAACGGAGAACTGTGGCTAGCTGTGCCGTGAGAAACACTCAGAGAGTTGACTGAGAGCAAGCATATCGAAGACACGAGAGGTTTTTGAAAATGCCTTTGAAACGGAATAAAAGAGCGGAACAAAAACAGACCGGTGTTTACGCTGACGACTCCGTCTTTTAACCCCATGTGGCTCTTGATTGCAACTCAGTTTTAAGCGCCTCTGTTTGTAGACCTCACACACGGCGGCCATCTTGCCACCCTGCTTTTTCAATGCAAAATGTCGACATGGCCGCTGTGTGAATATGGTCTATGTACGTGATTCTGCTAAAATCATGATAGAAACGGGAGACATTTTTTGTTCCAATACAAAAACGTTTAACATCCACAGCATTCTGCATCTATATTTTAGCTCCGTAAGATAGACAGAATAGATTGAAATGTTGTCATGTACTACACACTGTACAGTATGTGTGGTGGGGGATTTTCCTGCTGTCTGACTTTCAGCTATTAATTTTGGCGATTAAACTAGAGATCTATATTAAAGATCTAGAGCATATTGATTATATAAATGTCTGAGGGACATCAGTCAACCACATTAGGACTGGAGGAAGAAATATGTATACCATTTTACGAAGCTGAGGGCAGTATAGTAGTATACTTAACACTGCAGAGACAGGTACGAGGTTCTGCCAGGTTATTTACCTGCGTTCACATGTGTTATTGGAGGCTCTAGCAGTGCAGCTGTTGAGGAACACGGTTTCAGAGTGAACGCCTCCGTAACATAACAGGGAGCTACAGTTAACCCATTTTGGGCGGGATTCGCGGGAACCCCTTTTGGTGTTTTAAACATTATGATATAATTTAGCTATTGAAAAATAGCAGATCTACAAGCTCATAGCGCGCCACCGAGTGGCGCGCTATGAGCTTGTAGGTCTGCTATTTTTTTTAATTGTGAAAATTTGGCGCAAATGTTTGAATATACATTATTTCAGAGCCAACGTTTTTAACTCAAATCTTTGCTCAGGCCTAAATGGGTTAACCTGCAGTGCTAGCATGTGGGTACAGTAGGGTACAGTAGTACGGTGGGTCTTTAACATGTGGTTACAGTAGGGTACGGTGGGTCTCTAAGGCCCCTTTTCCACCAGGGCTGAACCGGTTCGGTTCATTTTTCACGCCTAATATTGAACCAGTTCAGAGTGGTTCGACGGAGTGAATGGTTCCCTGAAAGCACCAAAGGTTCCAAGAATCTAGAACGGAACCACTTCTATAGAACCAAAGTTCTTTCTTTTTGGTGGAAAAGGGGCCAAAGTGGGGTCCGGGCCGGGACCAGGGGGTCGATCCCGGGGCCCAGGGGGTCGATCCCGGGGCCCAGGGGGTCGATCCCAGCTGGATGAGTGATTCACTCTATACAGCGTAGGTCTTGCCCAGCGTGGTTCCAGGGAGTCAGTGGGTTCATACCAAATGGACCCGTTGGTTCCATTTGTATACACTGTCAGAGTGTGTAGGGGGAGACCTTCACATTTTAAAACTTTGAGAAACACTGTTCTAATCTAATCTAGTCTTTTTTGTAAAGCGTCTGCAAAAAGGTGTATCAGATGCAGGCCACGTGGGGTTGAAATGTGAGTGGAGCTGTCAGGATAAACGCCTGCTCGGTTGCTTTTGAGGGAGAGGGAGATTCTGTGGAAAGAACAGCTGACTCCTGTGGGTTTGTGATGAGTCTTCATTAGAGACTGTTTTCCGCCGCTCGGCAGGAGACTGGCTTAAAGCTAATGGGTCCCCCCCCCCCCCCTCCCCCTCCCCCTCCCCCCCTTTTTTTTTAAAGGTCATTTTTACACCGCCATGTAACCCGGGAGTTTAATATTAAAGTCACTGTTCATTAAAAAAAACACTCTATTACTACTATTACCATGTCACTCTGTTCTGTTATTTTTTAATTTTGTTTTACTTTTAATCTTTTTCTAAGAGGCTATCATATCCTGGAGGAGGAAATGATAAAGTGTCAGCAGAGGTCTCCGCCAGTGGAAGTTGTGAATTTCAGCACCATAATGAGGAGTACGCGGCGCCCGTTTGAGTGACTTGGGTTTTCATTATCACCGTCTCGTCGATTCCTCACCAGAGACTCATTAATCAGAAAGGCCTTATTTCTGAGCTGACAGGCATAATGAATCAAACCTTCAGCCATGTACTGTAGTAGGTTGTAGGCATACAATTAGTCTATATTTTTACTGAACTCGTTCAAATTACATTAAACGGAGAAGAAGTATGATGTCTTCATTTTTAGTCTCGTACTGTACGAATGTTTACTGAACGATGTTTAATCTTTGCTGTGTGCAACACAAATCAACAAAATCTTGCTTCACCATTTATTCATCCATATACAGTACAGTACTCTGTCGGGGGTGGAAACCTCATATTTCCAAAGTTATATGATAACATTTCAAAAGTAGCAGATCAAACGCTTCGTGCCACGTTTTGAACTCATAGATTTGCTACCTTTGATTATTTTGTGTGAGACTGTAGTATGATCAAGTAGGGTGTTAATTTACATTAAATAACCCTCATAAAATTTGGAGATAAGAGGTTTCTGCCTGACAGCAACAATATGTACTGCAGCATAACTACAAACCCATGTTGACCGAAGTCCCCCCATATACTGTACTACATACAGTATATGAAATCGGTATGCCAAGCGAAGCTTCTGACAAAAATCCTGACCATGACCGCCAAACATTTTGTGGGACAATTGTTGGAATTCTGCATCTGGTATTCCATTTTGGGTTTAGTCTGTTTCCAGTCATTTACAGCGAGTCTTTCCTTTGGTAAAGTCTGGAAGTCCAATGGTTTCTGTTATGTACACTCTCAGAGTTACAGGCTTAGTGGTCCCCAGACCCCACGTCGTTAGATGACAAAATGGATATCGACGTCTGCTGAGGCAGCGGAGTGACGGTGACAATGCATCATGTGCAATTCAGTACAGTTACCATATCTCTCCATTGAATTACATTCCCTTTTTCATATAGGACTCCTGTCTGTCTGCGAGTCGATAGCAGCACACTATTGTGTTGTTCTCCGGTGTGCTGAATGCACCATGCTGCTGTCACGTTCACTCACACTTGATCTTCATTTGGATGGAGGTGACGCTGTAGGTGACACTGTAGGGGCAGAGGTCCATATCTAGGAACAAAGGGTGTAGCACCGTGTGTCAAACAGTTAGATACAGGTCCAGTGCACCACAGGAGCGGGACACTTCAGCAGACAAAAGGAATAAAACACTAGAGCATCTCGGGCGATTAAATGTCTTTGGTGCTAAAGTAAAGCCTCCGTTATACTTAGTTGTCGTAGGCATGTAAAGATTCACTCAACTCACGATACGATTCGAATCACGATACAAATGACTGAAAAATGTTTCTTTGTCCTATTTCAAATTCAGTATTTTCTTCTTTATTATTATTTTTTACAATACTGTGTTTTCTCTTATCCTCTTTTCAAGGATGATCACATGCCTGCTGCTTAGTTGTGTGCTGCTGGAGTAAATTGCAGCTCTACAAGCGTATGTGCCTAACAAATATGGTGCATTGTGAGTGTGTATATCTGCTATTTATGGCATATGCAGTGCCGGCCAGCGTGCAGCTAAGTATGAATCAGTCTTTAGTTTACAGGTGACTTAACGTTTTGATGCCAAGTGAATCTTCATCAGAGTCATGCTTGTGACGGTCAAGTGCTTCAATGCACTTGGCATCGAAGCGTTGGTGGTCACCCTTGTACTGAACATAGTCACCCTTGTACTGAACATAGTCACCCTTGTACTGAACATAGTCACCCTTGTACTGAACATAGTCACCCTTGTACTGAACATAGTCACCCTTGTACTGAACATAGTCACCCTTGTACTGAACATAGTCACCCGCATACTAAACATAGTCACCCTTGTACTGAACATAGTCACCCTTGTACTGAACATAGTCACCCTTGTACTGAACATAGTCACCCTTGTACTGAACATAGTCACCCTTGTACTAAACATAGTCACCCTTGTACTGAACATAGTCACCCTTGTACTAAACATAGTCACCCTTGTACTGAACATAGTCACCCTTGTACTAAACATAGTCACCCTTGTACTGAACATAGTCACCCTTGTACTGAACATAGTCACCCTTGTACTGAACATAGTCACCCTTGTACTGAACATAGTCACCCGCATACTAAACATAGTCACCCTTGTACTGAACATAGTCACCCTTGTACTGAACATAGTCACCCTTGTACTGAACATAGTCACCCTTGTACTGAACATAGTCACCCGCATACTAAACATAGTCACCCTTGTACTAAACATAGTCACCCTTGTACTGAACATAGTCACCCTTGTACTAAACATAGTCACCCTTGTACTGAACATAGTCACCCTTGTACTGAACATAGTCACCCTTGTACTGAACATAGTCACCCTTGTACTGAACATAGTCACCCTTGTACTGAACATAGTCACCCTTGTACTGAACATAGTCACCCTTGTACTGAACATAGTCACCCGCGTACTGAACATAGTCACCCTTGTACTGAACATAGTCACCCTTGTACTAAACATAGTCACCCTTGTACTAAACATAGACACCCTTGTACTAAACATAGTCACCCTTGTACTGAACATAGTCACCCTTGTACTGAACATAGTCACCCTTGTACTGAACATAGTCACCCTTGTACTGAACATAGTCACCCGCGTACTGAACATAGTCACCCGCGTACTGAACATCCCAGATGCTCAAATACTTTATTCCTTTTGTCAATATGGGACCTTCTATACACTGGTATGTGCGTCTCCGCTGCCCTCTGTACGTTCCACGCTGTTATACAGGTTTATTGGACATATCTATTCACAAATTCACCAAGTATCCTTTTCATTGTCTGTGTATGATGCGAAATTGTCAAATCCCCCCCTCTTGCCAGATTAGCCTGTCAAACCTTATTTGACAGATAATGAGGTGCTTTATACTCATGGAATATACTACAGCATGTCTTCTTTTGATGTGGGAAAAAAAGGTTACAGCTGAACTTTCTCTCACGTTTCCCGTTTGTCGAGGCGTCATTGATGCGTCTTTGAGGCAAACACTTTGCACACGCTATCGGAGCAAAAGAAACTTGATACAGTGAGAGGATGACAACGTGAGATGGAGACTACAGACGAGGAGGGTGTGTGCCCGTGCACGCACGCACGCACGTCCCCACAATTAAGATGCTGGGGTTAGTTTAAGCAATAGTAGCAATGTCACAATATAAAAATGCTCTGTTACAAGTAAAAGGCCTGTATTAAGAAATTGTACTCTGGTAAATGTACAAATGTATGAGCATCAATGCTGACCACTTAACACGGGTCAGATGGGTGAACACGGACAACTTTGGAGATTTTCACATGGGCCCTGTTTCAGGAGAGCTTGAGAACCGCTGCTCTAAGGTTACATACAATTGAGTTGATAAATAGATGCTTTGTGAGAGGTGGAATTGCAACTATACAGTTAGAATTGATCCCAGGGCCAGTCGATGACCTCTGTCTCTGGGTCTCTCTGCTCTGCTGTTGCCATAACAACCCACACGGACCTTTTGCAAGTTATTGTGGTACAAATGTAGTTTTGTTTTAGTTTTGCAGAGAGTCTATTACAATGAGTGCCGCCTGGCTGATTTCAGGCTATTCCACTATGACTCTCGTCCAGTTTTTGCTTCCATCTTGAATGCTAAAGTATTAGCATTAATGCCACCGAGCCAAAATTATATCCATATTTATACTAGCTCTAGACAGCACCACGATGTTCCCATCGTGCTCAACAGATAATCAGAGAAGACCTCCGAACATCGCCGATCTGTTCAACACCACGGACGGCCATCGCTTTAGTTTCAGAGAAAAAAGCCTTCAAAGACGCGGCCTAAAACAGAGGCTAATGGGTAATATTGAGAACGTTTTGCAGTGCGGGATAGGTTCATAGCAACCGGAGAGATTCAACAGCGAGGCAATGTTACAGCGATATTCAACGCCTTATGACGACCCTGCTCGCCATGTGTAATCAGCGCATGGCATGGTGCAAAATGAATTAATCGTGACGAGTACAGCTGTCCGAAGTATCGAAACGGTTAAGGCATAAATGTCATGCAATGATAAATACACATGCACATCATGAATGTAAGTTGTGCATTTACAATACATGCTTGCCTCCACGTGTAGGCCTACTGTATACAAACGGGTTTAGAGACAATCTAGGCTACATTCATTCATTCATAACACTTTCTAGCAAATATAAAAAAAAGTCATTTTTGACTTGGCAAGAACTGAAAATAGGCTATTGTAACGTTGTTTTGTCAGAACTAATGTGGTAATTGTTCCTACTAAGATGACAGGGGGGGGGCTGGCCTCCCCTGGGTTTCATGGGGAAAAAAAGGTGGGTCTACTGTCTATGAATAATGGCCTTTCATTGTTTTAATGTGTGTGCTACACAGCTACAGTAGAGGGAGGACGGAGCTGTTTCATTTTAATTGGTGTGGTCAGCCAGTGGAAGAGGATATTGTTGTGCAGAAACTTCTTATCTCCATGTTTTAACGTCAATGTTAATGTTAACGTTAATGTTTTTTTTGTAAATCAACACCCTACTTGATCATACTACATCATCCCACAAAAGTATCAGATCTGCAAGCTCTAAGCATAGCACGACACGTTTTGAGCTTGTCGATTTGCTACTTTGGCTGTTTTTTGTTTTTTTATCCTGAAAAGTAACGGTCTTGGACTTGTGAGGTTTCCACCCGACATAGACAAATATGTTTTAAAGATTCAATAACATAGTACTTATTATCAGTCTTATGATTCAATGTTTTTTTTTAATGCTTTCAGAGGCTCCTCTTTCCTTTTCTAACTCGTTTTCATTCCTTATTGTTTATTGTTTTGAAGTAGAACCATGGCCTCAAACTGCCAACAGAAGCAATCTAGAGGGAAATCAAACCTGCCTCTCCTCCAAGTGGAGGGGCGAAAACAGCTTATTCCAGTAGAATAAAAAATGCAACTCAGTTCACGCAAGGTAGAGAAAAGAGGAGGCTGATAGATAATGTACATGGAACGTTCTTTATTCTAACTTCTGTACATTTGAGTGATGGTGATGGCAGGTGTCGTACTGTATATCAAAGAATACATACAGTACAAATGAACTAAATAATACCGTATCAAACAGTATCTTCCAGCAGTAAAGGTAAATAGCTCAGTATGTCAACAACACAACTGGCGTCTCTATATCCCAATATAAATGAATAATGAGCATTTGATAAAACACGCTATACTGCATTGCAGTCATACCATTTTATTATGGTTAATTTATTATGCAAACTATGTAACATATTACAGTTGTATACAACATATAATATAACAAACGTATTGCTTTCCCAAGCCATGTCCTGTCCTACATTGCATCATATTTTGTGCATACCTTTAGAGATGCATCAATCTATGACAAGTTCATTCCTAAGAACTACAGTATAGAACTTCTGTATCACAAACGATCCCAGAAATAATCCCAAGGGTATCAAGCGCTACTTCATCTGCTTGGTGAGCAGAGGTCTGACAATAAGAGTGACTAATTTATACTCCATATGACTATAAATCAGGGTATAAATGGGTCCTTGTCGTTCAGCCAACATTGTGAGTAGTTTGATGACAAGAAGACACGTCGTGCTCTAGCTTTTCTTGGTTTTTAAAAACCTACTTTGGACGGGGAGAGGAAACATGTTTAGAGAAGGCCACCGTCAAACATGGCCCAATCATTCTCAAGGACTTCTCAGTTCTGTTGGTGGTGGGTTTTGTCAGGAGAATGGCTGGTAAGTTCCACTGCATTGAGGGTTGTCTTTGGATTGACAATCTAATCTCTAATGCCCACATTTTTTATTTAAATGTCCCCCGTTTGACACAATTACGGATGTTCCAGTATCAGAGCTTCTTGTAATAGTGACAGATTACACTGTGCCTGTCAGCTATGAAACATAATTGTCAAAAATGTTATACCGGTAGTCTATTCAGAGAATTGGAACAAGTCCTTAGTCAATCATTAATGTTAGCCAGTAGCATCTGGTATCACATTCTTTTTTTTGTCCCGACTTTCTTATGGAATATAATCTTGACCACATTAACACTGGCATCCCTATTCTGGGCAAGTTATAATAATAGGTCAATGTACGCAGATAATAGCAGATCAAGAGCTGCTATTCAACATGTGAGCTTGTAGATCATCCCAAAGAGATTTGGTATATAGAAGGTAAAAAGGAGGGTCCCTGGTCAACAAAGTATATAGGTTTTAAGTGGTTAAAGCCCCCCTCTTTCTGGTTAAAGTCACACTTTTGAATGCAAAAAATGGTTAAAGTCCCTATTTTCACAAGTCTTAAAAAAAGAGTGGATTCCCCTGATCTTGCATGCATCTATGTTGATGAGATCCCTCCAGGCTGGTCGTTCAGTCCAAACACAATAACTAAAACAATCACTAACAATATCGATTCACCGATAACTATATCGTTCATCATTGTCATCTGAAACTTGAGTTAGAACAATTTTGAAAACTGTATCTTTATAGTGAAAAGTAACTGTTTTGGACATAATGAGGTTTCCACCCAAGACCCAACAGATAATGGATAATTTGACTCTGATTATAAATGATTAGAAGGAAAGACTGTTGTAAACTGCCTGATGGTAATGTCAGCTAGCATTAGGTATTCAAAACCTCAACTCCGTTAATAACAAAGCTTTCTGAGGGTGAGACAGTGAGACTGAATTAATCCAAAATGTCCTTCTGATGCATTTTAATTGGCTGTCAATGTTCCTATAATTTATACATTTAATCTATCATTGTCGCTATAGTTGTGGCGTGGACGCTGTCATCCATTTCAGTTAGTGATTTTTATAGTTCTAATTATCGTGCTCAGTGTGAATGGCCCTTATACACTTAAGGATCTCTGCAGTAAATCGTCTCTGTCGGATTGGAAACTTTACAGGATTCAAATAAAAAAATATAGCAAATGTAGCAGATCTACAAGCTCAAAATGTCAAGCTTGTAGATCTGCTATTTTTGTGTGATGCTGTAGAATGATAAAGTAGGGCGTTAATTTACAAACAAACAAAATTCAAAAATGTTTGAATATTTCTGCCCGACAGCGACGATATGGTCTTTAGTTCTGTTGGACCGACGGTTCTTCGGGGGTACAGTTTTTGAGGCGGGCACAGGTTGCCACGCGGTTCCCCTCCCAGTAACCTGCGTCCTGGCCATCGTGGCACCGACATTTGGTGCAGGAGTCCACCCACACGGCCTCACCGGCAGGAATCACTCTGCTGTGGGACGCGTCCACGTAGCAGTTAGGGCCTGGATGGGAAACGGTGCACACAGGTTAAGCCTGGATACATGTAGGCTATATGCATGTATACACACACGATACATGCTTTCACACACATATAGCCAAGCAGGCACACATGGACATACATCACAAGCGTGATTTTACTAGTGGCACATTTACCAAGTCCTGATATTAAAGCTGGATTGCCGTGATTTTTGTACTTTTTCTGTTTTGTAGGTCTATGGAGTTAACATTACTCTAATAGACCCCCAGGTCTGGTTATAATAGGCCAATCAGAGGCAGGCGGGACGTTACCATGTCCATCTCTGATGCAAAATAGATTCACACATACTTAATGCCTTGGACTAAAAAATAATCTTCCTCCTAGTATAATCATAGTAGGCCTACCTAGTCGTTTTAGGGAGGGAACTCCATCTTTAATTATTAGTAAGCTATGCTATCTACAAAAATATACACCCTATCGCACTTTATGGACCAGGATGGAAACAAAAGATGCCTTTTTTAGCATAAAATTTGACTGTAGCCTACTACCTGTACTGTTAACAAACCTGCTAATAAAGTATTAAATCAAACAACCTACCATCTTTGCACTCAGGGCAGCATGTTCCAGGCTGGTAGATAGGGTTGACACATGGTGGAGGGGCACAGTCTGCTACTAGACAGCGGGCAATGCCATCACTGTCACAACTGCACTGTTCACACTCTGATGGCTGCATGTTGTGACCGCACGCACACACACACACACACACACACACACACACAAAAAAAACAGAGACAGGTAGAGAAAGAGAGAGGTCCAATACAAGACAATATTTACAGAGACATTAGTAAATGGTGTGTATGGCATATAACCCATATTTATGAACCCTTTGTGATGAAGGCTGATACTTTTGTGTTTTGGTTGATGCCTCACTCACAGCACCATACAGTACCAGGCCTATTCCACAAGGAGGCGCCATATAGACATTCTTAACCAAAACTAAATCGAGTCAGAAAGAAAAAAACAGCATGTTCCAAATTGACTTATTGCACACTACACTGCCACAGCCCACAGGACAACGTATAGGATTAGGACTTGAATTGTTCAGCCCAATAACACTGAGAAAAAAAAAACATGAATAGTGTAAACTTAAATGAATTCAAAACATATACATTTAGCCAATGTCACTGGTCCTCTCTTTTATAGCCTAAATGAAATATAGCCTAATCAGATGGAATTTATTAGAACATCATGATCGTGTGTGGACATTCCAGACATAAGTTATTTCCATATCCATCTCTCCTGTGATCAGGGCACAGGGCACCCCCCCCCCCCAATCAGAAAGAAACTACGTAGGTCTACGTCTATAAATGTTAAACACAGCTCAGACAGGGCTGTGTGCAACTTGTCCAGACTGAAAGAAGACAACAACAAAGTATACGTTTCAAACACTTTGCTGTCTGTACGAGAACACACAAGGCTGTGAAGTCAGGTTATTATTGTGACCCGTTTAACCCCTGGCTCTACAATAACAGAAATACACACACAGTACATTGAAAACAAACCTTTCACATTTCGTTTTAAATGACAAGAATTTCAACATTTTGGTGTTAGCATTATGTTATGCTTTAGCTATTGAAAAGACAAGCTAAAAAAAAAACAAGCTAAAAAAATAGCAGACCTTCAAGCTCATAGCGCGCCACTCGGTGGCGCGCTATGAGCTTGAAGGTCTGCTATTTTTTTTTTAATCGAAGAACGACTGACATAGAAACATAGCTTTTTCAGAAAACTGTCAGGATGTAAAAGACATTTTTAGAATCTGATCTCAGGTCAAAATGGGTTAAGGATTTACAATACTTATTGAATAATAATGTTCTAGTGTGTGTGTGTGTGTGTGTGTGTGTGTGTGTGTGTGTGTGTGTGTGTGTGTGTGTGTGTGTGTGTGTGTGTGTGTCAGAGATAACTCACTTGGTGACCAGTAATCTATTTTTCCTCATGCTCTCAACTCCAGGCTTTTCTCGCTCCGGCTCTCCTTTCTTCCCTGTAGCTTTCTTACTCTTCTTGTTGACGGCCTGGCTGATGGTCTTGGCACAGTGCTTAGGAAGCAGCTGGAGACAAAACAAGTATAGTAGTAGTAATATTGCATGTATATATTAAATTCATCCAAATGTTGCTACAAGACAACAAAACCATTGGACACATCTGGTAGGATGGTTGCTAATGCTAAAATCTTGTAATAGCATAGGCCTAGTGTTGGCTGTCTTAAACCAGTTAGTTAATTAATTAAGCAATATTACACGAGAGGGTGTTCTTTATATTCATTAATGCACTCGGAACTCTCCTGCAGCATCGCAGGCATGCATTAATGACGATGAAGAACACCCTCTCGTGTAATATTGCAATTATACAACAATCATACGAGCTTGTAGATCTGCTATTTTTGAACAGTCGAAGAACGACTGACATAGAAACATAGCTTTTTCAGAAAACTGTCAGGATGTAGAAGACTTTTTTTTTAAATCTGATCTCAGGTCAAAATGGGTTAATGGTAGATCACTTTGTCATTAGCAGAACGGAAATATGAACAACATACTTGGCAACAAAGAATTGATACTGCGTTATATTCAAATTGTCTCATTCGTGTCGTCCCATTGACCAAAAATAGGCGTTGTAGTGTGCGTGTACAGTACGTACCTGGTCACTGAGAGTACATTGTTCCGTGCAAATGTCAGTGATGAGATTTCTGGCCTGTTTGGCCATTTCATCCAGGAACATGTTGCACAGCGACAGGCTGCGATCCCCTATGTGGTGGCGCTAGAAGACACACACATAAACACACAATGTGGGCTGTTCTATGGCTACAATTATACTTGTCATTTCTATGCGGACACAAACTGCAACACAGTATGTTCTGCTAAAAACACAACACATTAGCTGGGACTATGGGTGTTTTTTTCTTTTGGGTGTGTGTGTGTGTGTGTGTGTGTTACCTCCTCGGGGCACAGTTCATGTGTGCAGGACATGAAGTGTGTACACAGCAGAGGGAAGCAGATGGAGTGTCTGCTCTGAGATGGTAGCTCCAAACACTGTTGAAACATCTTCTCAAATGCACGGCTGTAGAAACTGCACACACAAAAATATATTATTTATTTTGTGTAAATGTGTTGATGTATAAGAAGTGTGTGTGTGTGTGTGTGTGTGTGTGTGTGTGTGTGTGTGTGTGTGTGTGTGTGTGTGTGTGTGTGTGTGTGTGTGTGTGTGTGTGTGTGTGTGTGTGTGTCTCACCAGAATATGGAGAGGTCAGAGGTCTCCACTAGCATCTCCACCAGTGAGTCCACGATCTTGGTGTGAAAGATGATGGTGTTCATCATCTTCCCCAGCTCCCTGTGGTCTGCTATACCCAGACTGGCCTTAGAAACACTGGTATACGCCTAGAGGAGACATGGTGGGAGGGAATAAAGAACAGAAAGATGGAATAGAAGGGAACGAACCAAATGAACAGGGAAAGAAAGGCAGGTTGGATGGAAACGAAGAGGGAATGAGGAAAAGGAAAACAGGAAGTAGGGATGAACCGAAATGCAAAGAAAGTGGCAATAAGTCTGAGGAATCAGAAACAAGAGAACGACAAACGGAAGACTATAGCACCATTGTGTATTGTATTGTATTGACATTAGACACCAGCGGATGGCGGATTTAGCCGGTTAACCGCAGTTTGGGTCAAAAGAATATATTATTAATTAATATCGGATAAACCGCGGGTGAAATAATGCTGGAAATAAATGAATGGCATCCATCTATAGGTTTTATAACTTTTAAAACGGAAACAAACTAATGACATCTATCTATAGGCTTATAATATAGTTTTTTTTTAAAAGGCACCAAATCTCGGCGTGCGTGCGTTAGTAGTATTTTTCCTTGAACTTGTAGATTGGCTATATCCCTGCAGCGGATTTCGGGTGGTTGCGGATATATAAATTGGATTAAGTCATTTATGCGGTGGGATAACAGGCGGATTATAAATATGCACACTCGGATTCGGGTGACAAAAAAGCTCATCCGCTGATCTCTGATTGACATGATCATGAATTGACATTGAATTTGAAAAAAATGACACATTTACACAAAATATGTCCGCATAATATCCAGCTTGCCCAGAGACATCTTGAAAATATAGCAAATTCGTTCGATACAATTTGTTCCTGAATAACATGTAGTTGGTATCAAGTTCAACTGTGTGTGTGTGTGTGTGTGTGTGTGTGTGTGTGTGTGTACCTGCAATCTGAACCAGTCCAGTCTCATGCCTCTGAAGTCAAACACATCTCCATCCTCCACTATAAGGAACAAGCATGTGCAAAATTACCACAACACTGTGTTTGATGTTATTTTTAAAACAATATTCACACACATCACATCATCCTTCAATAATTATATTCCACAACACTGAGCTGACATGGACATAAGCATTTAATCTTTGATGTTTACTGTCTGCTGGCGTTTGGCTTATGAATGTTATTCTGTTGTACCAGGTTTTTCTTTTCCTTTTAGATTTTTTTGAGAGAGAGAAACCATGAAACAGTTTTTGGCATAATATAAACACAGTACATTCCAGTATTAACCCATTTTGCGCGGGAACCCCTTTTATGTTATACAAGATCTACAAGCTCACGCCGAGTGGCGCTCTACGAGCTTGTAGGTCTGCTATTTCTTTTAAATGGTGAAAATGTGCCTCACATCTTTGAATATATATTGTTACAGAGTGAACATTTTAACTCAATTCTTTGCTTCTGTGTTGGGGTCCCTGGAACAACATATTTTCATATTGGGGTCCTTTCCTTGACATGAAATATTGAGCACAACTGAAACAGAAACATTTCAGAAAGCCGTCAGGATTTTGAAGACTTTTTTTTAAATTTCGACCTCAGGCCTAAATGGGTTAATTGAACTGAAAGACTGTATAAAGAAATAATGACCTGTTGCAATTGTACACTCTCAGGGTTAAATGATCATACATGATTACCTCAAACCATGATTTACAGTACAGTAGTTTATGTTTACCTTGTTTGACGCTGAGAGAGGTCATCGTGTTGACGAAGGAAGACATGATGATTGATTCATCTTCTGGACACACAGAGAGGTTCTAGCATAGAAAAAACAAGTTCCATTCTTACGGTGATTAATGTTATCGATGCATGTTCCTTTAGCCATTATTCATCATTGTCATACAAATAAATATTAGGAATATGAAACCATGGGTGGTAGGGGTAGTTTCAGTAACCCCCTTCCCCCCGTTAATTAAGATTGTCCCACTGACATTTTCAATGCTTGTGTGTGTGTGTGTGTGTGTGTGTGTGTGTGTACCTGCACCAGTTCGTTGAGCACCACAGCATCGAAACCAGATAGATACTGAACGTAGTACCTCTGCATGACTGGACCATACTTCCTCACATGGGCCCTCAGCTCCTCCATGCAGAAGATCAACTCTGCTATGTGTCTGTAACACACACACACACACACACACACACACACACACACACACACACACACACACACACACACACACACACACACACACACACACACACACACACACTTAACAAGAAATTCTTGAACACAAACAATAGTGGATGCGCAAACTTGGAAAACTCTACAACAAGTGCTTCAGGATACAGATCACGGGCATCGCCTTCTCCATATATGGCGACTGCCAATTATTGCAGACACTGAACAGAATTTTGCCGATGCCTGATCAGCTCTCAGCTTGGGCATGCCTGCAATCTGCAGGCACCTCACGACTGATTTATGGACATTACCAAGGCTTCCAAATATGAACACAAGTAGTTTACATTTGTAGCCAAGCTGTATAATAGCATCTTTAAGACGCTGGTACTTAAGCACCTTGGTAAGGAATGCCTCTTCCAGACTGTGGTCAAATGTACATGCCACTTCCAAAATGGTCACTTCTCTACTGTCATCAACACCAACAATATCTGGTGTATTAGCTGTGACATCTGAAATCATCATAGACTCAAATACCACACGACAGTGTGATTTGAGTCTGGCTACATGAACATGGCAGTTAAAACATACGAGTGCTTATACATTTTGGCAGATGATGAAACATATGAACTTAGCTAATAGGTCAACAATTCTGTCGTGCCTAGCGATGTACATTCCATTATATACATAGCAACCAAACACACATTACTGTGTGCGATCATGTATCAGTGTGTGTGTATTATTGTGCGTGTGTGTGTGTGTTTGCTTACTTGTCTATGAAGTCATCTGTACTTTTCTTCTGGATGTTGTCGGCGTGACGAAGGAGCCAGATGATTTCATCACGGGCAAACGATAATGCCATGAACACAAACAGCGCCTGCAGGTGGAGAACACAGAGTAAAAGAGAGAAAGGTCTCTTTTTGAACACCTACTGTACAAAGAAAAAACACACTACTTTGGTATCATTATCTTCATCAGAACATTATAGGGCCAACTCATGCAGGTGTTAAATAGAAAGTAGAAAAGTTCATCTTAAATCATTAGGTTTATAAGAAGACAGAGTCACACTAGTTATCAGAACATAATGTATTCCCTTAATAAACTGTGTGATAACGTATTCTGGCCCCGATTGAAAAGGCATTATCCCAATCCCACAATGCACAACTTGGAGTAAGGGACAAAGCGCTAAAGCATTGCGTGATTTCAAATGCCCAGATTTTGAGCTTGTATAAACTGGGTACCAGTACCAGATCAGGAATCACCATTATTATTATTCGCAGTACTAACGTTGTGGTCCTGTACTTCTGGCTCTCCACAGGAACTCCATAACATAGAATATACAAATATTGCAGCACGACTCTTTAACCCAGGCCTGACGTCGGAATAAATAAAAAACGTTCGCTCTGAAAGAATATATATTCAAAGATTTGTGCCTTACGATTTTTCAAAAATAGCAGACCTAAAATATGATCTGAAGTGGGACGTGTTCCTCAGTCATGTTGCAGGTCCCTTGGTGTGATCCATGGTCAGGCAATGCCCTCTTGATTGTTTATTGTATTACTACACATTATGATACGGTTGATGATGCTGCGTTTGGTCGTCTAAATAATGTAAACTATTTTCAATTTTTTCTTATCTATCTTGTCTGTCCATGAATACGTACTCTGCTGTTGTTGCTTGTGTCTGTATTTTAGGTTGTCTGTTGTATGCGTTTGTAAAAAATCTAAAATAAAGTACTGATCATAAAAATAAGAAAATAGCAGACCTAAGTAAATGTAAATGGTGCATTTATATAGCGCCTTTATCCAAGGCGCTTTACATAGATTGTGCATTACATTCACCCATTCATACACCGATGGCAGCGGAAACCATGCAAGGCACCAACTAGCACATCGGGAGCAATTAGGGGTTCAGTGTCTTGCTCAAGGACACTTCGACAGTAACTCTGGGGGAGCCCGGGTTTGAACTGGCAACCTTGCGGTTCCCATCCAGGCACTCTACCCCTGAGCCACCGCCGCCCTACAAGCCGCCCTACAAACAGACCTACAAGCTCGTAGTGCGCCACTCGGTGGCACGCTATGAGCTTGTAGATCTGCTATTTTTCAATAGCTAAAGCATAACATAATGCTTAGTTAAAAACACCAAAAGGGGTTCCCACCCCAAGAATGGGTTAAGTTGACATTATATATTACCTTTGGGCCCAGGAGTCCAGGCTGGTCAGCAAGGACGGTAGCCAACTCCTTCAGAGCAGAGCGGAGAAACTTGCGTCTCTCTCTGTGCATGGAGCCTCTGCACATCAAACACATAGATGATGCCCAATGACACATCATTCAATTATATATTCTATCACCTTCGGGACAACATGGTAAGATGAGAGTACCACTGACAGAAGAGGAGAGAAGGCAGGTGGTTGAGCAGGGGAGGAATTAAATATTTTACCTTTACTAGTTCAATAACTGGTCATACTATATATTTTTTTTGTTTTTTGGTAGGGTCAGTAATGTCAGCCCATTGACATTGGCCAAAGAAACTGGCCCAGACAGCCAATAAGTGGAATGTTTCTCAATAGCATTTTTTCTTCCATCCCTTTTCTGGGGTGAACACACAGATATTATTAGTGTAGCGTGAAAACATCAGGGGGCGTAAAAGCATAAGGTTTAAGTGATTAAAAAGTGAAGGGATGCAGGACTAAAAGACTAATGGATGGAGGAATGAGTGGCCAATTAGAGAAAGTGGTTAAACAAGTGCAAAAGCATGCAAGATAAAAGGATAGCAGGTTGAGAAAGAGGGAAAGGCGAGAAGAGACAAAGACAAGAGAGAAGGATGTATGGATGGATAGATAGACAGATAGAGGCAGATTAAGAGATGGAGGGCAAAGAGAGATTAGGATACGTACGCATGAGACAGTGCTTGTTCCTTGCATTCTCTTATGTCGTTGATGCGTTTGTTGTATCTGAAACACACAAATTGAAGAGAGGCACTGATTGAAAACCCTGAACCCAGTGTGTGTGTGTGTGTGTGTGTGTGTGTGTGTGTGTGCGTGCGTGCGTGCGTGCGTGCGTGCGTGCGTGCGTGCTCGCTCACAAATTGTTTCCATTTTATTATTATCCTGTCTGTGTGTGAACTCCTGCAATTATAGCATTTGTCTACTACTTTTATTTCCTGAGATGGCAACACATACTGTAATGTCCAATTGTTTGTCTTATTGCTTTCTGTATGTCTTTGTCTATTCTTGTTCATGAAAAATTAATACATTTTAAGTTGAAAACAAAAGAAAACCCTAAACTCATGGCATGAAGGTGTTAAAGATTCCAATAAATTATTATTATTATACTAATAAAGACAAACAATTGTGTAATTGAGGATGTTAAGCAGAACAGTGACAATATAGAGACATTGAATATGTTATGAGTGTGTAAAAAATTCCTAAATCGGCAAAAGAGTTTTGACATAAAAATCACAAATGCTCAACATTCATAATGTAGCTTGTACACATCAAGTCACCAAATGTACATTATAAATCAGGCATAAATGTGTGTGTAGATGCTTCCTACGCACACGTGTGTGTGTGTGTGTGTGTGTGTGTGTGTGTGTGTGTGTGTGTGCGAGTGTGCACGCGCGCCTACCCTCTGATGTTAACAAACAGGTCCTCAGCTGCTTTGTGAATGTGGAAGACCTCATCTCTAAACAGGCAGAGACACGCGGAACTCTGCAGAGCCAACTTGCCAGTCTCAATAATAACATTCTGTTACATCACCTTTGGTGTCCCTATACATTTCTGTTACCTGTCGTCACCTGCTTCCTGGTCATGTGACTTCAGTAACCAATACACGACAGCTATGTCCCACAAAACTCCCTTCAAAATAAAAGCATTTGGCTCAAAGGAAAACGACTTGTTTCACAATAAGATCATAATAACAATGTCTGTTCACCCAGAATATAAAAAAGTTCAGTAGAAAACGTGTTTGGGTTCTTTACAGTTACAGACACAGAGAGGGGGGAGGGGGGGCTAGAGAAAGCAATATGAGATATTTTATGATCTTGTGATTAGCAGACAGCCAAAAGTAAAACATAAAACATAAATGTGTTTTGGCCATCCAATTATTTACCATGCACACCATCAAATATGAATACACGGTTTTCAAATAATTGCAATGCATACTATTGAAGAATAGCCTACTATAAAACTTCATGTTCAAACACTGATCAAGACAAAAATGGGAAATGATGGATGGTTATTTCACTATATAAATAGGCCTATTCCTGTGGAACCGGGAGTCAAGCAAAAGGGAATGCATCCCATGTTCTTGTCAGGGTCCCCAGTTCAAAAGTGATTAATTTGGATGGGGTCACGCCCTGACAAGGTTGAGAAACACCAGTGACCACACTACTCTATGAATTTGATGATGGCACACTCACGCACGCACGCACGCATGCACACACACACACACACACACACTCCCACACACACACACACACACACTCCCACACACACGCACACACACACACACACACACACACACACACACACACACACACACACACACACACACACACACACACACACCGGTGTAAAGCTGGGAGGCCGCATTTGAAGCCTGTCAAGGTCACACCTTGACCCTAGACCTTAGGAGTGTCTTTGAGCGACGGGAGCAGGTTCCCCAGATTCAGCTTCACCTTCTGAACAAAAGTATGTCTTGTTTGAAACAAAAGGACTTTTGGAAAGGGCCTAAAGGTGGCGCTAACCGTCAAACTACAGGGAGTGTTGTGCATTTTTTTTTTTAATCCGACAGATACCTCTCTGGACTCACTTTTTCCCGCTGAATCCGAATATATCAACGACGAGACTGTCTGACCTTGGGAAAGTGGTGAAAAAGGGCGCTAAAGTTTGTAAAAATGTCACCTTTGCATCCAAAAAGGACATATTTCCTGTGATTTTTTCCAATCAAGGGGCATGTATTCCCACTTACTTTTTCCCCCCGATTCCAACGGTGGTGGTCTTATCTCTCTACGACGTCAGGAAGTGGGTGTAAACGCCCACTTCCTGTCCCCAGCCCCCCGAAATGTTGTGGAAAACGGGACCAATTCCATTAAATCCGGCATGAAAAAGTGATTCAGAAAATGTGTTGTTTGAAAAAAAATAATAATAATTGAGCTCTAGGGGCTGAAAAAACGTGTCTCTTTTGATTTGGCGGAGAGTTAGCAGTGTCGGAGAGCTACGAAACCACTTCCATCGGATTCGGGACGCTTCAAACATTTAGAAACAGTCTTGTTTGTGAAGACAGCAATTTTTTTGAATATCTTATTGAATTTTAAAGCTGGGAGGCCGCAAATTAAAGCCTTAAATGTCAACGCTTGACCTTTGGGTCTTCCGAGTGTCTTTGAGCGTCGGGAGCGGGCTCCCTAGACTCACTTTTTCCCGCTGAATACAGCCGTGGTGGTCTCGTGTCTCTACGATGTCGGGAAGTGGGTGTACTAGCCACTTAGCCGCCAGAAATCTTCTGTAAAAAACCGAGACCATTTTCCGACTCAGAACGGCGAGGCGAACGCGCTGATATGTGTTTCCCAGCACACGGACTTACGGTTCTCTTAATTGGCTAGGGTTAGGGTTAGTTTTCAACGCGCGATAGCTCTTGAACGATACGTCCGTCAGACAAGTAATTGACGTTGGCGTTTCCAGCTTTCCGAGGCCTACGATCTGATATGTCCGCCATTGTCGTGCGACCCCCGTAGCCCCTAACCCTAACCCTAGATAACCCTAGTTTTACCTGATCGAAAGGTTTATAGGGTTACCGATGCTAAGAATGTGTTTTTGGTTGAAATGCTGAATTTAAAATTGAGTACCAGAAGCGAGCCACATATCATCGCGTTCGTCTTATCGATAGCTACGCGTGGACGCGACTAACTTTTATTTCTGACCTTTGTGGGAGGAGCTATCGCACTTTAAAGGCTACCTAGACCTATGTCCTACGTTACGTCCTACGCTGTAGAGACCTACGTCCTATGCTTCAGAGACCTACGTCCTACGTTTTAGAGACCTACGTCCTACGTTTTAGAGATCTACGTACCACGCTGTAGAGACGTACGTCCTACACTGTAGAGACGTACGTCCTACGCTTTAGAGACCTATGTCCTACGCTACGTCCTGCGTTTTAGAGATCTACGTCCTACGCTGTAGAGACGTACGTCCCACGCTGTAGAGACCTACGTCCTACGCTACGCCCTATGTTTCAGAGACCTACGTCCGTCCTACGTTACGTCCTACGCTTTAGAGACCTACGTCCTACGCTACGTCCTACGTTTTAGAGATCTACGTCCTACGCTGTAGAGACGTACGTCCTACGCTGTAGATACGTACGTCCTACGCTGTAGAGACCTACGTCCTGCGTTACCTCCCACGCTGTAGAGACCTACGTCCTACGCTGTAGAGACCTACGTCCCACGCTACGTCCTATGTTTTAGAGACCTACGTCTGTCCTACGTTACGTCCTACGCTGTAGAGACCTACGTCCTACGCTTTAGAGACCTACGTCCTACACTGTAGAGACGTACGTCCTACGCTTTAGAGACCTATGTCCTACGCTACGTCCTGCGTTTTAGAGACCTACGTCCTACGTTACGTCACACGCTGTAGAGACCTACGTCCTACGTTTTAGAGACCTACGTCCTACGTTACGTCACACGCTGTAGAGACCTACGTCCTACGTTTTAGAGACCTACGTCCTACGTTACGTCCTACGCTTTAGAGACCTACGTCTTACGTTTTAGAGACCTATGTCCTACGTTACGTCCTACGCTGTAGAGACCTACGTCTTACGTTTTAGAGACCTACGTCCTACGTTACGTCCTACGCTTTAGAGACCTACGTCTTACGTTTTAGAGACCTATGTCCTACGTTACGTCCTACGCTGTAGAGACCTACGTCCTACGCTTTAGAGACCTACGTCCTACGCTACGTCCTACGTTTTAGAGATCTACGTCCTACGCTGTAGAGACGTACGTCCTACGCTGTAGAGACGTACGTCCTACACTGTAGAGACGTACGTCCTACGCTTTAGAGACCTATGTCCTACGCTACGTCCTGCGTTTTAGAGACCTACGTCCTACGTTACGTCACACGCTGTAGAGACCTACGTCCTACGTTTTAGAGACCTACGTCCTACGTTACGTCCTATGCTTTAGAGACCTACGTCTTACGTTTTAGAGACCTATGTCCTACGTTACGTCCTACGCTGTAGAGACCTACGTCCTAAGTTTTAGAGACCTACGTCCTACGTTACGTCCTACGCTTTAGAGACCTACGTCTTACGTTTTAGAGACCTATGTCCTACGTTACGTCCTACGCTGTAGAGACCTACGTCCTACGTTTTAGAGACCTACGTCCTACGTTACGTCCTACGCTTTAGAGACCTACGTCCTACGTTTTAGAGACCTATGTCCTACGTTACGTCCTACGCTGTAGAGACCTACGTCGTACGCTGTGGAGACCTACGTCCTACGCTGTAGAGACCTACGTCCTACGCTACATCCTACGTTTTAGAAACCTACGTCCTACGTTACGTCACACGCTGTAGAGACCTACGTCCTACGTTTTAGAGACCTACGTCCTACGTTACGTCCTACGCTTTAGAGACCTACGTCTTACGTTTTAGAGACCTATGTCCTACGTTACGTCCTACGCTGTAGAGACCTACGTCCTATGCTTCAGAGACCTACGTCCTACGTTTTAGAGACCTACGTCCTACGTTTTAGAGATCTACGTACCACGCTGTAGAGACGTACGTCCTACACTGTAGAGACGTACGTCCTACGCTTTAGAGACCTACGTCCTACGTTACGTCCTACGCTGCAGAGACCTATGTCCTACGTTACGTCCTACGCTGTAGAGACCTACGTCCTACGTTTTAGAGACCTACGTCCTACGTTACGTCCTACACTTTAGAGACCTACGTCCTACGTTTTAGAGACCTATGTCCTACGTTACGTCCTACGCTGTAGAGACCTACGTCGTACGCTGTGGAGACCTACGTCCTACGCTGTAGAGACCTACGTCCTACGCTACATCCTACGTTTTAGAGACCTACGTCCTACGTTACGTCACACGCTGTAGAGACCTACGTCCTACGTTTTAGAGACCTACGTCCTACGCTTTAGAGACCTACGTCCTACGCTACGTCCTACGTTTTAGAGACCTACGTCCTACGTTACGTCACACGCTGTAGAGACCTACATTTTAGAGACCTACGTCCTACGTTACGTCCTACGCTGTAGAGACCTACGTCCTACGTTTTGGAGACCTACGTCCTACGTTACGTCCTACGCTGTAGAGACCTACGTCCTACGCTTTAGAGACCTACGTCCTATGCTACGTCCTACATTTTAGAGACCTACGTCTGTCCTACGTTACGTCCTATGCTGTAGAGACCTACGTCTTACGTTTTAGAGACCTATGTCCTACGTTACGTCCTAGGCTTTAGAGACCTACGTCTTACGTTTTAGAGACCTATGTCCTACGTTACGTCCTACGCTGTAGAGACCTACGTCCTATGCTTCAGAGACCTACGTCCTACGTTTTAGAGACCTACGTCCTACGTTACGTCCTACGCTTTAGAGACCTACGTCCTAGGTTACGTCCTAAGCTTTAGAGACCTACGTCCTACGCTGTAGAGTCCTATGTCCTATGCTTGATTGTTTGTGGGTGTGGCTTGTTTGTGGGTGTGACTTTTTTGTTTGTGGGTGTGGTTTGTTTGTGGGTGTGGCTTGATTGTTTGTGGGTGTGGCTTGATTGTTTGTGGGTGTGGCTTGTTTGTGGGTGTGGTTTGTTTGTTTGTGGGTGTGGTTTGTTTGTGGGTGTGGCTTGATTGTTTGTGGGTGTGGTTTGTTTGTTTGTGGGCGTGTCTTGATTGTGGGCGTAGCATGTTTGTTTGTGGGAGTGGCTTTTTTGTGGGTGTGGCTTGATTGTTTGTGGGCGTGACTTGTTTGTTTGTGGGAGTGGCTTTGTTGTTTGTGGGTGTGGCTTGATTGTTTGTGGGAGTGGCTTGTTTGTGGGTGTGGCTTGATTGTTTGTGGGCGTGACTTGTTTGTTTGTGGGAGTGGCTTTGTTGTTTGTGGGTGTGGCTTGATTGTTTGTGGGTGTGGCTTGATTGTTTGTGGGCGTGGCTTGTTTGTTTGTGGGCGTAGCATGTTTGTTTGTGGGAGTGGCTTGTTTGTGGGTGTGGCTTGATTGTTTGTGGGTGTGGCTTGATTGTTTGTGGGTGTGACTTGTTTGTGGGAATGGCTTTGTTGTTTGTGGGTGTGGCTTGTTTGTTTGTGGGCGGAGCATGTTTGTTTGTGGGAGTGGCTTGTTTGTGGGTGTGGCTTGATTGTTTGTGGGTGTGGCTTGATTGTTTGTGGGCGTGACTTGTTTGTTTGTGGGAGTGGCTTTGTTGTTTGTGGGTGTGGCTTGATTGTTTGTGGGTGTGGCTTGTTTGTTTGTGGGCGTAGCATGTTTGTTTGTGGGAGTGGCTTGTTTGTGGGTGTGGCTTGATTGTTTGTGGGTGTGGCTTGTTTGTTTGTGGGCGTAGCATGTTTGTTTGTGGGAGTGGCTTGTTTGTGGGTGTGGCTTGATTGTTTGTGGGTGTGGCTTGATTGTTTGTGGGTGTGACTTGTTTGTGGGAATGGCTTTGTTGTTTGTGGGTGTGGCTTGTTTGTTTGTGGGCGTAGCATGTTTGTTTGTGGGAGTGGCTTGTTTGTGGGTGTGGCTTGATTGTTTGTGGGTGTGGCTTGATTGTTTGTGGGCGTGACTTGTTTGTTTGTGGGAGTGGCTTTGTTGTTTGTGGGTGTGGCTTGATTGTTTGTGGGTGTGGCTTGTTTGTTTGTGGGCGTAGCATGTTTGTTTGTGGGAGTGGCTTGTTTGTGGGTGTGGCTTGATTGTTTGTGGGTGTGGCTTGTTTGTTTGTGGGCGTAGCATGTTTGTTTGTGGGAGTGGCTTGTTTGTGGGTGTGGCTTGAATGTTTGTGGGTGTGGCTTGATTGTTTGTGGGTGTGACTTGTTTGTGGGAGTGGCTTTGTTGTTTGTGGGTGTGGTTTGTTTGTTTGTGGGCGTGTCTTGATTGTGGGCGTAGCATGTTTGTTTGTGGGAGTGGCTTGTTTGTGGGTGTGGCTTGATTGTTTGTGGGTGTGGCTTGATTGTTTGTGGGTGTGGCTTGATTGTTTGTGGGTGTGACTTGTTTGTTTGTGGGAGTGGCTTTGTTGTTTGTGGGTGTGGCTTGATTGTTTGTGGGTGTAGCTTGATTGTTTGTGGGTGTGGCTTGTTTGTTTGTGGGCGTAGCATGTTTGTTTGTGGGAGTGGCTTGTTTGTGGGTGTGGCTTGATTGTTTGTGGGTGTGGCTTGATTGTTTGTGGGTGTGGCTTGATTGTTTGTGGGCGTGACTTGTTTGTTTGTGGGAGTGGCTTTGTTGTTTGTGGGTGTGGCTTGATTGTTTGTGGGTGTAGCTTGATTGTTTGTGGGCGTGTCTTGATTGTTTGTGGGTGTGGCTTGATTGTTTGTGGGTGTGGCTTGTTTGTTTGTGGGCGTAGCATGTTTGTTTGTGGGAGTGGCTTGTTTGTGGGTGTGACTTGTTTGTTTGTGGGAGTGGCTTGTTTGTGGGTGTGACTTGTTTGTTTGTGGGAGTGGCTTTGTTGTTTGTGGGTGTGGCTTAATTGTTTGTGGGTGTGGCTTGTTTGTTTGTGGGCGTAGCATGTTTGTTTGTGGGAGTGGCTTGTTTGTGGGTGTGGCTTGATTGTTTGTGGGTGTGGCTTGATTGTTTGTGGGTGTGACTTGTTTGTGGGAGTGGCTTTGTTGTTTGTGGGTGTGGCTTGTTTGTTTGTGGGCGTAGCATGTTTGTTTGTGGGAGTGGCTTGTTTGTGGGTGTGGCTTGTTTGTTTGTGGGCGTAGCATGTTTGTTTGTGGGAGTGGCTTGTTTGTGGGTGTGGCTTGATTGTTTGTGGGTGTGGCTTGATTGTTTGTGGGTGTGACTTGTTTGTGGGAGTGGCTTTGTTGTTTGTGGGTGTGGTTTGTTTGTTTGTGGGCGTGTCTTGATTGTGGGCGTAGCATGTTTGTTTGTGGGAGTGGCTTGTTTGTGGGTGTGGCTTGATTGTTTGTGGGTGTGGCTTGATTGTTTGTGGGTGTGACTTGTTTGTGGGAGTGGCTTTGTTGTTTGTGGGTGTGGCTTGATTGTTTGTGGGTGTAGCTTGATTGTTTGTGGGCGTGTCTTGTTTGTTTGTGGGAGTGGCTTGTTTGTGGGTGTGGCTTGATTGTTTGTGGGTGTGGCTTGATTGTTTGTGGGTGTGACTTGTTTGTTTGTGGGAGTGGCTTTGTTGTTTGTGGGTGTGGCTTGATTGTTTGTGGGTGTAGCTTGATTGTTTGTGGGTGTGGCTTGTTTGTTTGTGGGCGTAGCATGTTTGTTTGTGGGAGTGGCTTGTTTGTGGGTGTGGCTTGATTGTTTGTGGGTGTGGCTTGATTGTTTGTGGGTGTGGCTTGATTGTTTGTGGGCGTGACTTGTTTGTTTGTGGGAGTGGCTTTGTTGTTTGTGGGTGTGGCTTGATTGTTTGTGGGTGTAGCTTGATTGTTTGTGGGCGTGTCTTGATTGTTTGTGGGTGTGGCTTGATTGTTTGTGGGTGTGGCTTGTTTGTTTGTGGGCGTAGCATGTTTGTTTGTGGGAGTGGCTTGTTTGTGGGCGTGACTTGTTTGTTTGTGGGAGTGGCTTTGTTGTTTGTGGGTGTGGCTTAATTGTTTGTGGGTGTGGCTTGTTTGTTTGTGGGCGTAGCATGTTTGTTTGTGGGAGTGGCTTGTTTGTGGGTGTGGCTTGATTGTTTGTGGGTGTGGCTTGATTGTTTGTGGGTGTGACTTGTTTGTGGGAGTGGCTTTGTTGTTTGTGGGTGTGGCTTGTTTGTTTGTGGGCGTAGCATGTTTGTTTGTGGGAGTGGCTTGTTTGTGGGTGTGGCTTGTTTGTTTGTGGGCGTAGCATGTTTGTTTGTGGGAGTGGCTTGTTTGTGGGTGTGGCTTGATTGTTTGTGGGTGTGGCTTGATTGTTTGTGGGTGTGACTTGTTTGTGGGAGTGGCTTTGTTGTTTGTGGGTGTGGTTTGTTTGTTTGTGGGCGTGTCTTGATTGTGGGCGTAGCATGTTTGTTTGTGGGAGTGGCTTGTTTGTGGGTGTGGCTTGATTGTTTGTGGGTGTGGCTTGATTGTTTGTGGGTGTGACTTGTTTGTGGGTGTGACTTGTTTGTGGGAGTGGCTTTGTTGTTTGTGGGTGTGGCTTGATTGTTTGTGGGCGTGACTTGTTTGTTTGTGGGAGTGGCTTTGTTGTTTGTGGGTGTGGCTTGTTTGTTTGTGGGCGTAGCATGTTTGTTTGTGGGAGTGGCTTGTTTGTGGGTTGGCTTGATTGTTTGTGGGTGTGGCTTGATTGTTTGTGGGTGTGACTTGTTTGTGGGAGTGGCTTTGTTGTTTGTGGGTGTGGCTTGATTGTTTGTGGGTGTAGCTTGATTGTTTGTGGGCGTGTCTTGTTTGTTTGTGGGAGTGGCTTGTTTGTGGGTGTGGCTTGATTGTTTGTGGGTGTGGCTTGATTGTTTGTGGGTGTGACTTGTTTGTGGGAGTGGCTTTGTTGTTTGTGGGTGTGGCTTGATTGTTTGTGGGTGTGGCTTGATTGTTTGTGGGTGTGACTTGTTTGTGGGAGTGGCTTTGTTGTTTGTGGGTGTGGCTTGATTGTTTGTGGGTGTAGCTTGATTGTTTGTGGGCGTGTCTTGTTTGTTTGTGGGAGTGGCTTTATTGTTTGTGGGTGTGGCTTGTTTGTTTGTGGGCGTGTCTTGATTGTGGGTGTGGCTTGTTTGTTTGTGGGCGTGGACGCCCACAAACAAACAAACCACACCCACAAACAAACAAGCCACACCCACCCACAAACAAACAAGCCACACCCACAAACAATCAAGCCACACCCACAAACAATCAAGCCACACCCACAAACAAACAAGCCACTGCCACAAACAAGTCACACCCACAAACAATCAAGCCACACCCACAAACAACAAAGCCACACCCACAAACAAGTCACACCCACAAACAATCAAGCCACACCCACAAACAATCAAGCCACACCCACAAACAACAAAGCCACTCCCACAAACAAGTCACACCCACAAACAATCAAGCCACACCCACAAACAATCAAGACACGCCCACAAACAATCAAGCTACACCCACAAACAATCAAGCCACACCCACAAACAATCAAGCCACACCCACAAACAATCAAGACACGCCCACAAACAATCAAGCTACACCCACAAACAATCAAGCCACACCCACAAACAATCAAGCCACACCCACAAACAACAAAGCCACTCCCACAAACAAACAAGTCACGCCCACAAACAATCAAGCCACACCCACAAACAATCAAGCCACACCCACAAACAAGCCACTCCCACAAACAAACATGCTACGCCCACAAACAAGCCACTCCCACAAACAAACATGCCACACCCACAAACAAGCCACTCCCACAAACAAACATGCTACGCCCACAAACAAACAAGCCACACCCACAATCAAGACACGCCCACAAACAATCAAGACACGCCCACAAACAATCAAGCCACACCCACAAACAACAAAGCCACTCCCACAAACAAACAAGTCACGCCCACAAACAATCAAGCCACACCCACAAACAACAAAGCCACTCCCACAAACAAGTCACACCCACAAACAATCAAGCCACACCCACAAACAATCAAGCCACACCCACAAACAATAAAGCCACTCCCACAAACAAACAAGACACGCCCACAAACAATCAAGCCACACCCACAAACAACAAAGCCACTCCCACAAACAAGTCACACCCACAAACAATCAAGCCACACCCACAAACAATCAAGCCACACCCACAAACAAGCCACTCCCACAAACAAACATGCTACGCCCACAAACAAACAAGCCACACCCACAATCAAGACACGCCCACAAACAATCAAGACACGCCCACAAACAATCAAGCTACACCCACAAACAAGCAAGCCACACCCACAAACAACAAAGCCACTCCCACAAACAAGTCACACCCACAAACAATCAAGCCACACCCACAAACAATCAAGCCAACCCACAAACAAGCCACTCCCACAAAGAAACATGCTACGCCCACAAACAAACAAGCCACACCCACAAACAATTAAGCCACACCCACAAACAACAAAGCCACTCCCATAAACAAACAAGTCACGCCCACAAACAATCAAGCCACTCCCACAAACAAGTCACACCCACAAACAATCAAGCCACACCCACAAACAATCAAGCCACACCCACAAACAAGCCACTCCCACAAACAAACATGCTACGCCCACAAACAAACAAGCCACACCCACAAACAATAAAGCCACTCCCACAAACAATCAAGACACGCCCACAAACAAACAAGCCACACCCACAAACAATCAAGCCACTCCCACAAACAATAAAGCCACACCCACAAACAGACAACCAACACCCACAAACAAGCCACTCCCACAAACAAACATGCTACGCCCACAAACAAACAAGCCACACCCACAATCAAGACACGCCCACAAACAAACAAGCCACACCCACAAACAATAAAGCCACTCCCACAAACAACAAAGCCACTCCCACAAACAAGTCACACCCACAAACAATCAAGCCACACCCACAAACAATCAAGCCACACCCACAAACAATAAAGCCACTCCCACAAACAAACAAGACACGCCCACAAACAATCAAGCCACACCCACAAACAACAAAGCCACTCCCACAAACAAGTCACACCCACAAACAATCAAGCCACACCCACAAACAATCAAGACACGCCCACAAACAATCAAGCTACACCCACAAACAAACAAGCCACACCCACAAACAATCAAGCCACACCCACAAACAACAAAGCCACTCCCACAAACAAACAAGTCACGCCCACAAACAATCAAGCCACACCCACAAACAACAAAGCCACTCCCACAAACAAGTCACACCCACAAACAATCAAGCCACACCCACAAACAATCAAGCCACACCCACAAACAAGCCACTCCCACAAACAAACATGCTACGCCCACAAACAAACAAGCCACACCCACAAACAATAAAGCCACTCCCACAAACAATCAAGACACGCCCACAAACAAACAAGCCACACCCACAAACAATCAAGCCACTCCCACAAACAATAAAGCCACACCCACAAACAGACAAGCCACACCCACAAACAAGCCACTCCCACAAACAAACATGCTACGCCCACAAACAAACAAGCCACACCCACAATCAAGACACGCCCACAAACAAACAAGCCACACCCACAAACAATAAAGCCACTCCCACAAACAACAAAGCCACTCCCACAAACAAGTCACACCCACAAACAATCAAGCCACACCCACAAACAATCAAGCCACACCCACAAACAATAAAGCCACTCCCACAAACAAACAAGACACGCCCACAAACAATCAAGCCACACCCACAAACAACAAAGCCACTCCCACAAACAAGTCACACCCACAAACAATCAAGCCACACCCACAAACAATCAAGACACGTCCACAAACAATCAAGCTACACCCACAAACAAACAAGCCACACCCACAAACAATCAAGCCACACCCACAAACAACAAAGCCACTCCCACAAACAAACAAGTCACGCCCACAAACAATCAAGCCACACCCACAAACAACAAAGCCACTCCCACAAACAAGTCACACCCACAAACAATCAAGCCACACCCACAAACAATCAAGCCACACCCACAAACAAGCCACTCCCACAAACAAACATGCTACGCCCACAAACAAACAAGCCACACCCACAAACAAATAAGCCACTCCCACAAACAATCAAGACACGCCCACAAACAAACAAGCCACACCCACAAACAATCAAGCCACTCCCACAAACAATAAAGCCACACCCACAAACAGACAAGCCACACCCACAAACAAGCCACTCCCACAAACAAACATGCTACGCCCACAAACAAACAAGCCACACCCACAATCAAGACACGCCCACAAACAAACAAGCCACACCCACAAACAATAAAGCCACTCCCACAAACAACAAAGCCACTCCCACAAACAAGTCACACCCACAAACAATCAAGCCACACCCACAAACAATCAAGCCACACCCACAAACAATAAAGCCACTCCCACAAACAAACAAGACACGCCCACAAACAATCAAGCCACACCCACAAACAACAAAGCCACTCCCACAAACAAGTCACACCCACAAACAATCAAGCCACACCCATAAACAATCAAGACACGCCCACAAACAATCAAGCTACACCCACAAACAAACAAGCCACACCCACAAACAATCAAGCCACACCCACAAACAACAAAGCCACTCCCACAAACAAACAAGTCACGCCCACAAACAATCAAGCCACACCCACAAACAATCAAGCCACACCCACAAACAAGCCACTCCCACAAACAAACATGCTACGCCCACAAACAAGCCACTCCCACAAACAAACATGCCACACCCACAAACAAGCCACTCCCACAAACAAACATGCTACGCCCACAAACAAACAAGCCACACCCACAATCAAGACACGCCCACAAACAATCAAGACACGCCCACAAACAATCAAGCCACACCCACAAACAACAAAGCCACTCCCACAAACAAACAAGTCACGCCCACAAACAATCAAGCCACACCCACAAACAACAAAGCCACTCCCACAAACAAGTCACACCCACAAACAATCAAGCCACACCCACAAACAATCAAGCCACACCCACAAACAAGCCACTCCCACAAACAAACATGCTACGCCCACAAACAAGCCACTCCCACAAACAAACATGCCACACCCACAAACAAGCCACTCCCACAAACAAACATGCTACGCCCACAAACAAACAAGCCACACCCACAATCAAGACACGCCCACAAACAATCAAGACACGCCCACAAACAATCAAGCCACACCCACAAACAACAAAGCCACTCCCACAAACAAACAAGTCACGCCCACAAACAATCAAGCCACACCCACAAACAACAAAGCCACTCCCACAAACAAGTCACACCCACAAACAATCAAGCCACACCCACAAACAATCAAGCCACACCCACAAACAATAAAGCCACTAACACAAACAAACAAGACACGCCCACAAACAATCAAGCCACACCCACAAACAACAAAGCCACTCCCACAAACAAGTCACACCCACAAACAATCAAGCCACACCCACAAACAATCAAGCCACACCCACAAACAATCAAGACACGCCCACAAACAATCAAGCTACACCCACAAACAATCAAGCCACACCCACAAACAATCAAGCCACACCCACAAACAATCAAGACACGCCCACAAACAATCAAGCTACACCCACAAACAAACAAGCCACACCCACAAACAATCAAGCCACACCCACAAACAATCAAGACATGCCCACAAACAAACAAGACACGCCCACAAACAATCAAGCCACACCCACAAACAACAAAGCCACTCCCACAAACAAGTCACACCCACAAACAATCAAGCCACACCCACAAACAATCAAGACACGCCCACAAACAATCAAGCTACACCCACAAACAAACAAGCCACACCCACAAACAATCAAGCCACACCCACAAACAACAAAGCCACTCCCACAAACAAACAAGTCACGCCCACAAACAATCAAGCCACACCCACAAACAACAAAGCCACTCCCACAAACAAGTCACACCCACAAACAATCAAGCCACACCCACAAACAATCAAGCCACACCCACAAACAATAAAGCCACTCCCACAAACAAACAAGACACGCCCACAAACAATCAAGCCACACCCACAAACAACAAAGCCACTCCCACAAACAAGTCACACCCACAAACAATCAAGCCACACCCACAAACAATCAAGCCACACCCACAAACAATCAAGACACGCCCACAAACAATCAAGCTAAACCCACAAACAATCAAGCCACACCCACAAACAATCAAGCCACACCCACAAACAATCAAGACACGCCCACAAACAATTAAGCTACACCCACAAACAATCAAGCCACACCCACAAACAACAAAGCCACTCCCACAAACAAGTCACACCCACAAACAATCAAGCCACACCCACAAACAATCAAGCCACACCCACAAACAATAAAGCCACTCCCACAAACAACAAAGCCACTCCCACAAACAAGTCACACCCACAAACAATCAAGCCACACCCACAAACAATCAAGCCACACCCACAAACAATAAAGCCACTCCCACAAACAAACAAGACACGCCCACAAACAATCAAGCCACACCCACAAACAACAAAGCCACTCCCACAAACAAGTCACACCCACAAACAATCAAGCCACACCCACAAACAATCAAGACACGCCCACAAACAATCAAGCTACACCCACAAACAAACAAGCCACACCCACAAACAATCAAGCCACACCCACAAACAACAAAGCCACTCCCACAAACAAACAAGTCACGCCCACAAACAATCAAGCCACACCCACAAACAACAAAGCCACTCCCACAAACAAGTCACACCCACAAACAATCAAGCCACACCCACAAACAATCAAGCCACACCCACAAACAAGCCACTCCAACAAACAAACATGCCACACCCAAAAAAACAAATAAGCCACTCCCACAAACAATCAAGACACGCCCACAAACAAACAAGCCACACCCACAAACAATCAAGCCACTCCCACAAACAATAAAGCCACACCCACAAACAGACAAGCCACACCCACAAACAAGCCACTCCCACAAACAAACATGCTACGCCCACAAACAAACAAGCCACACCCACAATCAAGACACGCCCACAAACAAACAAGCCACACCCACAAACAATAAAGCCACTCCCACAAACAAACAAGACACGCCCACAAACAATCAAGCCACACCCACAAACAACAAAGCCACTCCCACAAACAAGTCACACCCACAAACAATCAAGCCACACCCACAAACAATCAAGACACGCCCACAAACAATCAAGCTACACCCACAAACAAACAAGCCACACCCACAAACAATCAAGCCACACCCACAAACAACAAAGCCACTCCCACAAACAAACAAGTCACGCCCACAAACAATCAAGCCACACCCACAAACAACAAAGCCACTCCCACAAACAAGTCACACCCACAAACAATCAAGCCACACCCACAAACAATCAAGCCACACCCACAAACAAGCCACTCCCACAAACAAACAAGCCACACCCACAAACAAATAAGCCACTCCCACAAACAATCAAGACACGCCCACAAACAAACAAGCCACACCCACAAACAATCAAGCCACTCCCACAAACAATAAAGCCACACCCACAAACAGACAAGCCACACCCACAAACAAGCCACTCCCACAAACAAACATGCTACGCCCACAAACAAACAAGCCACACCCACAATCAAGACACGCCCACAAACAAACAAGCCACACCCACAAACAATAAAGCCACTCCCACAAACAACAAAGCCACTCCCACAAACAAGTCACACCCACAAACAATCAAGCCACACCCACAAACAATCAAGCCACACCCACAAACAATAAAGCCACTCCCACAAACAAACAAGACACGCCCACAAACAATCAAGCCACACCCACAAACAACAAAGCCACTCCCACAAACAAGTCACACCCACAAACAATCAAGCCACACCCATAAACAATCAAGACACGCCCACAAACAATCAAGCTACACCCACAAACAAACAAGCCACACCCACAAACAATCAAGCCACACCCACAAACAACAAAGCCACTCCCACAAACAAACAAGTCACGCCCACAAACAATCAAGCCACACCCACAAACAATCAAGCCACACCCACAAACAAGCCACTCCCACAAACAAACATGCTACGCCCACAAACAAGCCACTCCCACAAACAAACATGAACAAACATGCTACGCCCACAAACAAACAAGCCACACCCACAATCAAGACACGCCCACAAACAATCAAGACACGCCCACAAACAATCAAGCCACACCCACAAACAACAAAGCCACTCCCACAAACAAACAAGTCACGCCCACAAACAATCAAGCCACACCCACAAACAACAAAGCCACTCCCACAAACAAGTCACACCCACAAACAATCAAGCCACACCCACAAACAATCAAGCCACACCCACAAACAATAAAGCCACTCCCACAAACAAACAAGACACGCCCACAAACAATCAAGCCACACCCACAAACAACAAAGCCACTCCCACAAACAAGTCACACCCACAAACAATCAAGCCACACCCACAAACAATCAAGCCACACCCACAAACAAGCCACTCCCACAAACAAACATGCTACGCCCACAAACAAACAAGCCACACCCACAATCAAGACACGCCCACAAACAATCAAGACACGCCCACAAACAATCAAGCTACACCCACAAACAAGCAAGCCACACCCACAAACAACAAAGCCACTCCCACAAACAAGTCACACCCACAAACAATCAAGCCACACCCACAAACAATCAAGCCAACCCACAAACAAGCCACTCCCACAAAGAAACATGCTACGCCCACAAACAAACAAGCCACACCCACAAACAATTAAGCCACACCCACAAACAACAAAGCCACTCCCACAAACAAACAAGTCACGCCCACAAACAATCAAGCCACACCCACAAACAACAAAGCCACTCCCACAAACAAGTCACACCCACAAACAATCAAGCCACACCCACAAACAATCAAGCCACACCCACAAACAAGCCACTCCCACAAACAAACATGCTACGCCCACAAACAAACAAGCCACACCCACAAACAATAAAGCCACTCCCACAAACAATCAAGACACGCCCACAAACAAACAAGCCACACCCACAAACAATCAAGCCACTCCCACAAACAATAAAGCCACACCCACAAACAGACAAGCCACACCCACAAACAAGCCACGCCCACAAACAAACAAGCCACACCCACAATCAAGACACGCCCACAAACAAACAAGCCACACATACCCACAAACAATAAAGCCACTCCCACAAACAACAAAGCCACTCCCACAAACAAGTCACACCCACAAACAATCAAGCCACACCCACAAACAATCAAGCCACACCCACAAACAATAAAGCCACTCCCACAAACAAACAAGACACGCCCACAAACAATCAAGCCACACCCACAAACAACAAAGCCACTCCCACAAACAAGTCACACCCACAAACAATCAAGCCACACCCACAAACAATCAAGACACGCCCACAAACAATCAAGCTACACCCACAAACAAACAAGCCACACCCACAAACAATCAAGCCACACCCACAAACAACAAAGCCACTCCCACAAACAAACAAGTCACGCCCACAAACAATCAAGCCACACCCACAAACAACAAAGCCACTCCCACAAACAAGTCACACCCACAAACAATCAAGCCACACCCACAAACAATCAAGCCACACCCACAAACAATAAAGCCACTCCCACAAACAAACAAGACACGCCCACAAACAATCAAGCCACACCCACAAACAACAAAGCCACTCCCACAAACAAGTCACACCCACAAACAATCAAGCCACACCCACAAACAATCAAGACACGCCCACAAACAATCAAGCTACACCCACAAACAATCAAGCCACACCCACAAACAATCAAGCCACACCCACAAACAATCAAGACACGCCCACAAACAATCAAGCTACACCCACAAACAAACAAGCCACACCCACAAACAATCAAGCCACACCCACAAACAATCAAGACATGCCCACAAACAAACAAGACACGCCCACAAACAATCAAGCCACACCCACAAACAACAAAGCCACTCCCACAAACAAGTCACACCCACAAACAATCAAGCCACACCCACAAACAATCAAGACACGCCCACAAACAATCAAGCTACACCCACAAACAAACAAGCCACACCCACAAACAATCAAGCCACACCCACAAACAACAAAGCCACTCCCACAAACAAACAAGTCACGCCCACAAACAATCAAGCCACACCCACAAACAACAAAGCCACTCCCACAAACAAGTCACACCCACAAACAATCAAGCCACACCCACAAACAATCAAGCCACACCCACAAACAATAAAGCCACTCCCACAAACAAACAAGACACGCCCACAAACAATCAAGCCACACCCACAAACAACAAAGCCACTCCCACA
>NC_137873.1:2176890-2181890 GCF_963924005.1 Protomyctophum bolini | reverse complement strand
TGGGATTTATGGGGAAAGGAGGAGATCGACGCTGCTAATGAAAGCACAACACCAGGTAAGCTGCAGCCAGGTTTTCTTTCCTCTCGAGTTGCATGGGTTTAACACTACAACCTCCTCCTGAAAACGTCCCTGGTGTTGTACATTTTATATACTGTAGGATAGGCTAACTTACAGATCAGATGGTCAGTGAGTTTTGACCTGTTCGAGGCACTGCTGATAATGTGGTTAAACTTTTTCCTAAGGAGGAGGAATCACAGCCAGGTAATTCATAATAATAATAATAACTGTGCCAAAACGCAGTTTTGTATGTACATTGAGTCACTGGAACAACCTCTGTGTCAGTCAGCGCAGTATTTTTATGTAATTTATTTAGGTAGGAACCAAAGTTCGCTAAGGCGGAACCTTTGTTTTTAGATCGCTCGTTTCTTACAAGACTTACATTCGTGTAACATTGGTGTGCGACCCGCATATGGGTCCCTGTTTTGGGAAACTAAGGAATAGGGTTTGGGAAGCTCACTGACTTTAATGGAACATTCTCCAAAGACCCCACCTATTTGATTTGTGAATTCTCTTTTCTTCTCGTCACCACGTCAGACGTTCACTCATGCTCGGAGAACATTTGTCTGAATGGAGGAACTTGTTTCAAGACGGGCAGCATCCAGTCAAGCGGCTGTGCGCGGAGACCGCTGTGAAACAGGTACAGTACGCACTGAGAGTAGCTCCCACAGAGCACGTTCTCTCCATGATTCACACACGCATCATTCCAGCTCTTATATCTGTCTTGACTATTGCAAATGCCTTGTTCAACTGCAATGCCTCAGCTTTAGTAGTCTGTTCTGCTCTGGCCTGGAATGCTGCATGTGAGCTTTCTAACCTCACATACAGCAGAAACCTAAAAAAACCTTGTATGTCCATGCAATCATCCATCCATCTTCAACCGTTTATCTGGAGTTGTGTCGCGGGGGCAACCTTTCCAGAAGAGAGCTCTAGACATGGGGTCTTGGCAATTTCCCACCAATGCCTAAAATAGGGAGGTCTGGTTGAGAACCGGTCTTTCCAATGAACAATATTAACACAAGCTTGTGACAACACTGTCGCAAAATTGCTTGCTCAGGGTCGGATCTATGTCAGTCTCTGCTCTGCATGTAAAGTTTAATAGAATCTACGGTGACCGTGATAGGTATGTCACGCGAGCATGGATTATATATTTATTCATTCATTCAACAAACTTGACCTACATGGAAGCTAAATAGTCTACAAGTTGTTAGTTTACATTAATGAAATCAATAGTGTTGTGTATACACAAATATAAATGTAATGTTTATATTTACAGTATACTTTTTGACGCTGTATTCATTTGGTTTGACACAACTTTTACACACAAAAATTCAAGTTCTCTCCTGAGCAGCTCAGGTAAACATTTCAGCACTCATCACAGGAGACCCGGATTCAAAAGTGCAGCTTTAAGAATTCACGCACGCACGCACGCACGCACGCACGCACGCACGCACACACACACACACACACACACACACACACTTTCCACTTTCCTTTCCTTTGTTTAAATAACTTAAGTCCATGCAGAATAACACATCGAAGAAGGTAAACTCATGATCCATGTGTCCTCCTCTCTCCCTCTCACCAGACACGGAGACATGTGACTACGGATGGCACAAGTTCCAGGGTCACTGCTACGCTACTTCCCCACCAGGAAGAGCTGGGACGTGGCCGAGAGGGAGTGTCGTGTCCACGGGGCCCACCTGACTAGCCTGCTGTCCCACGAGGAGCAACACTATGTCAACCGTACGTCCCACAAACGCTAATATGGTATCCGTTTCGCATTCGGGTTCTTGGAAACGCCCCCCAGCCACTGCGTTAGTTTGACTGAGGTTAGGTTTAGGTATGCTTTACTGAGGTTAGGTTTAGGTATAGTTTTACTGAGGTTAGGGTTAGGTTTAGGTATAGTTTTACTGAGGTTAGGTTTAGGTATAGTTTTACTGAGGTTAGGGTTGGGTTTAGGTATATACTGAGGTTAGGGTTAGGTTTAGGTTTAGGTATAGTTTTACTGAGGTTAGGGTTAGGTATAGTTTTACTGAGGTTAAGGTTAGGGTTAGGTTTAGGTGTAGGCTGTCAATCACAGCGACTGGCCAGTCACAGCGCACCATTTACTCAAATGCGAAACGGGAACCATATCAGCCCCACAAACAGTTGCTCTTTAAACCTTTGCATGCGTTGTCTTCGGGTCAAAAAGACTGGCCGCCAGCATGTTTACCATCAAAAGAATAAAAAGAAATAGTCATGTTCTTTTGTAAATGAACTCCCTCCTTGATCATGCTATGGCTTCACGCGAAAGCATTAACCCATTTAGACCTTAGTTAAAAAACATTCACAAAGAATATATATTCAAAGATTTGCGCCGCATTCTTATGATTTTTCAAAAGCAGCAGACCTACAAGCTCGTAGCGCGTCACTCTGTGGCGCGCTATGAGCTTGTAGGTCTACTATTTTTTCAATAGATAAATTATAACACAATGTTTAAGGTGAGACACCCCAGGTGAAATCATGATTTTTCTTTTTTTTTTTTTTTTGCTATTTTGCTTCCTAAACATGTTTTCTTTCAAACTAAAGCAAAATACACATTAAAAATACAGATTTAGATGTTTAGTTGGATAGTTTATTTAAGCCAATGACAGCTCGTTTTTCGGGGTGAAAAGCCACCATCTCTATTTTCATGATTGGTTGTTGGTACAAAGGAAGTGACCATATTTGGATCAGACCACAGTCAGCTTGAGGTCCAGACCTTTCCAATGATATATGCCATTATATCTGTTGTTGCCAAGGTTTGGATGAGATATTTTGTCTCAAAATAGTGGCTTCAAATAAAACGTTTTGGAATTTTACAATACAAATCTTTAAAGGCCGTTTTCTCAAAATGAGTTTTCCTCATACTTGGGACAAAGAATCTCCACTTCAGTTGAACTCACATACACCAAACTTTCCAGTCTTATTCATAACTATATTCCGCAGACATTTACACATGGATTTGTTGATATATCATTCACAGCCTGATTTACATCACATTTTATACCAAAAAAATGCCGAAAATTGGGTTTTTTATGCCTGTTGACACTATTTTCTGATTTGTGGAGTGATAATTAGAGATATCAAAAATCCCATGTGTAATTTTCTTTGTCTCTAATGTGTCAACAAAATGAAATGATAATTTTGAACCTGGCTTTATCCGATCTTCAGATTTATCGTCCCGAAATGTATGCAAATTAGCGCATATAATGCCTAATTTGCATATTTAAACATATAATTTCAGAAAACTTGTAATACAAAAAATCTTAGTTTTAATATAAGTAATCAACTGGAGAAGTTTCATTGTGATAGCTATTATTTAACTTTTTTTCCCTATTCACCTGGGGTGTCTCGCCTTAAAACACCAAAAGGGGTTAGAAGTAGCAGATCCAAAATCTCAAAACGCGTCAATGAAGCAACACGTTTTCAGCTTGTCCATCTGCCATACTTTTGAATTTGAGTCCCACGAAATGTTTTCGGACATTTCCACTCGACAGAGACGATTTTAATAGTTATAACGGTACAAACTCCTGAATAGGGGAAACACGGTCATGTTATCTCAGGAAGAATGATTCATGTGTACTGTAGAAAATGCTACTCTCTCTCTCTCTCTCTCTCTATTGTCTCTCTTCTCTCTTATTTGTGAGAGTGAAAAGTCCTAAAAAGGGCCCAGTGTAAAGTGTTGTGTTTGGCTGGCACTAGGTCTGGGGCAGGACTACCAGTGGATCGGCCTCAACGATAAGATGTTTGACAACGACTTCCGGTGGACCGACGGCAGCCACATGGTGAGAGAAGCGCACGCACGCACGCACGCACGCACGCACGCACACACACACACACACACACACACACACACACACACACAGTCCCGCTAGACTGTATATAGACGCCGCTAGACTGTATATAGACGCCGCTAGACTGTATATAGACGCCGCTAGACTGTATATAGACGCCGCTAGACTGTATATAGACGCCGCTAGACTGTATATAGACGCTGCTAGACTGTATATAGACGGTGCTAGACTGTATATAGACGCCGCTAGACTGTATATAGACGCCGCTAGACTGTATATAGACGCCGCTAGACTGTATATAGACGCCGCTAGACTGTATATAGACTCCGCTAGACTGTATTTAGACGCCGCTAGACTGTATATAGACCGTGCTAGACTGTATATAGACGCTGCTAGACTGTATATAGACGGTGCTAGACTGTATATAGACGGTGCTAGACTGTATATAGACGCCGCTAGACTGTATATAGACGCCGCTAGACTGTATATAGACGCCGCTAGACTGTATATAGACGCCGCTAGACTGTATATAGACGCCGCTAGACTGTATATAGACGGTGCTAGACTGTATATAGACGCTGCTAGACTGTATATAGACGGTGCTAGACTGTATATAGACGCCGCTAGACTGTATATAGACGCCGCTAGACTGTATATAGACGGTGCTAGACTGTATATAGACGCTGCTAGACTGTATATAGACGGTGCTAGACTGTATATAGACGCCGCTAGACTGTATATAGACGCCGCTAGACTGTATATAGACGGTGCTAGACTGTATATAGACGCCGCTAGACTGTATATAGACGGTGCTAGACTGTATATAGACGCGACGCCGCTAGACTGTATATAGACGGTGCTAGACTGTATATAGACGCTGCTAGACTGTATATAGACGCCGCTAGACTGTATATAGACGGTGCTAGACTGTATATAGACGCCGCTAGACTGTATATAGACGCCGCTAGACTGTATATAGACGCCGCTAGACTGTATATAGACGCCGCTAGACTGTATATAGACGCCGCTAGACTGTATATAGACGCCACTAGACTGTATATAGACGCCGCTAGACTGTATTTAGACGCCGCTAGACTGTATATAGACCGTGCTAGACTGTATATA
>NC_137873.1:2031890-2171890 GCF_963924005.1 Protomyctophum bolini | reverse complement strand
GGGACAATGCTCTTGTTTGTGTGAATACACTCGATTCCCCCTCCCCTCCTGTTTCTACATGGTTTCTCCCGAGGGAGAATGGTGGGGGGGGGGGTCTCTTCCTCTTGGATCGCATTGGCAGTTCCCCCCCCACTCCCGAGTCCCCACTGCTTTCAACTGCAAGGCTTGCACTCACTCTCATTCTCGGAACAAGATACAACGCGATTTGCTCTCTGCCCGTATATAAACCTGCAACGATCGGCATTTGATTTCATAACGTAACGTTTGCCAATAACATGTGGAGTTAGTCATGGACAGATTGCACATCATTATCGAGGGCCCGCCATGATACGTTGGTCGCTGATCGCAAGCCGTACTGCTGCTGCTGTTGCTTTGCTCGCATCCATCATAAGGCATCCATCCATCCACCCCCCTTTCTCGTTACAACAGGCTATTATAAACTCACCGTCGAGCAGCCTGCCCTGCACCTAATGTGATAAAATGAACGGCAGGACAAAATCGGATCGATTATTATCTGTCTATCAGCAACATACGGGTGTTTGTCTTGCAACGACAGGTGGTGCTTTTTTTCTTCCAAACACGTTGCGTGCTGCTTCTGCTTCTGCCGCATCCATCATGGATGTGATCCATCCACGATCGTCGTTGTTTTTTTTTCCAAACATGTCCAGACACAATCCGATCCAGTCTCGCGTCTCACCTTATAGATACGCGAGACTGGATCGATGAGGTTAGTGGTATGTCTGGACATGTTTGGAGCGGCACACGACAATCGACAATGTTGATTATGCAAGATCATTTCCTCAAAGCCTAGTTGCCCCCCCCCCCCCCCCCCCCCGTTACTGCGATTGTTTGTAGCTCGAATCACAGAATGAGTTCAATGAGCGTAGGGAGAGGGCACATATGGGGCTACGATTGAAGAAAGTTTCCAAGTCCGTTTTATGATCAGATAATGTGCATCAAGACTCTCTGCTTTCATAAGAAAAAAACTAATACTGTAATTGCGAATGCAATGAGCACTTACTATGAGACCTAGCAGATCACGTCTGTCTGTCTGTCTGTCTGTCTGTGTGTGTGTGTGTGTGTGTCTGTCTGTCCCGCTTACTGTATATGTGGACCTGGCCCTTTTGTGCCCATATATGGAGCTGAGTGATTTGTGAGTCATGGTGACATGAGTGTGATGGCGTGGTCCTGCTTTGGGGACTCCTTATATGGTTATGGCTGAGTCATGGTGACATGAGTGTGATGGCGTCTTTTGTGACCATATATGGAGCTGGCGTGGTCCAAGCACTAACTATGACACCCTGCAGATCATGTCTGTAATTTATTCTAATTGTTATTGCAATTTACGATCTGCGTTCGCCTTCCGCGTTCGCGCGTCTTACTCGTAATAATAAAAATCACACCCCTGTGAAGTGAGCAGTGCAATGTTGTGAAGTGAGCAGTGCAACATTGCACTGCTCACTTCACTGGGGTGTGATTTCTATTATTATTACAGTATTAGTATTTTTCTTATGAAAGCAGAGAGTATTCTGTTTCATACGGTATATAGTATGTACATGTCGCTATAGGCCTTATTTTGTGAATATTTAGTTGTTAGGTCCATGCTCTCTAAAATTATCTTTTTCAGAGAACTTTAGAGATGGCATGGGCCTGAATAACTATTATTCACAAAATAAGGCCTATAGCGACATGTACATACTATATACCGTATGAAACAGTCGACTCTCTGCTTTCATAAGAAAAATACTAATACTGTAATAATAATAAAAATCACACCCCTGTGAAGTGAGCAGTGCAATTGCACTGCTCACTTCACAGGGGTGTGATTTTTCTGGGTGGTATTTTTCTTATGAAAGCAGAGAGTCTACTGTTTCATACGGTATATAGTATGTACATGTCGCTATAGGCCTTATTTTGTGAATAATAGTTCTTCGGGTCCATGCCTTCTCTAAAGTTCTCTGGTGGGCGCAAGCTGCATTCAATAGCCAATTAGTGACAAACTGTATATGTGTACAATGTGTACTGTTTTCCTCCTAAAAGTAGACATTCAGGGCTTTCATTCGGTATATGGTTTGTATAGGATATTATTTGTGCTCAATTTTATATCGGTCTTTTGAACTAAAAAAACTGAACTGAAATGTCTGTCAACTTCAGGCCTCCATATCTCTGTTGTTTTTTTTCACAAGCAGCGTGCAGGCAAAAGCAGGTGTTAGAAAAAGGTCAATATCTCCAGAATGGAAGATGGTAGAATCATAATTTTTTTTTTTAATTGAAGTGGACAAGTTGGGCTTTCTTTTTATTTATGCGATTGTGATTCTCGCTATAAGAGGCCCCTCGCTGTGGGCCCCCCAAAAAGTTCAAAAAGCCCATGTTAAGCCTTCAGCACCAGTAAGCCAGGGTCCGCTAGAACCTGTAGCAGTCTATGTGTTAAAACAACATCTAAGTCACATTCATGTTTCTCTTAAAGGAGCTATAACATAAAATTCAACTTTTTTAAATTCTTTTGTGTTTTTGGAGCTCCCATGTGTGTTTTCTATCCCCACAAATAACCAATTTTGAACAATCAGGCCTTCATGTCATATGGGTGTTTTAATGGAAATTGCTCTCAGAAACAGCTCGACTGATTTTGGCCTCATCGTGATGTCATCAATGTCACCCTACTTTGTATAATTCCTCCTTTTCTTCAGTCTTCAGTTGCAAATTTGCATTTCCACTTTGTTTACAATGTCCACCATTGTTGATTTTCCAAGCTGGCATGGAATGGAAACAAGCCTGGTTTTATCTAGCATGAGTATTATAATGACTCAAATATTAAATAATCTGCATATCAGCACCCTCTCCACCTCAGGACATTGTGGTACTGCAGCTAAAACTGCTTTCAAAGTCCAGAAAGAATTGACAAGGCTGGTTATATCAGAGTGGTGATTGAGGCTAAAACCACTACAAATAAGCTTGAGGGACATATACAATATGATAATAAGTATTTAAAAAAAATATATATATGCATGTTAGTTGCGCTTTAACATTTGTGGTCATACCAAAAACAAATCTTTCTCTCGGAAATGATGTATAGGCATAAAAACATTTCAGTTACATACGTTATGCCATGAGTGGTAGCAACATAGTTATAGACAGACTTTATGTGAACTGTTAGCGTAACTACATTGGACACAAAAAGACAATACCATTTTAATACTAAAGTACTAGTCATTTAATATAATACTAGTCATGGCGTAATTAAAGAGGGTTTGGAATTGTAACAGCTGAAATCAATACTATATCAGTATTCTGATATTAACATGCGTGCCGCATTAAGTGAAGGTGGGGGCCGCATGTGGCCCCCGGACCGCCAGTTGCCCACCCCATGACTTAAACCATTTGTTAAACCAAGCCTGAACACAATCAATTGATTCATCAATAAACAATTCACACACACACAGGTCACCCATCTGACCACTTTAACATGCGACGAACACTTCTTTTAGTGGGTTCCTGATTCAGAAAATGTAGGGAATATTTAATTTAATATTTCATTCATATTTAATATTAGGCATATACACCCTTGACATATCCAATATATTGTTGCTGCCGGGCAGAAACCTCTTATCTCCATATTTGAACTGTAAATGCTCCAGTTTTCTGAAATAAATGTTTTCATTTCATTAAAAAAAAAAAAAATTGCAGACCTTACAAGCTGGTAGCGCGCCACTCGGTGGCGCGCTACCAGCTTGGTGTTTCGCACCAAGGTGTTTTCGCAAGGTGTTTCGAGTCAGTTTTGGGTATTGAGCTAAAAGGCAACAAAGCAGAAATGCACGGCCATTTTGTGCACACGCCACGGGCACATCCTGCAGACAGTGTAGCAGCATATAGGTAATAATAAGTGAATAAAAAGAGAGGGAGAAAAACAAGCACAGAGAAGACTCAGTGGTTTTCTACACTGACTGGATCAAACTCCGAGGGTGTCAGACTGGAAATGTCACCTAGGAGTAACTGAAATAAATCACACCTTTGGAGCTTGATCCAGTGTGTACCAAAAATACTGCTTCCACCCCCATAGCACAGTATCTCTCGACCAATCAGTGGCGGAGCTCTACCACGCTTAAATGAAAATTTCGGACCAGACGTTTTTATTTATAAAAATAACTCCATGCCGAGTGTTCGATACCGACTTACCTGCTGTGCGGCTCAAACGGTAAATCTCTTCTTAAATCGCGCAAATATGTATTGTGTTGTACTGTTGTACTGTAGATGATGTGGACAAATTAAGTCCGCAGAATGTTATCGCTCTGTGGCCAGATGCACCACGGTTTTAGTTTTGTAACTCATTTTTTTCTCACCCAGTGTCAATTATTATCGAATGTAATCCTGGGCTCTACACTCCCTCTGCCAACTTGAGGAGAGCAACGGACCGACCTCATATGCTTCCTTCAATGCATGAGGAGTCCAAGGTCTTTTCACCCGACAGAGGGGAGTTTGCCCCGGTTGGACCTATAGTGCGTGGGAGCAACACGTTATTATTCCAACTAGTTCCTTTCCCCTCCATTAGGCGCCCCCGGCTGGCCAGGGGGAGGCAGTTTAGAGAAAAAGAGACAAAGTAATTTTGTGTAAGGAAACATGTTAATTTGTGGCCTGATCGGGGAGGGGCAGCAGCACGCTCCGATGATCCCGTCCAGACCCATTCATCAGCAGGAGTATAGAACCTCACATTAAGCTGCTTAAATGTGGATTATCAGTGTTTATTCTCCCCTGAGCACCCCTCCTTTCTCATGCCTGGACGGCCCAGACAATGATGCCTCTCGCCGCAGAAATCGATAGCTGTCCCCCGCCGACAGAGATGCAATCAGCTCAGCACTGTGTGTGTCTTTTCTTTCCGATATTCCCTTTGTTCCGTTGTGGAAAGTATAGCTATATTACAATACCCAGCAGTACATTAGTGCAATAACGGCTACACACTTTCAAATTAAATTCAAGGCCTGAAGTTGGGCTTAAACAAGAGTTTCAATGTTATAATTAAATATACAAGAGTTGTATGTGGGCTTCCCAGGGTGCATTTTTACACTCTCACTGCATGTTTAACAAAACGAATCTTTTGGAAACGGTCTCCTCTTGCTCCTTATGCAGCTCTCATCCCATCTTGGAACCTCAAAGCCATTACAATTACTCTTTGTGTGTCGATATCTGAAGCATCCGCTGGTAATTCCACTCATCGCTTGCATCTCTGGATGCCTCGGGAAGTGTATTCAATGAGTTCCTGTGAGCTCTTACTTGCACATCGTCTCTGTCGGGTGGAAACCTCATATCTCCAAAACGGTAGCAGATCTACAAGCTCGAAACGCGGCACAATAAAACCGCTATCAAGGAGCACCTACGGACAGTTTGCAAGTCCAACACCCACATTCCTTCAAAATAGGGGTGTTGGAAAAACCTCGGAAACCTCGGAACCTGTTAATGTGCACGACTTGTGAAATAGTGATAAGCTGGTGGTGTAACTGGTGTTATAGGACTTAATTACCGCAAAAGACCTGTAAATAATAGGGTCTCCAATGGCATACAGCCAATACACGATACGAGCTCGAGCCACAGTACGAGCTCACAACTCATCATGTTTCGACGTGTAAGCTATTTTCGGGGGGGAAAAAAATTGTGTAGAGGACAGAGTATAGATGGCTGGGGGACCCCGGTCAACCAAGAGAATATAGGGTTGGGGTATATACTGTAGGGTTTAAGTGCTAAGACCTCGGTGCAAGACCTATGAGCTTATAGATCTGCTATTTTAGAAAAATCGTGAAAATGTGGTGCAAATTTTGAATACAGTATTCCAGAGTGAACATTTTTATATATAAAATATCTTTGCTTCTGGGGGGTTCAGGGAACCGACCCCCATCTGAAAATATAATTTTCCATCTGAAAAATATTATTTTCAGATGGAGGGTCAGTGGCCCGCACACGTAGCGGCCCGGGCCCACTCAGCAACCGTTTTTAACCCATATCTTTGCTTCTTGGGGGTCCCATGTTACATTGAGATGGTATAGAGATGGTCAGCGGCCGAATATACCGTATATAATGTTTGGGGTCCTTGACATGAAATAGTTTGAGAGCCACTGAATTTATTTGATTTAGAAGACATTAGAATCTGGACTCGGTTCTCAATGGGTTAAAGGCGCACAAGAAATATTGTTAAAAATTAAGAGTAACGTAATGCACGATGGCAATTTAATTGCCGTCTTTCATGTTAACTATCATGCCAGTGTGTGTTTTACTCGGCTATCCCTCAATAATTGCCTGCTGAAATGACAGCACTCCAGTAGATATGGGAGCATGTGGGTCAGACCGCTCTACTTGCCTTCATGAAAATCAATCCAGCATGGCGGACTACATGTGCGTGCGACCCGTGCGTGCGTGCGTGCGTGCGACCCGTGCGTGCGTGCGTGCGACCCGTGCGTGCGTGTGTGATTGATCTGCAGCTCCTACTGTATTCTCTGGCCTCCTCTCTGTTTCTTCAATGCCATTTCTCTCTGCCTTTCCCCCTTCTTCTCTCTGTCTTTATGCATCACTTGCTTTCACTCTCTATTTCTTTCTCCATCTCCCATATAATACACCACCTCTCTCTCTCTCTCTCTCTCTCTCTCTCTGTCTCTCATTCTGCCAGCACTCTTTCTCTCACTTGGTCTCCCTCCCTTCCTCCCCTCTCTCCCCCCTCTCTCCACCTCCTACTCCATGGTCCAGCCTTCCTCAATAAGAGGAGACACCATTTGCAGGACTGTATTTATTTGGCACCAATACATTATTCATAAATGTGGCCAAGAGCAGAGCAGAGCAGAGAAGCCCATTAGTCGAGGCAAACGTCCCCTTTCCAGCCCTCCTGGACCCTCATTAAAATGTTTTGGAAATGTCACTTGAAAGGGGATTTTTAGAAAGAGGCGTGGAATGTGGAGGACTGGGAGAAACTGTGCTTTGTGCGCTACCAAGCTTATATATAGAGAGACTATACGTTTTGGAGAAATTATTTCATATCGCCTCTCTGTCGGGTGGAAGCCTTGTATGTCCAAAACTACTTTTCACAATTCAAAATTCAAAAACGGCAAAAGTAGCAGATCTACAAGCTTGCGATCTGCTACTTTTGATGCAGTAGTGTGATCAACTATAGGGCGTTAATTTACGGAAAAACACAAAAAGTAAAAAAAAAAAAAACATATGGAGATAAGAGGTTTCATCGACGATATCCTTTTTAACGAAACGGAAAATAGAACGGAAAAGGAAAAAATGATAATATGCCTTTTCCCTTTTCATAATTTGCTCTCCCCTGCAGAGATCTAGGAATGTGCTCCGGCGGCGGCCCTGTGGGTCGCTGCCTGACATTGTGAATTCAAACAGGGTCTGCTATAATCTGTAATGAGAGCAGAGAGAGAGAGAGAATGAAAGATTGAAGGAGGGAGTAGGATGGGAGATGAGAAGTTTGTGCACTCTGAAGTTTGAAACATTGATAGATTTCATGCCATATGTGAGGCGGGTATAAGGAGAAGTAATTTTGAGAGACAGCCCAAGCTATGTTTCAGTTTTTTCTTCTTCATAAAATAACCTAACCCTGGGTTCACAGTGGTTCATTTAATGCTCTGGATGTTGCTACTGTACAAAATGTTAGGCGTTTAAACAGATGCTCTCATTCCGTCTGAGTTACAATGTGCAAGTTCAGAGAAGATGGCATGAGCCCTAGACAGCAAATGATAAGGGTAATCGTTCAAGTAAACAGAGTGCAACGGAAACAATCAAGGCAAGGCAATATTACTGTCGTTGTATGGCACGTTTCAGCAAGGAATTTGACAAAACATTGGCATTGAGGCGAAAGAGGAGAAGATACAGTACAGTATGTTATAAAAGGACATTTACAGCACTACAGTTTTTGTAATTTTGTCAAATCTGTCTGAATTAATACCAGTAAGACGCCCTGAGGCCCTGAGGGCCGGCCCTCCCATCAGGCAGAACAGGCAGTTGCCCGGCCTAGGGCATCATGACGGGAGGGAGGGCATCTACCAAAAGAAAAATATCACTCATATGTGACAAAGTACAGTAAAGTAGTGCTTTAGGACACAAGGTCATTTTTCAGCTTTTTTCTGATAGCTTTTCAGCTATCAGAAAGATAACCAGAAAACCCAGATTAGAGGGACTAACAGGAAATGCACGTTTTCATAGTAAATGTGACTTGCGGTCGCAACAATGTTTCTTCACGTTTTGTTGACTCTATTTTAACCCATTTTCGGCGGGAACCCCTTTTTGTGTTAGCATTATGTTATGCTTTAGCTATTGAAAAATAGCAGATCTACAAGCTCATAGCGTGCCACCGAGTGGCGCGCTACGAGCTTGTAGGTCTTCTATTTTTGAAAAATCGAAGAACGACTGACATAGAAACGTAGCTTTTTCAGAAAACTCTCAGGAATTAGAAGACATTTGTAGAATCTGATCTCATGTCAAAATGGGTTAAAAGTAACTGCTGCAAAAAGTAACTAGAATCTAGATAAAGAGTAAAGACCACAGCTGACTTCTGTCTTAACATCATGCTATCTAAAAGCAAGCTGGCATCTGTCTAAACAGCATGCTATCTAAAAGCAAACGGTATACTGTATACTTTCTATCTAAGTAACATATCGTTTCTGTCGGGTGGAAACCACATTACATTTGATTTCTGTATGTCTGTTACTTTAGTTTTCAGGATTCAAATTCAAAAGTAGCAGCTCAAAGCTGTGCCGTGTTTCGAGCTTGCGCATCTGCTACTTTTGATGCTTTTGTGTCACGCTTTAGTATGATCAAGTAGGACATAAAAAAATAATAAAAAAGTTAGAATACGGAGTTAAGAGGTTTTACGCCTGACATAGCAACAGTATACAGTTGGAGTATATGAACTGCATAGTATAACGACTATCGTTAAAAAATAGGCAACAAGAAGTGATTGTAGGAAATAGGAATGGAGGGGTGCGATGTGGTGAATTCTGTTGTCCATCTGTCTTGCTATTGTGTTCCTATTTCCCTATTTTGTATTCCAGCCTCCTCCGAGGGGGCGGGGGGGGGGTCGACTGTTTGGCTTTGAATTAAGGACTGTGCCTTTCAGCGGAGTGTAGTTTATCTGGAGAGTATGCGCCTAATGTCCACTGTTTACCCGCGGAAATATCTAGACTGTATGATGAATGCTCACTATCTCCCCTGCACGCACATGCACACACACACACACACACACACACACACACACACACACACACGTGCGTGCGCACACACACACACGCATACTCTCTCACTCACAAAGCCATTTGCTCAGCCCCCTCGATGCTGGCTAGGCATAGCAATGAGGTACCAGTGGAAGAGGATGAAAGAGCCACATTCAATAGTATCCTCCAGCCGCAGCACCATCAGCTAGTGTTTATACGCACGCTAACTAATACCTGACCCCCCCAGGGTTATGATGTCATTTGGTGGTGTATTTCGATTGGGCATTTTGACTCAAAGGCTTTCAGCTTTCAGGAAGAAACAAAAATACACAGAGAAGACATACTTGAATATTATAACCACACCTGTGGGTCTATTAGAGTAATGTTAACTCCCTAGAGACATGCAAAACAGAAAACGTAAAACAATCGGCACGGCACTCCATCTTTGACGGAGCATAAGCGGCACGTTTTGAGCTTGTTGATCTGCAACTTTTGCTGTTCTTGACGATGATGGTCTAGCTCTAGCAAACAGCGGGCCCATGCATTGCTTGCTTGTTTGTTTATTGTTAAATAAAAACAATAAATCTACATACATGCGGTTGGATCCACTTATAAAAGTGCCACCGAAAAGGTGTAGGCTGAAGCCAAGGCTTATGCTGTCTACCCTTTATGAACATGGCCTGTTTTTTTACGACAATACTTTCTTTGTATTGAAAGATCTTTTTGGATTGAAAGATAGTGTAGAGGTGAACGTATATCTTTATTTTAGTTTGGCAGACTATTCCATAACAGAATCCATCAAATATTGGACAGAACATTGACCCTGGAGTGGTTCTAAACTAAAGAATTGCAGAATGGAGACTGTCTGGTCATGTCATCGCTATTTTGGGGTCATTATACGTGATAGAATATTCAAAAACTTTTAGCATAAATTGCAGATCTATCAGCTTACAATGCGTCCAATTGTGATGCATTGTGAGCTTGTAAATCGGCTACTTCCGCTCTTTGAAATAGGGCTTGAATGGTGAAATGAAGTCAATCAAGTCAAACATTGAGAGACTGTGGATGACAGGCTATTACAGTAAAGGTTATTACAGTAACTCTCTCAAATCTGTGTTGGATGACGGGTGAATGTCGTCGGGTGAATGTCCCAAACGGGATTCAAATTCAAAAAACGCAAAAGTATCAGATACAAGCTCAAAACACGTCGCTTCGGGCCACATTTAGAACGTGCTAATCTGCTACAGTATGTTTTATATTTTTGCGTGACGCTGTAGTATGATCAAGTAGGGCGTTCATTTTCATTTAAAAATGTTGAATATGGAGATACTGCAGACGGCAACGATTATGTTATATCAACGGCGCTTGGCTGATCGTAGTAAAGAAAAACTAATATTTAGCCTATTTGACTATAGGTTACTCTGTATAATTTCTGGTTCAGTGGGGACGGTTAGTGTGGCTATGCTTGTTATGTATTGATTTTGTTTAACCTCAGCAGCTGAGCCAGCTCTTTGGATATGTCTTGTGTGGGATGCGTCACGTTATGCAACCATTATACAAACAGATATACAAAGTGCAGTCAGAAGCCCTTCTCCGCCCACGCACGCACGCACGCATGCACGCACGCACGCACTCACGTGCACACACACACACACACACACACACACACACACACACACACACACACACACACACACACACACACACACACACACACACACACAATACAATACAATTATACTCATGAGGTTAATAAAATCCTTTATCACAGGACTGAGGTTATAATAGTCAGATGTATAGTACAGCTGTGTATCTTCAGCATGACAGGACACACTGTGTCTGTGTAGGTCCACTAATGCAGATTGCTCCGAGACCAGCTGTCTTTTAGGCAGGATGAAAACCCATTAACGTGGCACTTTGTATAACTTTTTTAACTGTTAATGGGATAAGAAGATCCTAGTCTCGTGTAGCCAGACAACTATTCCACACTATATATAGAGTCTGGAACTTCGTGCGTGCGTGCGTGCGTATAATGATGTATTAGCATTTAGAAAGGGCCTTCTAATTCGGAATTCATTTGGCCACGTTTGCAGTGGGGGTCAAATGAACAGCGTATTGCATTTGTTTTAAGCTATATGGTCCATCTGGACGAAGCCAGCATTTATTTCAGAAATAATTAATTTATTCGAGTTGCATCTCATATTGTGTTCAGCACCATCTCTCACCCCTCAAACATCTGAGAAGACTTTTTTTTATGAGGTAGAAATTGGTGTGTGTGCGTGTGTGTGTCTGTGTGTGTGTGTGTGTGTGTGCGTGCGTGCGTGCGTGCGTGCGTGCGTGCGTGCGTGCGTGCGTGCGTGCGTGTGTGTGCGTGCGTGCGTGCGTGTGTGCGTGCGTGCGTGCGTGTGTGTGTGTGTGTGTGTGTGTGTGTGTGTGTGTGTGTGTGTGTGTGTGTGTGTGTGTGTGTGTGTGTGTGTGTGTGTGTGTGTGTGTGCGCGAGCGTGTGCGTGTGCAGCACAGTCAGCCAGATGCCTTTAATCTCTCTCCACTTGATAGATTCATTGAGGGATCTCTCTGTTCCTCCTGCTTCTCATTCTCTCCATCACTGTCTGCTTTATGTTCCTCTCTCTCTCCATTCCTCTCCATTTAGCCGTCATCCTCTCTCTACCCCACTGGGTCTCTATGCATGTCCGCCGTTCCTCTCTCTCTGTCTATGCAGCAGTTAAACGTCTGGCAGGCAAGCTGCCCTACTTGATCGTACTATACTTTCTAACTTGCAGATCTGCTACTTTTGATGGTGTAGTAGTTACTACACCATCAAAAGTAGCAGATCTGCAAGTTAGAACGTTTTGAGCTTTCAAGATCTCCTACTTTTGCTATTTTTTTTTTTCATTTGAATCCTGAGAAAGTTAACAGTTTTGGACTTGTATGCGTCCGTTCATCATTCCGTTCCCTTTCTCTCTTCTCCTCTCCTTTCCTTCTTTGCCTCGTGTCGTCTTCTTTTGTTCCTAAAGCAATTCCCCTTTCTTCTATATCGCGGTGCTTGACAAAAGACTGCAAAAGAAAGGCATATACTTCTATTCACATCACATCTCATCACATTATTGTTAAGTCTAAACCATGCCAGCAGAGGTGGTCGGGTGGAAATGTCCAAAACGGTTACTTTTCAGGAATTGCAACGGCAAGCAAGGTCACAAGCTGAAAACGAGCCTGTGGATCTGCTATTTCCAATGCATTTGTGTGATGCTGTAGTATGATCAAGTTTACAAAAAATGTAATAAAAACTCAAAAAAGTTAATACATGGAGATAAGAGGTTTCTGCCCGACAGCGAGGAAACAGGGAGTTGACGAGGCAGATCCATCTGGCAAGGTGCTGTGTGGAATCTGTGGACTGTGGCTGACTGCTGAGAGACTGGAGCTGTATACGTACGTCCAAGCAGACGATAAAACCTGATTCACGGACCGGTATACTTGACAGTCAGTCAGTGTCGCTCTCCAAAATCAGCAGCAGGAGAGAGAGAGAGAGAGAGAGAGAGAGAGAGAGAGAGAGCTGAGCTTGTAGATCAGGTGTTTGCATCGATCCTGCTCTGTAAGAGAGTGGACATGTATGGCGTGACTCCCTGTCCCCGAGCCTGTACAGTCTGCTAGCTGTTTCCCACAGTTCTGCCACTTTTGGGCAGAATTAACCTCAGCTCTCTTAATTAACATGTACATAGACCTGCCTCACTGCTGAGGTTAAACTAAATCAATACCTAACAAGCATGGGATCCACAAAGCGTAGCCCACGTAACCGTCCCCACTGAACCAGAAATGATACACTGGTTCAACAAGCTACACCACTCTTGTAGAATCTCAATGGGAGTAACCTATAGTCAAAAGGTTTTTCTTACTACGAGCAGCCACCTTTCGATCGTTGCTGCCTCATATCTCCATATTCTAACCTTTTGTAAATGAACGCCCCTATTTGATCATATTACAGCCTCACACAAAAGCATGCGTTTTCAGCTTGTACATCTTACTTTTGCTATATTTTTATTTGAATCCTAGACGATAATAGTTTTGGACATATTGTAGGAGGTTTCCAGGCGATCCGAGACCAGAGATCTCCTCCTCCTATACTCATAGGTCTGGTGACATCTAAATTGAGTGAATAGGCTACAGCTGGGTGGTGGAAAGATTAAAAGAAAAATAACAGCATGGCAGAGCCAATGCAAAGACTTTAGGGCATCCTTGACATTGATATTAAGGACTGGTGTTCAGAGCAGTGGGTTTGTTAGTGCTGGTTTTCTTCACGGCCAAAGGCGATTCAATTAAATTCCGATTTCCCCAGACATATATCCGGTTGCGCAGAGATCTATGATCGTCCGGCGAGACTACATGAACCCTAGCATCTCCACTCTGGGCATGTGTATATAGTCGTAATTGGCAAACATTTGGCTTTGAACATGATGTTGAAAATATGATGTACAAGCTCACAAACCTCGTATAGACTCTTTCAGAGCCCCGTAAAAGGGAGGAGACCAATTTCAGACACCTTTTGAAAGTCTATGAACAAAAATATATACAAGATTGTAGATCTGCTATTTTTGATAAGGGTGCATCCGTTGGTAGTCCGACAGGAATTAGTCTGATAACACCATCGCTCCCGACATGCGTGACAGGTTACAACTAACCCTTATTGGCAGGTTAAAGCTAACCTGTGGCTTCCTGTGAGTTTAGGTTTAGGGTTGGGTGTCGGACTCATCAGGTAGTGGCTATAGAGGGAATTCAGGGGGCGCCCTTAATGGATAAGCGAGTAATGGAACATTTGGTATACGTCTGAATCTGCATGTCATCCCCCCCCCCCCCCCCCTCTCTCTCTCTCTCTCTCTCTCTCTCTCTCTCCTGCCTTTCCTATCTCTCTGTTCAGTGTTCACTGAATCTATTTTAAATGAATTGTCGTTGTCAGTCACAGTGTTCATTTGTGTTATTGATGTGCCTCGTTATACATGCATGCATTATTTCAAGGCACAGAACTTTGAAACAGCCGGATTCACCTTCACCATGAATTAGCTTTCCAAAAGGAAATCACCTGAGGAGAAAGGAGAGGGTTTTTGGAAAGTGGGATGACAGCCTCTGGGAGGAGGTATTTTAGACTAATTACAAGGCCAGGATGGCACCGCTGACAGACAATCTTGCAAGTGATAGGCTTTCAGCAGCAGAGTTAGTGTGTAAGGCAACAGCACCACCTGTTGGTGTTGAAGCACACAGCAAAGGAACACCACACCTACAGCTGTCGGGCAGAAACCTCCAATCTCCTTCTTTTTTTTTTTTTACTCTCATATTTTTACTAAAACTTTTCCTTTTTTTAATTAGCGGCACGCCCGTGATCATATACCTCAGCGTCACGCAAAAGCATCAAAAGTCCAGGCAGATCCACAAGCTGGAAATGCAGCCAAAGTGTGGCACTTTGATGCTTTTGAGTTTGAATCCAATTTTCATCATATTATGAGGTTTCCTCCCGACAGAGACGATGTAATGTAGCCTACTGTATGTCCCTTTGAACCATCAACATGTTATGAACGCATAACAAGTTTAGACGTTTTAGGTCCCTTTATTATTTATATTATCATTCTTGTTTTTTTATGGATGCGTTTCTCCTACACTGCCTAAACTGCTACAGTACACAGATCAGAAACTTTGCCCAAAATAGTGATGCCAGGGTTCACATGTGATGTGGTTATCATTTAGGCTATAGCAAACAAACAAGGTGAATGAAATTCATGAATGATACAAGACTCCACCCTCCCCCTCCCCCCCCCCCCCCCCCCCTCTCTCTCTCTCTCTCTCGCTCCCCCTCCCTCTCCCTCTCTCTCTCTCTCTCGTCCACATCCAGGTTCAACAAGATCCAGAACACGAAGAACACGATGAAGAGGGACGGCATCAGCACGCTGACCTACCGGGTGGTGCAGGTGAAGAGGCATCCCCTTTTCACCAACATCTCTGTGGAGATCGGCAAGGCCCCGCCCAGGCCCTTCAAGGGCTAGGGAGAGAGGGAGAGAGAGGGAGAGAGAGAGGGAGAGATAGACTGCTTGAAGGAAGAGGGGGGGGGGGGGGGGGGTGGCACAACACACACCTGGACTGAAAGCATTATGAGAGTGAACAGATGGAGGGAGAGAGAGAGAGAGAGAGAAGAACTGGACACAGATAGTGGACACAGACGAGGTGGATGGAGGGCAGGATAAGGACTGACTTAAGAAGCGCATAACAGGCTCTCTCTCTCTCTTTGCCTAATTTTTTTCCCCCACATCACACATCACCGGTGCATGGTGGGAAATAGCTCGTGCTTGTAGATCTTCTATTTCCCGCACGTGCGCCTAGCCTATGTTTGAATGGGGCTTGAGGAGACACTTCAATGGCTCAACGCAAACCGTGTACCTTGACCAATCAATGACCTTATAACACCACAGTGTCCAGGCCAATAGGGTGTCTAGGAATGTGGATTTAACGGACCAATGGCTTGCTTCGAACTTGGGGTCGGCTGGAAACGGGAACTTTGTCCCACGAGACCGCTCCGGTGAGCGCAATAGGACTAGTACTCGCACGGCTGAGGAACATTGGAAGGAAAGTACAGTAGCCAATGACGATGTTTGGAATATCAGTGCATATCACAGTTTCAAATGGAACAGTATATATAATACGGTACATATTCAACAGTAACCAATCATTCCTTGGAATATTGGAAATGGACCAATGGCTGTAGCCTCCATCCTTCAGCTTGACCAATGACGAACGCCAGGCTTTTAAAGCGCCGGAAGTCAGAGCGATACAATATACAGTACTATACTACTATGTCTCCCATGGAAGGAGGAGCATACAATCAATTAGTAGCACACAGAAAAAGGTACGATTTTTTCAGGACAACAGATTTTTACAAAGGTTGTCCATGGATTAGATCATTATCAAAGCATTCGTTATGGGGATGAGTGGAGAACATCGGCCGCCTGCAGGCGACACGTCAAGACAATTCACAGACGGTTCAGAACGGTGGTCGGAGGAGTCACACAGAGCCAACCGCACGTTCTTAGGGGATTTGGAGATACTTATTGGACATTTTGGGTGACTCACATACAGTAGCCTACAGTGTATCTAAGATATTGGAAAGTCCACATTATTGTCTATACCGGATGAGTCGCATATCGAAAGTATAACGGACGTTTGCCCGTGCGTCGAAGATTGTGGAGGTCGGGGACAATAATTGATCTGTTGTTTTACCCGAGAGACGGTATATCAGTCAATCACATCCTCCAGTGAGTAAATGAATGTGTACTGTGTTTGCCTACAGTGTAACTGCAGGAGACAAATGGATACAAGATACATGTTCTGTCATGGTCTCCACCATCTCCAGGAACAACGGAGAACTGTGGCTAGCTGTGCCGTGAGAAACACTCAGAGAGTTGACTGAGAGCAAGCATATCGAAGACACGAGAGGTTTTTGAAAATGCCTTTGAAACGGAATAAAAGAGCGGAACAAAAACAGACCGGTGTTTACGCTGACGACTCCGTCTTTTAACCCCATGTGGCTCTTGATTGCAACTCAGTTTTAAGCGCCTCTGTTTGTAGACCTCACACACGGCGGCCATCTTGCCACCCTGCTTTTTCAATGCAAAATGTCGACATGGCCGCTGTGTGAATATGGTCTATGTACGTGATTCTGCTAAAATCATGATAGAAACGGGAGACATTTTTTGTTCCAATACAAAAACGTTTAACATCCACAGCATTCTGCATCTATATTTTAGCTCCGTAAGATAGACAGAATAGATTGAAATGTTGTCATGTACTACACACTGTACAGTATGTGTGGTGGGGGATTTTCCTGCTGTCTGACTTTCAGCTATTAATTTTGGCGATTAAACTAGAGATCTATATTAAAGATCTAGAGCATATTGATTATATAAATGTCTGAGGGACATCAGTCAACCACATTAGGACTGGAGGAAGAAATATGTATACCATTTTACGAAGCTGAGGGCAGTATAGTAGTATACTTAACACTGCAGAGACAGGTACGAGGTTCTGCCAGGTTATTTACCTGCGTTCACATGTGTTATTGGAGGCTCTAGCAGTGCAGCTGTTGAGGAACACGGTTTCAGAGTGAACGCCTCCGTAACATAACAGGGAGCTACAGTTAACCCATTTTGGGCGGGATTCGCGGGAACCCCTTTTGGTGTTTTAAACATTATGATATAATTTAGCTATTGAAAAATAGCAGATCTACAAGCTCATAGCGCGCCACCGAGTGGCGCGCTATGAGCTTGTAGGTCTGCTATTTTTTTTAATTGTGAAAATTTGGCGCAAATGTTTGAATATACATTATTTCAGAGCCAACGTTTTTAACTCAAATCTTTGCTCAGGCCTAAATGGGTTAACCTGCAGTGCTAGCATGTGGGTACAGTAGGGTACAGTAGTACGGTGGGTCTTTAACATGTGGTTACAGTAGGGTACGGTGGGTCTCTAAGGCCCCTTTTCCACCAGGGCTGAACCGGTTCGGTTCATTTTTCACGCCTAATATTGAACCAGTTCAGAGTGGTTCGACGGAGTGAATGGTTCCCTGAAAGCACCAAAGGTTCCAAGAATCTAGAACGGAACCACTTCTATAGAACCAAAGTTCTTTCTTTTTGGTGGAAAAGGGGCCAAAGTGGGGTCCGGGCCGGGACCAGGGGGTCGATCCCGGGGCCCAGGGGGTCGATCCCGGGGCCCAGGGGGTCGATCCCAGCTGGATGAGTGATTCACTCTATACAGCGTAGGTCTTGCCCAGCGTGGTTCCAGGGAGTCAGTGGGTTCATACCAAATGGACCCGTTGGTTCCATTTGTATACACTGTCAGAGTGTGTAGGGGGAGACCTTCACATTTTAAAACTTTGAGAAACACTGTTCTAATCTAATCTAGTCTTTTTTGTAAAGCGTCTGCAAAAAGGTGTATCAGATGCAGGCCACGTGGGGTTGAAATGTGAGTGGAGCTGTCAGGATAAACGCCTGCTCGGTTGCTTTTGAGGGAGAGGGAGATTCTGTGGAAAGAACAGCTGACTCCTGTGGGTTTGTGATGAGTCTTCATTAGAGACTGTTTTCCGCCGCTCGGCAGGAGACTGGCTTAAAGCTAATGGGTCCCCCCCCCCCCCCTCCCCCTCCCCCTCCCCCCCTTTTTTTTTAAAGGTCATTTTTACACCGCCATGTAACCCGGGAGTTTAATATTAAAGTCACTGTTCATTAAAAAAAACACTCTATTACTACTATTACCATGTCACTCTGTTCTGTTATTTTTTAATTTTGTTTTACTTTTAATCTTTTTCTAAGAGGCTATCATATCCTGGAGGAGGAAATGATAAAGTGTCAGCAGAGGTCTCCGCCAGTGGAAGTTGTGAATTTCAGCACCATAATGAGGAGTACGCGGCGCCCGTTTGAGTGACTTGGGTTTTCATTATCACCGTCTCGTCGATTCCTCACCAGAGACTCATTAATCAGAAAGGCCTTATTTCTGAGCTGACAGGCATAATGAATCAAACCTTCAGCCATGTACTGTAGTAGGTTGTAGGCATACAATTAGTCTATATTTTTACTGAACTCGTTCAAATTACATTAAACGGAGAAGAAGTATGATGTCTTCATTTTTAGTCTCGTACTGTACGAATGTTTACTGAACGATGTTTAATCTTTGCTGTGTGCAACACAAATCAACAAAATCTTGCTTCACCATTTATTCATCCATATACAGTACAGTACTCTGTCGGGGGTGGAAACCTCATATTTCCAAAGTTATATGATAACATTTCAAAAGTAGCAGATCAAACGCTTCGTGCCACGTTTTGAACTCATAGATTTGCTACCTTTGATTATTTTGTGTGAGACTGTAGTATGATCAAGTAGGGTGTTAATTTACATTAAATAACCCTCATAAAATTTGGAGATAAGAGGTTTCTGCCTGACAGCAACAATATGTACTGCAGCATAACTACAAACCCATGTTGACCGAAGTCCCCCCATATACTGTACTACATACAGTATATGAAATCGGTATGCCAAGCGAAGCTTCTGACAAAAATCCTGACCATGACCGCCAAACATTTTGTGGGACAATTGTTGGAATTCTGCATCTGGTATTCCATTTTGGGTTTAGTCTGTTTCCAGTCATTTACAGCGAGTCTTTCCTTTGGTAAAGTCTGGAAGTCCAATGGTTTCTGTTATGTACACTCTCAGAGTTACAGGCTTAGTGGTCCCCAGACCCCACGTCGTTAGATGACAAAATGGATATCGACGTCTGCTGAGGCAGCGGAGTGACGGTGACAATGCATCATGTGCAATTCAGTACAGTTACCATATCTCTCCATTGAATTACATTCCCTTTTTCATATAGGACTCCTGTCTGTCTGCGAGTCGATAGCAGCACACTATTGTGTTGTTCTCCGGTGTGCTGAATGCACCATGCTGCTGTCACGTTCACTCACACTTGATCTTCATTTGGATGGAGGTGACGCTGTAGGTGACACTGTAGGGGCAGAGGTCCATATCTAGGAACAAAGGGTGTAGCACCGTGTGTCAAACAGTTAGATACAGGTCCAGTGCACCACAGGAGCGGGACACTTCAGCAGACAAAAGGAATAAAACACTAGAGCATCTCGGGCGATTAAATGTCTTTGGTGCTAAAGTAAAGCCTCCGTTATACTTAGTTGTCGTAGGCATGTAAAGATTCACTCAACTCACGATACGATTCGAATCACGATACAAATGACTGAAAAATGTTTCTTTGTCCTATTTCAAATTCAGTATTTTCTTCTTTATTATTATTTTTTACAATACTGTGTTTTCTCTTATCCTCTTTTCAAGGATGATCACATGCCTGCTGCTTAGTTGTGTGCTGCTGGAGTAAATTGCAGCTCTACAAGCGTATGTGCCTAACAAATATGGTGCATTGTGAGTGTGTATATCTGCTATTTATGGCATATGCAGTGCCGGCCAGCGTGCAGCTAAGTATGAATCAGTCTTTAGTTTACAGGTGACTTAACGTTTTGATGCCAAGTGAATCTTCATCAGAGTCATGCTTGTGACGGTCAAGTGCTTCAATGCACTTGGCATCGAAGCGTTGGTGGTCACCCTTGTACTGAACATAGTCACCCTTGTACTGAACATAGTCACCCTTGTACTGAACATAGTCACCCTTGTACTGAACATAGTCACCCTTGTACTGAACATAGTCACCCTTGTACTGAACATAGTCACCCTTGTACTGAACATAGTCACCCGCATACTAAACATAGTCACCCTTGTACTGAACATAGTCACCCTTGTACTGAACATAGTCACCCTTGTACTGAACATAGTCACCCTTGTACTGAACATAGTCACCCTTGTACTAAACATAGTCACCCTTGTACTGAACATAGTCACCCTTGTACTAAACATAGTCACCCTTGTACTGAACATAGTCACCCTTGTACTAAACATAGTCACCCTTGTACTGAACATAGTCACCCTTGTACTGAACATAGTCACCCTTGTACTGAACATAGTCACCCTTGTACTGAACATAGTCACCCGCATACTAAACATAGTCACCCTTGTACTGAACATAGTCACCCTTGTACTGAACATAGTCACCCTTGTACTGAACATAGTCACCCTTGTACTGAACATAGTCACCCGCATACTAAACATAGTCACCCTTGTACTAAACATAGTCACCCTTGTACTGAACATAGTCACCCTTGTACTAAACATAGTCACCCTTGTACTGAACATAGTCACCCTTGTACTGAACATAGTCACCCTTGTACTGAACATAGTCACCCTTGTACTGAACATAGTCACCCTTGTACTGAACATAGTCACCCTTGTACTGAACATAGTCACCCTTGTACTGAACATAGTCACCCGCGTACTGAACATAGTCACCCTTGTACTGAACATAGTCACCCTTGTACTAAACATAGTCACCCTTGTACTAAACATAGACACCCTTGTACTAAACATAGTCACCCTTGTACTGAACATAGTCACCCTTGTACTGAACATAGTCACCCTTGTACTGAACATAGTCACCCTTGTACTGAACATAGTCACCCGCGTACTGAACATAGTCACCCGCGTACTGAACATCCCAGATGCTCAAATACTTTATTCCTTTTGTCAATATGGGACCTTCTATACACTGGTATGTGCGTCTCCGCTGCCCTCTGTACGTTCCACGCTGTTATACAGGTTTATTGGACATATCTATTCACAAATTCACCAAGTATCCTTTTCATTGTCTGTGTATGATGCGAAATTGTCAAATCCCCCCCTCTTGCCAGATTAGCCTGTCAAACCTTATTTGACAGATAATGAGGTGCTTTATACTCATGGAATATACTACAGCATGTCTTCTTTTGATGTGGGAAAAAAAGGTTACAGCTGAACTTTCTCTCACGTTTCCCGTTTGTCGAGGCGTCATTGATGCGTCTTTGAGGCAAACACTTTGCACACGCTATCGGAGCAAAAGAAACTTGATACAGTGAGAGGATGACAACGTGAGATGGAGACTACAGACGAGGAGGGTGTGTGCCCGTGCACGCACGCACGCACGTCCCCACAATTAAGATGCTGGGGTTAGTTTAAGCAATAGTAGCAATGTCACAATATAAAAATGCTCTGTTACAAGTAAAAGGCCTGTATTAAGAAATTGTACTCTGGTAAATGTACAAATGTATGAGCATCAATGCTGACCACTTAACACGGGTCAGATGGGTGAACACGGACAACTTTGGAGATTTTCACATGGGCCCTGTTTCAGGAGAGCTTGAGAACCGCTGCTCTAAGGTTACATACAATTGAGTTGATAAATAGATGCTTTGTGAGAGGTGGAATTGCAACTATACAGTTAGAATTGATCCCAGGGCCAGTCGATGACCTCTGTCTCTGGGTCTCTCTGCTCTGCTGTTGCCATAACAACCCACACGGACCTTTTGCAAGTTATTGTGGTACAAATGTAGTTTTGTTTTAGTTTTGCAGAGAGTCTATTACAATGAGTGCCGCCTGGCTGATTTCAGGCTATTCCACTATGACTCTCGTCCAGTTTTTGCTTCCATCTTGAATGCTAAAGTATTAGCATTAATGCCACCGAGCCAAAATTATATCCATATTTATACTAGCTCTAGACAGCACCACGATGTTCCCATCGTGCTCAACAGATAATCAGAGAAGACCTCCGAACATCGCCGATCTGTTCAACACCACGGACGGCCATCGCTTTAGTTTCAGAGAAAAAAGCCTTCAAAGACGCGGCCTAAAACAGAGGCTAATGGGTAATATTGAGAACGTTTTGCAGTGCGGGATAGGTTCATAGCAACCGGAGAGATTCAACAGCGAGGCAATGTTACAGCGATATTCAACGCCTTATGACGACCCTGCTCGCCATGTGTAATCAGCGCATGGCATGGTGCAAAATGAATTAATCGTGACGAGTACAGCTGTCCGAAGTATCGAAACGGTTAAGGCATAAATGTCATGCAATGATAAATACACATGCACATCATGAATGTAAGTTGTGCATTTACAATACATGCTTGCCTCCACGTGTAGGCCTACTGTATACAAACGGGTTTAGAGACAATCTAGGCTACATTCATTCATTCATAACACTTTCTAGCAAATATAAAAAAAAGTCATTTTTGACTTGGCAAGAACTGAAAATAGGCTATTGTAACGTTGTTTTGTCAGAACTAATGTGGTAATTGTTCCTACTAAGATGACAGGGGGGGGGCTGGCCTCCCCTGGGTTTCATGGGGAAAAAAAGGTGGGTCTACTGTCTATGAATAATGGCCTTTCATTGTTTTAATGTGTGTGCTACACAGCTACAGTAGAGGGAGGACGGAGCTGTTTCATTTTAATTGGTGTGGTCAGCCAGTGGAAGAGGATATTGTTGTGCAGAAACTTCTTATCTCCATGTTTTAACGTCAATGTTAATGTTAACGTTAATGTTTTTTTTGTAAATCAACACCCTACTTGATCATACTACATCATCCCACAAAAGTATCAGATCTGCAAGCTCTAAGCATAGCACGACACGTTTTGAGCTTGTCGATTTGCTACTTTGGCTGTTTTTTGTTTTTTTATCCTGAAAAGTAACGGTCTTGGACTTGTGAGGTTTCCACCCGACATAGACGAATATGTTTTAAAGATTCAATAACATAGTACTTATTATCAGTCTTATGATTCAATGTTTTTTTTTAATGCTTTCAGAGGCTCCTCTTTCCTTTTCTAACTCGTTTTCATTCCTTATTGTTTATTGTTTTGAAGTAGAACCATGGCCTCAAACTGCCAACAGAAGCAATCTAGAGGGAAATCAAACCTGCCTCTCCTCCAAGTGGAGGGGCGAAAACAGCTTATTCCAGTAGAATAAAAAATGCAACTCAGTTCACGCAAGGTAGAGAAAAGAGGAGGCTGATAGATAATGGACATGGAACGTTCTTTATTCTAACTTCTGTACATTTGAGTGATGGTGATGGCAGGTGTCGTACTGTATATCAAAGAATACATACAGTACAAATGAACTAAATAATACCGTATCAAACAGTATCTTCCAGCAGTAAAGGTAAATAGCTCAGTATGTCAACAACACAACTGGCGTCTCTATATCCCAATATAAATGAATAATGAGCATTTGATAAAACACGCTATACTGCATTGCAGTCATACCATTTTATTATGGTTAATTTATTATGCAAACTATGTAACATATTACAGTTGTATACAACATATAATATAACAAACGTATTGCTTTCCCAAGCCATGTCCTGTCCTACATTGCATCATATTTTGCGCATACCTTTAGAGATGCATCAATCTATGACAAGTTCATTCCTAAGAACTACAGTATAGAACTTCTGTATCACAAACGATCCCAGAAGTAATACCAAGGGTATCAAGCGCTACTTCATCTGCTTGGTGAGCAGAGGTCTGACAATAAGAGTGACTAATTTATACTCCATATGACTATAAATCAGGGTATAAATGGGTCCTTGTCGTTCAGCCAACAAAAACCTACTTTGGACGGGGAGAGGAAACATGTTTAGAGAAGGCCACCGTCAAACATGGCCCAATAATTCTCAAGGACTTCTCAGTTCTGTTGGTGGTGGGTTTTGTCAGGAGAATGGCTGGTAAGTTCCACTGCATTGAGGGTTGTCTTTGGATTGACAATCTAATCTCTAATGCCCACATTTTTTATTTAAATGTCCCCCGTTTGACACAATTACGGATGTTCCAGTATCAGAGCTTCTTGTAATAGTGACAGATTACACTGTGCCTGTCAGCTATGAAACATAATTGTCAAAAATGTTATACCGGTAGTCTATTCAGAGAATTGGAACAAGTCCTTAGTCAATCATTAATGTTAGCCAGTAGCATCTGGTATCACATTCTTTTTTTTGTCCCGACTTTCTTATGGAATATAATCTTGACCACATTAACACTGGCATCCCTATTCTGGGCAAGTTATAATAATAGGTCAATGTACACAGAAAATAGCAGATCAAGAGCTGCTATTCAACATGTGAGCTTGTAGAACATCCCAAAGAGATTTGGTATATAGAAGGTAAAAAGGAGGGTCCCTGGTCAACAAAGTATAGGTTTTAAGTGGTTAAAGCCCCCCTCTTTCTGGTTAAAGTCACACTTTTGAATGCAAAAAATGGTTAAAGTCCCTATTTTCACAAGTCTTAAAAAAGAGTGGATTCCCCTGATCTTGCATGCATCTATGTTGATGACATCCCTCCAGGGGAGACATCCATCTGTGGTGAATACACATCTCTCCAGGCTGGTCGTTCAGTCCAAACACAATAACTAAAACAATCACTAACAATATCGATTCACCGATAACTATATCGTTCATCATTGTCATCTGAGTTAGAACAATTTTGAAAACCGTATCTTTATAGTGAAAAGTAACTGTTTTGGACATAATGAGGTTTCCACCCAAGACCCAACAGATAATGGATAATTTGACTCTGATTATAAATGATTAGAAGGAAAGACTGTTGTAAACTGCCTGATGGTAATGTCAGCTAGCATTAGGTATTCAAAACCTCAACTCCGTTACTAACAAAGCTTTCTGAGGGTGAGACAGTGAGACTGAATTAATCCAAAATGTCCTTCTGATGCATTTTAATTGGCTGTCAATGTTCCTATAATTTATACATTTAATCTATCATTGTCGCTATAGTTGTGGCGTGGACGCTGTCATCCATTTCAGTTAGTGATTTTTATAGTTCTAATTATCGTGCTCAGTGTGAATGGCCCTTATACACTTAAGGATCTCTGCAGTAAATCGTCTCTGTCGGATTGGAAACTTTACAGGATTCAAATAAAAAAATATAGCAAATGTAGCAGATCTACAAGCTCAAAATGTCAAGCTTGTAGATCTGCTATTTTTGTGTGATGCTGTAGAATGATAAAGTAGGGCGTTCATTTACAAACAAACAAAATTCAAAAATGTTTGAATATTTCTGCCCGACAGCGACGATATGGTCTTTAGTTCTGTTGGACCGACGGTTCTTCGGGGGTACAGTTTTTGAGGCGGGCACAGGTTGCCACGCGGTTCCCCTCCCAGTAACCTGCGTCCTGGCCATCGTGGCACCGACATTTGGTGCAGGAGTCCACCCACACGGCCTCACCGGCAGGAATCACTCTGCTGTGGGACGCGTCCACGTAGCAGTTAGGGCCTGGATGGGAAACGGTGCACACAGGTTAAGCCTGGATACATGTAGGCTATATGCATGTATACACACACGATACATGCTTTCACACACATATAGCCAAGCAGGCACACATGGACATACATCACAAGCGTGATTTTACTAGTGGCACATTTACCAAGTCCTGATATTAAAGCTGGATTGCCGTGATTTTTGTACATTTTCTGTTTTGTAGGTCTATGGAGTTAACATTACTCTAATAGACCCCCAGGTCTGGTTATAATAGGCCAATCAGAGGCAGGCGGGACGTTACCATGTCCATCTCTGATGCAAAATAGATTCACACATACTTAATGCCTTGGACTAAAAAATAATCTTCCTCCTAGTATAATCATAGTAGGCCTACCTAGTCGTTTTAGGGAGGGAACTCCATCTTTAATTATTAGTAAGCTATGCTATCTACAAAAATATACACCCTATCGCACTTTATGGACCAGGATGGAAACAAAAGATGCCTTTTTTAGCATAAAATTTGACTGTAGCCTACTACCTGTACTGTTAACAAACCTGCTAATAAAGTATTAAATCAAACAACCTACCATCTTTGCACTCAGGGCAGCATGTTCCAGGCTGGTAGATAGGGTTGACACATGGTGGAGGGGCACAGTCTGCTACTAGACAGCGGGCAATGCCATCACTGTCACAACTGCACTGTTCACACTCTGATGGCTGCATGTTGTGACCGCACACACACACACACACACACACACACACACACACACACACACACACACACACACACACACACACACACAAAAAAAACAGAGACAGGTAGAGAAAGAGAGAGGTCCAATACAAGACAATATTTACAGAGACATTAGTAAATGGTGTGTATGGCATATAACCCATATTTATGAACCCTTTGTGATGAAGGCTGATACTTTTGTGTTTTGGTTGATGCCTCACTCACAGCACCATACAGTACCAGGCCTATTCCACAAGGAGGCGCCATATAGACATTCTTAACCAAAACAAAATCGAGTCAGAAAGAAAAAAACAGCATGTTCCAAATTGACTTATTGCACACTACACTGCCACAGCCCACAGGACAACGTATAGGATTAGGACTTGAATTGTTCAGCCCAATAACACTGAGAAAAAAAAAACATGAATAGTGTAAACTTAAATGAATTCAAAACATATACATTTAGCCAATGTCACTGGTCCTCTCTTTTAGAGCCTAAATGAAATATAGCCTAATCAGATGGAATTTATTAGAACATCATGATCGTGTGTGGACATTCCAGACATAAGTTATTTCCATATCCATCTCTCCTGTGATCAGGGCACAGGGCACCACCCCCCCCCCAATCAGAAAGAAACTACGTAGGTCTACGTCTATAAATGTTATGATTAATTGAACATGGTGGACCCTATTGCAAACAAGTGTATTGCATGGTGTCGTCACAGTTAACAGTAACAGTTAACAGTTAACAGTAACAGTTAACAGTTTTGTATTGAGTTGTGCTTGAAATGTAGGCTAATTCTCCAAACTGTTAATAAATACTTCAAACTATCAATGAATCAAACAAACACTGGGGGTTATTTTCAAAGACATCTACTTTTTGTCTCAACTTTTACTCTGCACAGCAGAGCAGTCAATCTCAAGTCCATGTCAGAAATCCAATTCCAAGCACCTACAAGATGCTCTCCGGTCAACTCAGTGCTGCTGCCAACCCAACCAGACATTACCTGGAAGTTTTGCCCCAGGTCGTACACCTCTCCGCGGTACTCGCAGCCGATCTTCTCGCAGCGCGGGCAGCAGTCGGTGGGGTAGTGGCTGACGTGGATGCACGCCGCCGGCAGAGAGGTGCACTCGGTCCGCGCACAGGCCGAGCCCTCCTTGGTGCACTCACACTGCGTGCAGTGGTCCGAGTCCAGAAAGTACCATTCCCCCACGTAATAGACACTGTCGTTGGCCTCGCAGGTGCTCTCCAGCTGGCCGGCCACGGAGAACGCACAGCCGAGCGAAGCGCACAGCAGCAGCAGCCCGGAGAAAATAAGGCTCCCCTTCTTTGAAAGTTTACCCATGATGATGTTCCAAACTGTCAAAAACATACGAAAAGTTGAATATAGTGAGACCCCGCTGGAGAGATTCCGTTGTAGTCTTGTAAAATAAAAATATATAGGCCTATATGATTTTTTCTTTAAGTTTGTTACATTGTTACAGATTGTAAACTCCTTGGCATTTTATCCTTCAACTGTAGCCTTGTGAGGCTGCGTCCAATCTTCCACACAGAGTCGTGACAGTAAAGCATGCAGAGAGAGGGAGCGTTATTCACTCTACTCACTCGCCTGCTTGCCTCTATGGGACTTTGCATCTCATTACATGTAGATCTTAGTCTTTCAAATATGTACTGCAGCCACAATATCCCAAATAGAAAGAAATGCATAGGAAACACTTTTATTATTTTGAAATACAATTAAACAAGGCAAATTAAGTATTTGCTATAGCCTAAGTTGCACTACTCAGTTCACACGGGTGTGATTTTTAATATACATTTGTAAATAACACCTTCTTTTCTATGTTACATGTTCTATGTTAAATAGCCTGAGTAGCTCGCTTGATCTCGCGATGTTTACTCCTTGGCAACCGGGATGTTTACACACTGAACAAGGAAGCGACAAGGTGAGCTGTCCCTTTTTTGTTTAATACTAAAAAGAAGACGTACAATTAGAACACGAACAGAGACGCGACCCACCCAGTCTGAACTGCTTTAGCCTTTCAACAATACATTCTGTGTGGATGCTCATTAACGTTTTATGGTGGAATATTATTTACACTGTTTGAAATTGAATGTAGCCAAACTTGCTTGAGTTGCAGCACTTGCAGGAGTGTGGCCAATTAGCATTGTAAGCTATGGCTAATTACATACAGCTGTGAAAGAACATATTGTGCAACTTATTAGTGCAACAAAAAAACAGGCTGGTTTTACTTGAGCACGTAGGCTTAAATTGTCTCAGACGCCTTTTAACGTTATTTTTTATTATACAAAATGTAATTGGCCCTATAAACATTACTCCCTTTCTGGTAATGCTTGTGTTCATTGGACTGACATTGACGTGTGCACACAGGTCCTCATGGAGAGCCAGTGGGGTGGCTCTCCTCAGTCGGTGTGGAGCCTCATAGTGGAGCATGTTCCCCAGCTGGAGCTGCCAGAGATCAGCCTGGTGCTGGGAGACGGCCTGGTTGACATGTACACAGAGGTGCACGCTGAGGTAAGATGCTTCACGTGCTCCCTCAAAGTGTTTTAAAACCATTCATAAGACCAGAGGCAGATTCTAAAAATGTCTTCTAAATCCTATTAAACAGTTTGCATGTTGCTAATATGTCAGTAGTGCTGTCAAAACCTTTTCATGTCAAGGAAGGAAAGTTATTTGCGCCGACCCCCCCCCCCCCCCCAGGACGGGACACACACAAAGATTTTTCATTTTAGTTAAACAATGTTTGCTTTAAAAATTGTTGCTGTGGGGGGGGGGGGGGGGGACCACCTTACTTACCGTGTTCAGTGGAGGGAAGCTGGGCAGGTAGGTAGCCGCAATTTGCAACTCTAGATTTTTTTACAATTGGCTGAATCTAGAGTTGCAATAACCTCCATCGACTTCCTATGCATTGTTTTGGTTTTGCATTGGTTTGTGACCTCCTGGTCTTAAATTACGTTAAACTCACCAACATTGCAGCTGTAGTCCAAGCTTGAATTATCCTCTTTCGATCTGGTGTCGCTTGTTTATCATAAAAGTCCCCCGTAAAGATGTTATGAGCTACTTTCTGTCCAAAATATTCCAAGAGTGACAATATCGAGCCGCCATTTTGATTTTTGCAACGTGCCATAAAACAAGATGTGAGGGGGAGCGCTTGTTTAATAGAATCTTACCTGCGCAGGTAAGACACCCAAAGAAGAGGCCGACGCCCTAGGGAGGGAGGGACGCTATTAAACAAGCACTCCCCCTCACATCTTGTTTTATGGCACGTTGCAAAAATCAAAATGGCAGCTCGATATTGTCACTCTTGGAATATTTTGGACAGAAAGTAGCTCATAACATCTTTACGGGGGACTTTTATGATAAACAAGCGACACCAGATCGAAAGAGGATAATTCAAGCTTGGACTACAGCTGCAATGTTGGTGAGTTTAACGTAATTTAAGACCAGGAGGTCACAAACCAATGCAAAACCAAAACAATGCATAGGAAGTCGATGGAGGTTATTGCAACTCTAGATTTCAACCAATTGTAAAAAAAATCTAGAGTTGCAAATTGCGGCTAGGCAGGTAGGGTGATAATTGTCATTGCACGTATTCCTGGGGTGGGCTGGGGTGGCATCTAAGGGAGTGTTGAGCAGGACCCTGGGAGGAGTAGGAATCATGATGGTAGGATGCTCTACGTCCTCCCGGTGGGGGCTCCTCACTGGCAGATGAGTCAGTAGGATGCAACAGCACACCTGAGATTCCTCCCAGCTCAGGTCCAGTTTAACACTGTGGATTTTACAGTGTCTGTGTAGTGTGACATACAGCTCATTGTATTTGACCTTTTGTGCCGTTATTTGACCGTAATTTTTTGTATCTATTCCTTTCGGTAATCTCAGTATTCAAAGGAGACATTTAGTATAATGTTTTAACTATGAGTTAGAGCTAGCCTGGCTCCAGCCCTGAATCGCTAGCCACGCCCATTAAGAAAATATGTTCTGGCGATTCAGGTCTGGAGTCTCTCCTGACGATGGTGTCAGCTACGTTCGGAAATCCAAAGGTAGCCAAGTAGTAAGCTGATTGGCCATCAGCCCCGTCACTCAACAAACATGCCCCTAAGGGCTGCCCCCACTGCGGTAACTCACGACCGTATCAATCTGGCTGTTAAATTGACGTATGATAAATTGGCTGTGTTTGTTTGGTTAGCAAACGGCCAACGGGTTAGCCATAGCCACATGATTGACAACATTGTCATCTGCTTTCCTACTATTCTGATTGGTTGGTAGCAACCAATCACCGAAGACTGCCGCTTTGACGACACCCATCCCATAAACTGCTGCCGTGGGGAGGGCTTTCAGTCTGAATAATGAAGTGAAACGAAATGAAAATTCAGACCGAGTGTCAGGCTAAGTTAGGGCCCCAATTGGGTTTCATGTGACATTTCTGGTAGGTTCTCAGAATACTGATGTTTTCTTTTGGATATGATTCCTGGTGGGACTGATTCTTGGCCAGAGGAATATAAACGAAAATAATAATATTGGTAAGTTACAGTACCTTGTACGTTCTCTCATTTGGAGTCCTTCCCAGCTTCTATAATAAAAGTGAAATGTGTGTAATCTGGCTGTAGTGAAAGTGTAGGCCAGGCAGACATCAATATTTACTTAAGACCAGCTGAACTCTTGGCCCCCTAAAACCCCACAGCAGGAAAAAGCACTCCAGAATCCATTTTCAGCTCAGGCAAATAAATGACATCAGCCAAGTCCTCAGTTTAGGTGCAACTCACACTCTGTGTCACACGTCTTAATAAGACCATCCTGGTTCAGGACAGAACCCCAAATGTGACTATAGCTCAACAAAGATTTTATGGATTATCACTAGTAAAACAATGAATAATTACATATAAATAGTATGTATGCACCATAGTCCGTATCATAGTCGGCATAGTCAATTCAATTCAAATGAGCTTCCTTGGCATGAGTAAACATATGTTTACATTGCCAAAGCATGTGTCAAAATATAATAAAAACAGTTGAAAATGGGGGAGGTATACAGTTCGAGGGGTACAGCATTGTGTAAACAGAGCTATGTCTCATTACAGCATTATATTTTATATACTACAGGTATAACAGATAAGCAGCAATCTTTTGCAGTTACTTTGGGACAGATTGCAGCATTCTTTCTCAAGACTATCTAAATAGTGTACCCAAAAAAAGCCTCAGATTTAAGATGATTTTGCGATTTAAGCATTTTCAGTGAAGAGATTTGGTGTGTAGAGGAAATCGGGGGAAGCAGCGTTTAGTATAGTAGACCCCTGGGGACTCCGGTCAACTTAGTACATGGGGTTTAAGTGGTTCAATCTGTGAATAGAAAGCCTAGCAGCTTAATAGGTGAACATTCCTCTCAAGATAACTTGCAGTATGTAAGGGAGAACATGCCACAAGCACTGCCGTTTGTATTTCTACTAGAGGTTCGGGCCACTATACGGCCCTCACATCTAGTAACGCCCTCACATCGAATGGTCTCAATTTATACAAACCTTTCAGGTACAGGGTGGCTTGCTCTGCTTGGCCTGGTTGGGCATCATTGGGTTATAATATGTGTTATGTTCATTTGGGTAAATGCCTATTTTTGTGTGTGCGTGTGTGCGGCCGCGCTCGCGATCATGCTGTCATTTGTGGGAACTGCCATACACACGCACGCACACACACACCCAGCATGCACACACCAAAGTATTTGACCGACGCACATGCATCACAGTACTGAGCAGTCCTATGGTCCTACCTAACAAACGTCCATATCGGGGGCGTGGAATTGACAGACATCAACATTTCTGGACAGCGATATTGTGAATGTCATTTATACAAATTCTGGCCATTTTGGACCCTAACCAGGAAGCCAAAAATAGGCGCTCTACAAGCTCACATATGTTTGGTGCTTGACACCAGTGTGCAACTAAATACTATAATTCTGGCATGACGTCAACCTCTAAACCTAACCTAATTCCTAATTGTGAGCCTAACTCCCCAAGTATTCTTTTAACCACAACAACCATTTCTCTTGAGAGCCCCGTGCAGTCAAATTGTCCTCACTAGTATCTATTTCTCAAATTCTAATATACTCTATTATACGTGAATGTGAAACCGTTTGACCCTTGACAAGTATAGTAATACAACACACTCTAACCAACCGATTTGGCTATAGCTGGAAACGGTACCTGTTTGCCAGTGACAGTGCTTTCTGAAGGTGATGCTATCAGCCTTGTGTGTGCCTACAGTGCAGCTGCAGGTCAGACACTCGGGGGAGATGAAAACACATCCTGACTAACGGCCAGTCTGTCTCAAGTCCTGCCATGTGGAAACTGACCACGGATCATATCTACCAAATCATGCATGACTCAGGGCTGGTGCGCGCACGCCCACACACACACGCATGCAATAATAATCTTGAGTGAGCCGGGGTGGGTGGTTGACAGGGTTAAACTCTCTACTGTTTATAAGATCATTAGCAACACGTATTCTCTGCCCTCCAGCAGTTGTTTGCATTGTGTGTGTGTGTGTGTGTGTGTGTGTGTGTGTGGGGGGGGGGGGGGGGGGGGACATTCCGTTTTACAGTGCTATACTTTTCCCCCCTAATGCACAGTGGCTGGTTGTAAAGCCTGATTCATGCAATGAGTTGTTGTGCATTGTGTCGAAAATAGCCGATCTACAAGCTCACGACGTGTCGCAGTGCGACGCGCCGTGAGCTTGTGCATTGGCTATTTTCTGCGCGAGACGTCCACGTGCAACTAAATGAACTAATTCTAAATCACTTTCAAGGCCCCCGGCCGGAAGGAAAGACTTACAGTAGGCTGAAGTTCAGAGGGAAAAAAAGCACAGAGGGCCTTATTATTCCGCTGTGACCACGACCAGCGCTGCTCCCTGCTCTTATTACAACTACACTGTGAAATACTCAGTATTAATAGAGCCTTTTACTGTAGTTCTCTCTTTCTCCCTCTCTCTCTCTCTCAGTTATGAGATGCTCATGCTCATGCTCTCTTTGTTCTGTTTGTGTCTCTGTCTCGGTATGTCTGTCTATCTGTCAATTTAAATTCAAAGGAGCTTTATTTGGCATGAGAAAACATACTTAACGTAGGCTACGTTTACAGGGACAATACAAAAAACTATGTATCAAGTTGTAAAAACATGAAACCGTTGCGTTGTAGGGTTTATAGGCAAGGCTAATTTGCAACCCCAGTCCCTGGTTAGGCCTTTCTATACAAAAATACCTATAATAAAAACATTCGTTTACAAAAATGACATGCAGATGCATCTAATATACTATACTATTTTTCTAGTTTACATTACAACTAGAAAAAGTGCACCTGGGGGCACAGGTCTCCACCAGGATAGGAGCGTTTTTGGAAAAATGTCGAGTGGCATTTCTTCCTCCGCCTAGTGCGAATATACGTGCACAGTTTCACCACAATTGGACGCTGTGTTACTGTTAATGATTTGCGGCAAAATCTAAACGGCACACTCTATGAAATAGATTCTCTGTCTCTCTATGTCTCTCTTTCAGTTACAGTAAGCTCTCTCCTTCACTATCTACTGTATTATCTATTCTGTTCTGTCTCTTGCTTATTTTCTCTCTGAATTCATCTCTCTCCTCTCTATCATGCTATCTCCCTCCTCTCTCTCTCTCTCTCGGTTGTTGCTGCTCTGTTTCGGTGTCTGGCATGTGATGAATTCCTTCCCTCAGTGGTCACAGATGAGAGGTAACAGTAGATCTAGTACATCCCTCCTTCCATCAAGGTCTCCTTTGTCCCCCGTGCCACGGTCCTTTCTGAGGCAGTAATCGGCATGTTCTTTCAAGTCTCACAGGATAAGTCTCTGTCTGTCCCCCGTCTCCATGTCTCCGTCTCGCTGCAGTACATGCCAGTTTCAGAGACGCTCTGTTACAGGCAAGAATGTCAGAAATGAACGCCCTTGCCAAGGGGGTTTACAATGCATTACAATATAATTCTGTAGCCCAGGTGCACTCAAACTTGTTCATTTAAAGGACTCGGAGTAGTATACAAAACTGAGTGTTCTCAGAGTTACAGACCTCTAAGGGTCCATTTAGAACCCCCTCAAGGAACCATGAGGGTCCCTGGACCCCACTTTGGGAGCTACTACTGTAGCCAAACAATAGACAAAGAAATTATGTTTCACCTACATATGGTCTCTGTCGCATGGAAACCTCACATGTCCAAAACTGTTACTTTTCACGATTCAAATTCAATAACCGAAAAATTCAAAAACTGCAAGTAGCACATCTACAATCTCAAAATGTGTGGCTTCGCACCATGTTTCAAGCTTGTGGATCTGCTACTTTAGATTTTTTTTGTGTGTGAAGCTGTATAGTATGATCAAGTAGGACAATTCATTTACAAAAAACAAAAAAGTTTAAATATGGACTCAGGAATACTAACTGCAATACTAATACTAAGAACAATGTACTGTCACTGTCCCGCAGGCTCTGGCAAAAATACGGTACAGGTATTTGCCAAATGACATGTGTAGTGTACCTTGTATAACTTCTTCACTGTGTGCGAGGATGTTTTCCTCTGTCATGGTCACCAGTCATACAGTGACCAAGTGCTCTGTCATCTGTGCGTACTTGTGGCACTGAGCCAGTTCTTTGTAATGCCTCATTTATACTGTACACCTCCGTACAATGGTGTCCCCCGCAGTGAAATTACTTGTGGGCTTGTAGATGTACTATTCTTATTTTAAACGGGACACGATGAAATATAGATCAGGCTCAAGGGTCTATCCCTGCTCACTCTGAGCTCCCTCCATCTCCCTTCTTTGTTCCATGTGCTGCTGGCTCTCTGCCATGAGGCTGGCCATGTGGTTTGAAGCTAGGTCCCATCCATTACTTATTATGGTAACATATTTCTGCTGAGTAGATTAGGTTAAAATGGGCTTTGGTGGGAACATACTGTATGGCCAGGACTCCTTTCATTATGTCTTTCACATTGAGGTTTTAAAACCACTTGTTGAACTTCTTTCTTTACTTCTTTCTTTCTTTATTTCTGATATAATGCAGCTAAAAGCAGCCATGGCCACTGGCCCAAATGTGCTGACCTCATCGCATTTGTCATGACGACTATGGCTGTTTTTAGCCCAAGGAGTGCATTTTGTGCAAAACTAATGCTTGGAATGGATTCAGAATCATGAAAACCCCCTAGTTTGACATGTCACATGGTACCTAAAGCAAAGGGAAAGTTTGACATTTTTGCCTGCCATAGTATGTTAATGGTAGGGTCACAAGAAACTCCTATACAAACAATTGCCCAATAGTGACAGCCGGTGAGCAAGTGGATTCATGAATGTATGTATACTAGTCCTTACCCCTTCTCATTACTGATAGGGGGGGAATTGTTTACAGATGGTCTTGGGTAGTTTGGTTGGGCACAAAAGCAAGGCTAATATAAGGCTAGTAGGCTAGTTTATTTTGCAAGAAAATTCTGCAGTACAATCATAAGTACACCATTGATGTGTGATGTAAATTTGGTGTTGATATTCTGCCCGGAATGTGTCGCAGGGCTGTAACCTGCATCAGCGTGCATGTAGCTCATGTGTTGCGCGGAAAACTGTGTCCCAGTATTAATCTGTTGCCGTCCCAAAACACATTTCAGTGGTGAGACTGGTGACACGTGATTTCCGGGGAGATGAGTTGTGTAATGCGGGGCAGATTGAGGTTGGAGGACAGGGCTGTGCAGCGCTAGGTTCTGTGAAGTGTTGTTGAACCTGCATTTTTTTCCTTCTTTCTAATTATTTGTTCGGCCCAAAAAATTGTGTTTGTTGTCATGATTTGTCACGACAAGAGTTGGCTTTGTCCGCGGCGTAAACGTCTTTAAATAAAGACTTTTTGAAATGTCTGAGGAAAATGAACGGAGAATCATTTCCTGGGCCCTGGTAGGGGGCGGGACTGTGACTCTATAGGCCGATCATTTAAGTCCTACATTTCTATCATGTACCATTTGTAGCATTCTTGGGTGACTTGAGAACCCAAAAGCAGTGTAAATACTTATATTCACATAGATGTTCTGAATAACTGATTAATATTCATGACAAAGACATTCATGTAAATGAGATTCAATAGTTTTCACATACACTACGATGAATGAATATGAACACGGGTTAATTGAAGACAATTGTAGAAAAGAGTCATCTAGTCAGCAACCCTCCCCCTTTTCTCATGGATGGGATCCACCCCCCTCACCTCCTCGTACTCATTGCCAATCACCAATCACTGCTGTCCTCACTCAACTCATTGGTGGCCTGGTATATAACGCTGCCTGTTCCCTCAGTCCCTGTTTGGCAGCAGCAGCAGTAACTAACAACCAGCTGAGAGCCCTCTGCTCTGGAGTCTCAGCAGACCACGGTTATGCGTCACTGAATAAAAAGCATAACCGTGATGCCTCACCACCTCCTTGCTCAAATCTAAATGCGTGTCTGTGCAACGGAAATAAAGGCTTAAACGGAAATCTCCTTGTCTACACATTCTTGCCGATGCACCATGGTGATGTGAATAGTCCATGAGCCAGGCTCGACCTATCCCTACCTAACAACAATTGTACTCCAACCTTCATCTAAAGATGATGACAGATCCTTCTTTTAAAGAGTGCTGGCAGATGTAAACAACCCCTTACAATAGAATAGTTCCTGGATGAGATCAGCAGTCGGGCCAGTCGGATACATTTGTACGTTCTCTGAGTTCAATTAAACGGAGGACTTTATTGTGTGTAGGAGGAGGAAAAGTCAACACGCATCTCGTTAGCCATTGAGCCGTGAAGCCTGTAACATAAACACCATTATTACACCAAGCAGAGGGTGGAGATGACCTTGTGTCTCTGTCTCTCTCTCTCAAACTGTAAATCATAGTTGAAAACAGTATTTTGATTTGATGTAGGCTACTCGTTCTACGTTTTCCACCAGAAAGTGCCACTTGAACACAATGGGCCCAATCTCTTTGAAATGTGGAGTATGTCTGCATGCACCCGTGTTTGTGAATCACACACACACACACACACACACACACACACACACACACACACACACAGTTTTGTAGTTTCCTCCAGCAGCCTCTTTTGAAGTTCAGTGTTGGAGGTGAGAGCAGAGTAATGACTGGCAGCAAACAGATGGGTAGCTGTTCATGGTGTCCACCTCTGACACTTTATAGAAGCCCAGCACGCACACACACACGCACACGCACGCGTCTTTTTTTCCCACACTTTTGTAGGTTTACTTTTATCCCTCCATTGCTAGTGAGCTGTGATGTTATGGCGGGTGTTCTAGAGATAGTGTTTTAAACAGATGTATGCTGTGCGGTTTGTGCATACTCTGCAGTAACACTGATTGCAGATACCTTCTAGTCCATGTATTTCCCTGACACCATTCAGCCATTTTTCCAACTCTGTGTTTAAACTTGCGGATATAGGCACAATAACCTTTTGAAACACTGTCCTCTGTAAAATTGTCTTTGTTGAAAAAGTGGTAAGCACAAAATAATCAGAAGAAGGCACTCAAATAGAGGCAAGGCAAAAAACTATAAGAACGTGACTTGTGATTTAATTTCACCCCAGGATGAAAACAAATCGACAGATCAGGACCAACAGACAAAATGGAACTGGATAATGGTCGAGTCTGAGACATAACAACTAGAAGCTTGACCGGCTGCAAAAAAATGTAACGCAGAAACCTGTGGCCTGTAGAATGATGTTACAATAGGTGCACATCGCTGTTTGACGTTGCGTAGAGTGGTCCTAATGGGCAAAAGAGGTGGCTGAAATGAGCCTGAATAATGTGTTTTCTATTAGTGTGAAGTGTGAAGACTTTTGAGGGCGGGATAATACGCCTGGACCCAAGACAGAGTATTTATGAATAGTCTGTGGAAGTGTGGAGGCAAGTGGAGTGCTGGTATTAAAGCTCGATCCTAGCAACCAGACACCACCAGACCCTATTCTGATTCTGGTATAGTAGGATATGTCCTGCTTTATAAAGGGAGAATCAGAATCAACTTTATTGTCACATCACAGTTTTGCGTAGTAAGTAAAAAAGTGGGTGAAATTAGTTTTTGTGCATCATCAGCTGTGCTGTACCAGACAGTCCTCATGCAGCTACAGTGGTTTAAAGTTAGATTGGCTCCAGTTAGCGTCACATTGTTTTTTTGTTCCCCACATAATGCGAATCGATTAGTTTAGTCAGGCTATAGTCTCGCTACGAGTTAAATAGAAAATGGATGATTATTATACCAAACGAAACAATTTATACCAAACTAAACATTTTAAAATATGGAATCATAAGGGAATCATTTTGGTCCAGAACCATCTGGTCGTTGGTTCTGGTCACGTGATGATGTAACGTTAATTCCGCTCCGACCGGATCAGAAACCCGAACATGGTATTGATTGATCCCAGGCTAGTTAGTAACCAAATGAAACCTTACTTGCAGAGAGTGTACAAATGGAATCGAATGGTTCCATTTGTACACTCGTTCTTAGAATTACGGACTCATAAGGGCACATTTGGAACCCCCCCCCCGCCCCCCAAGGACCCCTGAGGGTCCCTGAGGCCGAGGTCCCTGGACCCCCACTTTGAGAACCACTGCCTTGACCAACCTCGGCAGGTCTGTCGTTGATCCCACAGGCGGAGATGTGGCGAGAGATCTGGCGGGGGACGCAGCAGGACGGTGTCTGTGGACGGAAGCCTCCTCTGGCGGACCCCCCCGTGGTCCGAGAACTACTGAAGGCCGAGATCCGCATGTTACTGCAGGCTGTGAGAGAGAGAGCTGCCAGGGAGGGGAGGTATGGAGTCTGGACACACACACACACACACACACACGCACACACATGTTCAAGGTTTCGTTAATTTGTCTTGGACCCCAAGGACCCGCCTGCAAAAGTTGCTGCGGAGCCCATGTGCCCGTGTCGCCGCAGAGCAGCGTCACATCAACATTCTCACACACACACACACGCACGCACGGCTTGCGCGCGCACAAACGCTTGCCTGTGCATGCATACACATACCGACACAATCACAATATGCAGTGACCATTATTTCCCTGTTCATTGCTCCACTGCAGCCGTTTCTAAGTTAATTATGTAATATGATTTAATCAGTTTAATGAGTTCATCCACAATCAGAGTGGAAGCCAGCTGTAGAAATCCACACCATCCACCCGCCCCGTCTCTAAGATGGAAAGAATCTTTTCCTCCATCTTTTTTTTTTTCTTCTCCTGGTTTTGCCAAGTCTGCTCATTATAAGCGACTCTGGGCTTGTTTTTCTGTAAAGTTGCCTGTAAATATTGGTGGTTGCAGTTTCTCTGGGCTTGATTCTAAAGTGTAGTTGCTTATTTGGGCTTCCTTCTAAACCAGTGGTTTTCCGGTCAAGCCAAATTAGGACGCCCACATTAATTTGTATTTGGCCACGCGGACCCCCCATCTGAAAATATTTTGTGCCAAGACGACCATACAAGATTTGTGTTTATAGAATTTCTAAATATTCCACTCAAAGATTTTTTTGGTAAATAACTGTGACGCGCTTGTAGATTGGCCGTGTGACCATGTGGCCTAGTCACTTCTTTTCAGTTTGTTTTGGTAGACCTGGCCGCTTGTTTCTCTCACAAAATCTGGCAACACTGAAGAGGAGTCCAGACTTGGCCCCGCCGTTTGCGGCTGCCATTAAGAGACGAGCTGCTGGGTCGCGACCTGGTCGCCACGCCCCGTGCGTCACCCATCACCCCCCCCCAAAACAAAGAGGCTCATAAAGTGTTGTATACTTGTATAGTGCTCCCTGGTCAGTTACAAATGGGCAGCAAATTAGGGGAACAAAGATTGGGAGCCATAGACATGTCACACAAACCCGTCTGGAGAACTCTAGGCCAGTCGGAACAATGACGGAACAGAGAACACATTCACGCATTCCTCTGCAGGGTGTAACCGTGAGCGGGGACAATAACCCAGCTGCAATTCTTTTATCTTCTACCTGGGATTCGAAACTGGTGTCGAAACTGCTCTTCCAAGTAGGGATGGGGCATTTGGACCTTTTTTTTTGTAAACGTGTAACCTTTGGAATGTGTGGGGTTAACTGCGGTTCACCGTCTATGACGTCATGTCAATACATAAAGTATCAAATGGAATAAATATAATGTGTGGGCAGTTCAAAAGGCTGTCTTGTAACATACATTAGGTTCATTCAGGAACACTTGCTTCATAAGTATATTTAAGTAACTTTATTTATTTATTACAACAAGTGGAATACAGTTAAATGAATGGCTCCCCTCTTAAGATGCTCCCTGAATTGTGCTGACAGCTGTGACTCCTCTGCCGCGCATGAACGTGAAAGTGATGCTTCAGTCTATATCTCATTCTATACGAATGAGATATATATCTCTCTTCAAATGTTTGTTTTTTATTAAGAATAGCATTGTATGAGAAACAGTTATAGATTATATTTAAGTGATTCATTCCATTGCTGTGAGCTTGTAGATCGGCTGTTTTTGAATAGTCAAAGTATGGTTAAAGTGGTTAAAGGGGTCGTGATGCTATATTCATTTACTTTTCTTGGGGACCCCCTGGAACCAAAGTGGGGTCCCCCCAGACGCCGCTTTGAGAAACAATGCTCTAAACATCACTGTTGCTTATAAAGTCCTTGAAACGCGAGTCAGTTGGTGACGTGCAGGAGTGTTTTCGTCTCTTAACCAGAACAGACGTGGATGTGCGGTTGTGTGTGCGCACGACGCATTGTGTATGTATGCGCTTGTATATGACGTGTTATCCCGGCAACCGGCTGGCTTCTTCCAGGAATGTTGCCCCTTTCACATTTCACCGCTTTTGTTTCCGCTTCAAAACGACAACGAAAAAGGAAAAGCTCAATTCAAGATTTATTATTCTAATTTACGTGAATGAAGAACCATTCATTGTTGGGCTGATTTGCTGACTTCCTGTCTTTGACATGCACGCCACAGTTCTGAAATGCCACAATTGTGTTGTGGCTTTTCCAGCTAATAGCTGTTTATATGCTAAACACTTTAAATGAGGTTTACTATAGTAAATGGACACATGGAGAGTTTGGCAGTACGTATGTAATGTTATGATTATGTGTTGCTGTATTTTCTGTCGTGTTCTACCGGCCATGGTTGGCTAATAAAGTATCATTTAATATAACACCAGTAAGACGCCCTAAGGGCGAGAAGCGACCTTCCACAAAAGGTTGTGCACGCACCAGCCTGGGTAACGGCAGGCTGCTGGGCTGGCGCTTTGGCATGGGGGGTCAGATGAACATATGGAATTAATTCGGTACTGGCCATATATGGAGCGTGTATTGAGTGTACAGGGTTTGATGAGGTCAGATCAACATATGGATTGTCAGAACAGGTCAGCTCCATATATGGACATCTATGGGCAGTGTCTTGAGCTAGTGTACAGGGTTTGATGAGGACCCACCGACCCAGGTAGGGCCAGGTCTTAATTTTCAGACCTGTTGAATGGACAGGTATCAGTCAAAAGGGAGATATCGAAGGGGAAGGATCAACATATGGAATGTCCAGAATAGGTCAGCTCCATATATGGAGATCTAAGGTTTTGAGGTTTGATGTCAGATGTAGAGTTGCTGGCCAGCTCCATATATGCAATGGTGATCCATGTATGGCTATCCAAGGTTTGATGAGGTCGGTACAATACTCCAATAATTGTACTGAGTGGAAACTCAGCTTATTGTCCCTGACCTGACGGCAACAGACAAACGGCAGACACAAACGGTATCAGTGCCAGCTAGCAGCAAAAACACTTTCCATCTTTTAAGGTGTGCGTGCGTGAGTGTGCTCAACTGTAGCCTCGGAAACCCAGACGTTTTTATAAATCAACTGTAAACGAATGCGAATGGCTTTCAGGGACGAACTGATCACATTTCCTCTTCCATAATAATATCGTTCCAGCATCCTGTTTCCCTCCCCTCCCCTCTCTCTATCTTTCAGCCATGCCAGAAAGTGTGTGTGCGTGTGTGTGCGTGTGTGTGTGTGTGTGTGTGTGTGTGTGTGTGTGTGTGTGTGTGTGTGTGTGTGTGTGTGTGTGTGTGTGTGTGTGTGTGTGTGTGTGTGTGTGTGTGTGTGTGTGTGTGTGTGTGTGTGTCTGTGTCTGTGTCTGTGTCTGTGTCTGTGTCTGTGTGTCTGTGTGCGCGCGCAATCATTATTAATCTCATTCATTCAGAATGCATTCATAATACATTAATACATTCAGAATACATTCATTCATAACCGTGATAAAGGCCTGGGAGGACTGTGTCGTGCTAATATGGAAACTTGAATACCTAAACCGTGTTACGGCCGGGCTACACTTTGACAGAATTGGTGCGGAATTGGAGCAGAGTCCACAGGAGTCTGCAACGGCACAGTGTCTATAATCAATGGAACCAAACTACACCGGTGCGCAGGTTGTGCATAAGCTCCGTGTGTGAATCTTTCTTTTACGAAAGTGCTCTATTTTTCTGTGTGTCCGGCGTCCGCAGGGGTTATGCAGCCCCTCACCTTCAGCGGAAATAAACTGTAAATACGGAACTCCCCGTGGAATGGACAAATTGTCGGTGCAGCCACCTAGCTGCTTTCGTCTCCAGTGTAGCCTGGCTCTTAGAGTGTTAGTTTGTCTATGAAAGGGTAGAGAACGTATCCATAAGGGCCAGTTTGTACACTTTCAGGATTAATCTATCAAGGTTTTTCTATCCAGTGCGCCACTTTAGTATTTGTACACGTAAGCATTCCCGACACATGTCCATTTTAAGTGTGGGTGGGTGCTTGCGTGTGTGCAAGCGTGCACGTGCGCGCATGTGTGTACATGTGTGGGGTGCCAGTGCGGTCATTCGGACCACCCCCTCTTCTTCTCCACCTGTGTGGTCTTTGACCCCCTACCATTGAACACACACCCATAAACGTACACGCTCCCACACTCGCACTTTGCTTTATTGTGTGTGTGAGTGATCTGTTGGCAGCCAACAAAGAGAGGTCTGTAAAGACCAAAGGGGGACAGTGCTGTGCCAGAACCTGTCAAATTGCCACTGTTTACTTTAAAAACCCAGTTTTCCAGTATAGCAGGGCAGGGATCCGAACCGGAGTTGGACCGGATCCAACATTGAAGAACAGGAATCGGTTCCATCACATTTCGAACCAGGTTTATCACACTGTCAGAGCTACTATTTGTGGACTTCACGTCTGCTATTGCAATTGCAATAAAGCGGCTCGGGCTGTGGCTCAGGAGGTAGAGCAGCTCGACCAATGATCCGTGGGTCGGCGGTTTTAATACCGGCTCCTCCTGTCTACATGTCGAAGTGTCCTTGGGCAAGACACTGAACAATTTAGGCATTTAGCAGACCCTCTTAATCCAGAGCGATTTACAATAAGCAAGAACAAAAAAGCATGGCAATACATCACATACTGTACATAAAAAGTAGTTATCATGAAAATGCGTAAGCTAAGAATGTAACAATGGAATATCTATGTAATGAAAACTATACATATAAACTATACATACTATACTATACTATACATATATACTATGAAGTGGGTCCATTTGTACACTTCTATCTAAGTGCTACGGGCCATGATGGAGTCTGAAAAGGTGGGTTTTCAGACTTCGGCGGAAGATTGGGAGTAAGGCTGCAGTTCTGATTGTAATGGGAAGTGCATTCCATAGTTTTGGAGCCAGAAGGGAGAAGAGTTTGGGATGTGTGGAGCGTTGTCCCGGCGTTTTTAGTGAAGGTACTTCCAGCTTCCCCGCTTTGGCTGATCTGAGTGAGCGGGAGGGTTTGTAGGGTTCGATCATACTTGCAAGATATGGGGGAGCCATACCTTTGGTTGCTTTGAATGCCAGCATCCGAGTTTTGTATTCTGTGCGGGCAAGGACCGGGAGCCAATGTATGGAGCGGAGAAGGGGGGAGACGTGTGAGAATTTTGGCTGGTTGAAGACCAGGCGAGCTGCGGCATTTTGGATCAGTTGGAGAGGCTTAATTAAGTGCACATGCCGGTAGGCCAGTAAGGAGGGAGTTACAATAGTCAAGTTTTGACAAGACTGTTGTCTGGATTAGGAGCTGGGCTGAACCCCACATTGCCTCCAGTGAGTCAGTCGGTGTGAGCTTGCCACCATTGGTGTGTGAATGTGGGAAGTGAGGACGCTGGTGTCGACTGTTCGTCGCTTCACCTTCCAATGTATGAATGAATGAACCATTGTAAAGATGAGCACTTAGAAAAGCGCTCTCAAACTACCAAGGTTCAAATTTCAAGGACCACCATAACCCTGAGAGTGTACAAATGGACCCAAACAGACCCGGTTCCATTTGTACACTCTTGGAGTTACATACCGGTACCTGTGAGATTCCATTTGGAACCCCCCGGGGGCAGCAGTGGCTCAGGGGTAGAGTGACCGGATGGAAACCGCAAGCAAGGTTCCCAGTTCGAACCCTGGCTCCCAGCCTCCCCCAGAGTTAGTGTCGAAGTGTCCTTGAGCAAGACTCTGAACCCCAAATTGCTCCCGCTGTGCAGTTTGGTGCCTTGCAAGGTTTCCTCCGGCACCGGTGTGTGAATGGGTGAATGTAATGCACAATCTCTGTAAAGCGTCTTGGGATAAAGGCGCTATATAAATGCACCATTTACCTCTGAGAACCACTACAACAATGTATAATGGAATACTGACTGTATGTAAGATTGAATCTGTTTATACAAAAGGACAAAATCTAATAGATATTTTTAAAGCTAATGGTATTCGTTAAAGGGAACCGTTAACCCATTCTGACCGGGAACCCATTTTGGTGTTTAGCATCATGTCATGCTTTAGCTATTGAAAAATAGCAGATCTACAAGCTCATAGCGCGCCACCGAGTGGCGCGCTACGAGCTTGTAGGTCTGCTATTTTTGAAAAATCTAAGAGCGACTGACATTTTTTAGAATCTGATCTCAGGTCAGAATGGGTTGTTCAGACCAGTGTGTGTCCAGTGGAAACCTCGTATGAATCTGATCTCAGGTCAGAATGGGTTAAGGAATTGGAGCGCTAAGAGAGAATCGTTAAGGTACTGTATGTGCACAGCAGCTTGACACAACAGAATTACTTTGTCATTGCATTTGTAAAATGGCTTAACAAAGAGCCCTTGACCTTTAATGCCTTTTATAATACAGAGTAAACTGTTTTATACTTAATAATAATAATAATAATAGCAGAGGAATTGTAATATCATCAATCCAGTTCTCCTAAATGAGTCATTAAGTCCATGTTTTCCAAGCCTGTAGTGCTGATTGAGAGGTCTGCTGGAGTGTTGAACTAGAACATTTAAATTCTCTAGTGCCATTAAGTGTGTGCATATGGTGTGCGAGTGTGTGTGTGTGTGTGTGTGTGTGTGTGTTACCACAGGCTATACTCATTTGGCTTGGAGCAACTCTGAGCTGATTACCCATAAAAAACAATGTAGTCACTGTTTCCGTCCCTGTTAGCATACACGCACACACGCACGCACACACACGAGCACGTGCGTACACACACACACACACACACACACACACACACACACACACACACACACACACACACACACACACACACACACACGGTTAATTTCACCATCTTCTATCAGTGTATCATCAAACCTCAAGTGTGCTGTCTGTCTGTATGTCTCTCTCCCTCCCCCTCCTCTTCCTTAGGGATGATGAAGAGGTCTTGTTACAGTATAAAGTAGACGTGGTGAATTATGCCCTGAGTCGCCCTACCAGCCACAGTGACCCATATACATGCAGAAGCCCTACTACAGACCCCAGGTCAGTAACACCACTCTATGCTCTCTTTAGAACTATAGGGAACAGGGGGAAGCCATCGCATATTATCTGAAATTCACCCAACTGTCATTTGTTTAATTCGACATGACTTAAACGTGACTCTCCTCTCCTCTCCTCTCCTCTCCTCTCCTCTCCTCTCCTCAGACCCAGCTCTCATTGCTCAGTTGGGTCCAGTCATGATGACATCGAGGCTGTGAGAGACAGGCTGAATGTCACTAACATAGACCAAGTGGTGGCACACCTCAAGTGAGTACCAGGAAGCATCTTGAGACATGACCAGGACACTGTACAAACACAAAGAATACTCATGCATCAAATGACTAGGACACTGTACAAACACAAAGAATATACTCATGCATCACATGACCAGGACACTGTACGAACACAAATAATACCCATGGATCACATGACTAGGACACTGTACGAAGTACGAACACAAATAATGCCCATGCATCACAACACTCCCAACAGGCCTTCTGAGGTGAAATACAGGACAGACAACTCACGTAAATATTTCCCAAACACTGGGTCGTGGACCCATTTGTATGGGTCAGAACTCAGAAGTAAATATCATTTTTGTTGTTCTTTTGATTCCTTCAAAGTTATTTTTTATTTTTATTGTTGCAAATTTAAATAATAAATTAGCTTGTAGATCTTGGCCTTTCTGACAATTGCTCTTTTTGTCTATTTCCACTAGTTTGGGTCCCGGGGAGACTAAAATGTTTGGGAGCCAGCGATTTATACTGTATAAATACAATATATGTACACAGAAATATATATATTAATATGGTGTGCTATGGCTCAATACTTCTGTTATTACTTGGAAAACCAATTTTAAAATATGTGTTGTGTAAGAGTAATATCTAAAGCAATATCTTAGTTTGTGTTCCCTCCTGACACTCCACAAATTGGAGAATTGTGTAAAACAAATGTGTTGCCATACACGGAGACAATTATGCACAAACAACAGGTGCGAGATATTTGCAAGCGAGGCGTATTTCAACCTTGCCCGGGGACTTGGCTAGCTTCTGTACTTCTCTGAAACAAATTACAGCATGCTGCGCTGAATGGAAACTTTCATTATGATATTTTTGAGACTCCGAGCCAGATCTACATGGATGTACTAAAGCCCTTTGGGTGCATTGGGCGTCCAGAAAGTACCGCTTGTTGTTGTGCAAACAAAGTGCATCAGCCTAACAACGCAGTTATGTCCAAAACTGTTACTTTTCAGGATTCAAATAAAAAAACGGCAAATATAGCAGATCTACAAGCTCAAAGCACATCACTTCGCACTGCATTTCCAGCTTGTGGATACTGTGTTTTTGACACTTTTGTGTGATCAATCTGATCATACTACATTCTTGATCGGATAAAATATGGAGATAAGAGGTTTCTGCCCGATGACATAACTACATACTATAGAGCAGTGGTACCCAAACCTTTTCATGTCAAGGACCCCCAAATTGACACTAATCATCCCGCGGACCCCCATTTGAAAAGATATGCCAGGGACCTCCAAAAGAGATTTTTTTTACGGCTCTAGCAGTGATTCTCAACCAGTATAATTTCAAGGACATGCATTAGGCTACAGACCCCCATTTGTATACTCAGAGTTCCAGACCCAAAAGGGTCCATTTGGTTCCATTTGTACACTCTCAGAGTTCCAGACCCATAAGGGTCCATTTGGTTCCAAACTATAATTTAGCTGGGGACCCCCTGGAACTCCCTCAGGTACCCCCTGGGGGTCCCCGGACCCCACTTTGGGAACCACTGCTATAGACTAGAGGTCTTCTCTGTCCAAAATGAATGCGCCAGTAACAAACATATTTAGCTATTTTTTTCCAATTTTGAATCCTGAAAAGTAACAGCTTTGGACATACCTGGCTGTATGAGGTTTCCACCCGACAGAGACAATGTACTCTGTTGACCGATGCCCCGGGGTCCTACTCCTTTTCCCCCTCTTATACCTCAAATCTCTTAAAAAAGCCGATTTTTAAAAGCTTGCCACACGGCAAGGCGGCAGTGACTCAGTAGAGTGGCTACTTACAGTAGGAATCAGAATGTTCCTGGTTTGATCAGCGGCTCCTCCTGGGTTAGTGTCACACTGAACCCCTGTAGCTGCTCCCGCTGAGCAGGTCAATTGGTGCCTTGCATGCATGCATGGTTCTCTTTCTGCTATTCACACTCTGAATGTGCGTGATGATGAATGGGTGACTGCAATGTACAATGTGAATCGCTCTGGATAAAGGCGCTATAATAATTGCACCAGGCAGTTACTGTTTAATGTGTCACTCACAACGCAGTGCTTTGTGAGGGTGTAGATCGGCTATTTCTACCGAATATTCATGTTCTTTTGCCAAATGTTTGTAGACTGGGCACAGTTCAAACGAAAGTAACAAAATCTGCTACGATGATGAATCCAGAAAACGCACTAAGACTTGTTGGCATCAGGGTCATCCATTTTCCATTCATCAAAACATTTAAAGACGTACAAATATACACTTCTATGAAAGAAAAAAAGGAAATCATATATACAGTTAAATACAGAAAAAAGGGGGGTTAAACGTGTACAGTGTGGAAATATTGGGAGGGGGGGGGGGACTTTCGAATTGCAGTTTCGAATTGCAGCCGCCCGTTGAGAGCGGTTTTGAAGGAGTCTAGGGATTCACCTTTCTTAATGGGTGTTCGTAGGGCGTTCCACGTTTTTAGTGACATAGGAGCGAAATTAATTTAACCCTTTTGTTTGAGCCGAATCTGGGTTGAACGTGCTTTGTTGAACTCCCTCTGGTGTACACGTTGTGAGCTTTGTAGATCGGAACATTGGGAGAGCATGGTCAAGGAAAGTGGTTATGTATGAGAGAGGGGGAAAGACAGGGAATGATGGCAGATGTACCAGATGTCCATTGTTACTGTTGAAACATTGTACCAGACAGACAGACAGACAGACGGTGGGGGATAGACATTTCCACTGGCTTTCATGTTGTGTTATTTTCTACTAAGAGGGAACCTACAGACAGACGGTGGGGGATAGACTTTTCCACTGGCTTTCATGTTGTGTTATTTTCTACTAAGAGGGAACCTTAAGGTCAGTCCGCTGGGAGGACTGATATGGATTTTATAGGTCAGTGGTTCTCAAAGTGGGGTCTAGGGACCCCCAGGGGTCCTTGAGGGGTTTCCAGGTTGTCCCTATGCAGCTCCATGACTGGTAACTGTGAGATTATATGGGGCTCTGTGAGCCCAATGCATAATGACATGAAAAGGTTTGAGGACCACTGCTGAGTGTGGAGCCGGGAACCCTCCTCTCCTCTCGTTCCCTCGCTCGTTTCCTTTCCTCCTTCCATCCCATCTGAGGCGACAACATAAATATTAGCACTCTGAGTCTGTGCTCTCTCTCTCTCTCTCTCTCTCTTCCTCACAGGCCCAAACAGAACAAAAGACTCCATTGTCAGAAAATAGATCCCAGACCCTGGAGCAGGAAGAGGATTCCATTCCTTCTCTTGAAAAAGCAAAAAAAAAAAAGCAAATAAAGTCTACTATAGTTACATAACCAGAGAGAGAGAGAGAGAGAGGTGACAACATGGTACTGCTCCTTATGTAAGGAAAGCTACGTACAACCTCTTAACTCTATATTTTAACTTTCATAAATGAAAGCCTTACTTGGTCATATTACACCAACTACAGCGCCACACAAAAGTAGCAGATCCGCTAGCTCGAAGCGCAGCACAAAGCGACATGTTTTGAGTTTGTAGATTTGAGTTTGAATCGTGTTAAGTAACAGTTTTGGACGTATCGTATGAGGTTTCAAACGGTATTCAGACGGTATTCTCTACTGATTTAAATAACAACTCCATTGGATTAAACAGACAAATTCCATTCCAAAATAGCAGGTATACATGAAGCTCACAATTCATTGCACCATGATGGGTTGTGGTTTATACCTATGCTATTTTTAGAAATCATGTTGACAGTTTTTGTGGTGAAGTGGTTAAGGTTTTTTAACTGGGCAAGAGACCCACTTGTCCTTTCCACCAACCTCAAATCGTACAGTCTGAATATTTTCAAACTTTGCAATGTGCTCATTTTAGGATTGGCAATATCTTCAGAAGAACCCCCCATGATTGAACCCCAATCATGGGGGGGGGGGGGTTTCCCCAAATAGCCGATCTAGAAGCTCACATCACTTCAAAATGCGCTATGAAACTCAGGTCTGTTTGACTGAGAACAGAGGGTTCTAAGTGGTTAACCTGCTGCCTAAATGGCTGGCAACCAAACCGCCAACAGCTATATTACAAAACTGCCAGAGCTTTTGGAAGAGGTAACTGTGTGTGTGTGTGTGTGTGTGTGTGTGTGTGTGTGTGTGTGTGTTATAGCTGTCAAATACACAGTTTCCATTTGAAGATATATTTTGGTTGTTGTTTCTTGTTGGCACATTACGCATTGTTAAATGGAAACAACTGGAGCACAGATGCTAAACCCCTCTCTCTCCCCTGTCTCTTTACGCACTCTCATTTCTGTCTGTCTGTCTGTCTGTCTGTCTGTCTGTCTGTCTGTCTGTCTGTCTGTCTGTCTGTCTGTCTGTCTGTCTGTCTGTCTCCATGTGTCTCTCCAGGTGTGTGTTAACTGAGGAGTGTGAGTCTCTGAGGAGTGAGGTGACGTACCTACAGGTGAGGACATGAATAACTATTAACTAACATGATCATCTTCACCTGTCTATGTGCTTTACAGCTCATCAACCGTTTGATCAGAACCACAAGGAACGTTACGTAAGCTCCGCAGAACCTTTATCATTCTACCCAGAGTTGTCAAAAGCGCATGGGGCGATTTCACTCCTCCTTCCGGGTAGGAATAGAGTGCATCCCAAGTTCAAATATTATCTTGGGGGGTCCCCAGTTCAAAAAAGTACCTTTCAGAACAGAAGATTTGTGTTAAAACAAATTCAAAATTATTCAAAATCATCATATTTCATGTTTTTTTTTTCTTTTTAAATAATGTCAGTGTTGGTGACAGTGTGCCACAAAATAGCTAATCCACAAGCTCATAATGCGACGTGTTGTTGTGAGTTTGGAGATATTTCCAAATTAGCTATTTTTATCTAATTTGGAAACAATTTGAAAATCAATATATCAGATTTTCAGCTATAATGAAATTCCTCCAAAATTGGGGAAACTGGTTGAAAGTGGTTAAGTCTGTGGGTTTTCATCGTAATAACGATGAAACATATTAACAAGAGCTTGTGACTAAATGATAACTACATTGGGTCCATTGGAACACGGGTTGTTTTTTCCATTGCCTATGTCCAAATAGTTTTTTCATTTTTTTTTGTACAAAAAAATAAATAAAGTTTGTGTACTCTTCTACGATTAAACCACTTTAGCCCTAGTGTGCATATTTTGGGCATGTCGCCACCGGCCATATTTGAATCCTACTTTAGACTCCTTCAGAGACCCTGAAATGGCCCCTTTTTACACACACGGGGACACCTACTTAATGTACGTACTTATTTACTCATGCACATACACATGTGCACGCTCAGTTTACTTATACTTACCGTACTTAAGTGACTTACTTATTTATGTGTGTGTGGACCTACACAAACACTCAGGGAGCCTGCAAGGGCTCAACCTAAGCCTCCACACCCGCGTCCCCCTGTCTAGCCAAGAGCTTTGCTGTGCTGAGTATAATCGATCTGCCTTCAATCATTGCAGCTACTTACCACACACACACACACACACACACACACACACACACACACAAACTATAGAGAAATACACGGCTTCGTCAATCTAGTTATGTGCTGGCATAGAGAAAGAGAGACGGATGTCAATTTTTATACTTCCCTGCAGACCAGATGAGAAAGTGTGCGTGTGTGTAACTACAAGGCATCTCGGTTGTTCCAGTAATTTTAGTTAATTTGTTGTCACTGTGAATTTAACACATGCATATCAGGAAGTTGATACTGTCACATGGAAACTTTGCATGTCCAAATCCGTTCCTTTTTTATCATCACTTTTCAAAATAGCCGATCTACAAGCTCACAACAGGTGGTTTGCAAACTTTCAGGGGAGAGTACCCACTTATCAACTTTAGCGTATACTGTTCCAGTTCCAATATGGTCTTCTCATTTCTTTGGGTCATCACTTTAATTTTAACCCCTGTTTGTAACCCTATACCCTTCTGGACGGGAACCCCTTTTGGGGTTCTGTACAAGTATGTACAGAGACTCCTGTTACTGAACAAACACTCTATACAACAATGAGCACTATCAGAATATAGAGCTATATTTAACACACATATTATAACCAAAGAGAAAATCGCTTACCGTACCTTTAAAAAAATAAAATAGCAGATCTAATTGTATTTTTATTACTTCCACCACTGAGTACTATACAACAAACCCAACAATGCTAATTTAAGGATTAATTATATGCGCACGTGTTGTGCACGCACGCACACACTTACTTACTTAATGGAATTGTTCAGAGACTATCTGAGCTGTGGAGTAAATTGCTATATCTCATCATTTCTGAAAGCCTTGGAAACTATGTGGGCCTCTCTCTGTCTCACTGGCCGTCTCTCTCCCTCTCTGAAAAACAACGCTGCATTCTGTCAGTGCTGTTTAACAACTGGATTTAGGCAGACACCTAGACAGACAATTTGGATAGATGGGTAGACACAGGCAGACTGACTGACGGAATCACAGATTAGACAGACAGGGAGATTTATTGACTCACTCACAGATTAGACAGACTATATACAGTGGTGGACAGTAACCAAGTATTTGCTCTCTCCTACTGAGTCTATACTGACCCGGTCATCAAATTATTGGCTTAGGAATGCGACAAAAACTAATTAATTAATCAATTCAAGGCGTGTATAAATAAATAACCCCCCCCCCCCTGAAAATATGGAGTTACTTTCTGCCCGACGGCATGCAACGATGCTTTGCCCACCACTGTCCTACATGAGGCTTAATAATGTCAGTAACGCACAGGGCTTGCCTCAGATGTGTTAATAATGTCAGTAACACACAGGGCTTGCCTCAGATGTGTTAATAATGTCAGTAACACACAGGGCTTTCATCAGATGTGTGACAGTGAAGTAAGGTCTTAGATGTGCTCTTGTCCCACACGGACCACTGTAGCCTATATTATTAGGAAAGCATGTCCAAGCTGTCGTCGGGCAGAAACCTTCTATCTCCATCCTTTTTCTTTTCTTTCTTTGTTCCCCCGTAAATTAATGCCCTACTTTGTCATGAGAGTGTCTCACAAAAGTAGTAAATATAGCTGATCTACAAGCTCACAACTTGCAAAAGTTACAAAGTCGGGAGCTTATAGATCGACTATTTTCACTATTTTGTTTGTTTTTAATTATGATTACAAGGGAATGGTTTTGGGGACATACAGTACTGTACAAGGTCCATCTGACTGCAAAAGCATGTGTTCATGTTAAAGTTTATTTTGGATGTGGGCCGCCTCGCTGTCAGACACACTGTCAGACATAGCCTGGAGTTCTACTGAAAACCTACATGGGAGGGGTGTCTGTTTGAATCCCACTGCGGCTATATACTGTATAGACTAAAAATAAACGTGTGTGTGTGTGTGTGTGTGTGTGTGTGTGTGTGTGTGTGTGTGTGTGTGCAAAACCATCCACCTATTGCCTATATTATTACTCTTAAGTCTGTAGTGGCAATAATGATTCTGCATTTACATAGCAGTGGACACACACACGCACAACACTGCGGTTTTTCCACTGGATATAGATGTTTGAGGCCAAATTATGATGACACACACTGCTGTTCAATCACTTAGTGGTTGCATATATACTGTATAATGAGTTCTCCGTTTCTCCTGTCTGTCTCGATCACACACACAATCTATTTGATATTATATTTTTCCTTTCCATCTCGTGTGTGTGTGTGTGTGTGTGTGTGTGTGTGTGTGTGTGTGTGTGTGTGTGTGTGTGTGTGTGTGTGTGTGTGTGTGTGTGTGTGTGTGTGTGTGTGTGTGTGTGTGTGTGTGTGTGTGTGTGTGTGTGTGTGTGTGTGTGTGTGTGTGTGTGTGTCAGATGATGGTTGAAGCAGAACACAGCGGTGGGGGCAAGGATGCACAGACTGAGCCTACACTTACAGGTGAGCCCACGTTGATTGTCTTTTGCTGCCATCTGGTGGATCTTTATTGAACAGCACACTGAATTGTTTACAGCAGTGTTTTCCAAACCACGGTTCACTGATTAATTGAATACTTTATTACTCACAAATGTAAACGGCACGAGGTACAGTCAGACATTTAGGCTAAATGGATAACACCAAAACATCCCGGGGACTTGTTTCCATTGTGGATGTATTCAATTCAGCAAAAAAAGTTAACACAATACTACATGTCAACATAACGAATGTATAGAAAGGTGAAAATTGGAAAATGGAAAAACGTCAGCAGTGAATGACACCTCCTTGCATTGCATTTTCCTGACCTCCCCTTCCTGGTCTCCTGATATTGTTTTCTGATAGTTTTGAAAGTGATTCACGTTTTGGTATTATGATAACTTCAGACGGACAGAGATTCAGTGCATTTACAGAACGATGGTCTTGATGTGCTCCATACTGTAGTCTGGATGGCCATGAGACTTCAGATGGTCTATAGCTTTTGTTGTGATTTGGCACCATACAGTAATTGTAAATTGACTTGACTTGATTGAAGTCTTTGCACATTGATATTCATACCACACTGAAATTAATGGAATCCCAAGGCTTCCTCAAAAATGAAACGAACCACGATATGTTTGGAAAATAGTGTCATTATAGCGGTATGTTCCAGTATGTTAACAAAAGCAACGGAGGAAGCAAGAAAGAAATACTATTCTTCTGAAGTTCTTTAATTGTGTGTGTGTGTGCGTGTGTGTGTGTGTGTGTGTGTGTGTGTGTGTGCAGAGCTGAGAGAACAGAGGAAGGCTATCCAGTTGGACTTGGAGCGCTCCGATCTTCCGGTCCCCCACTATCATCCGTCGTCTTCTTTCTCATCCTCTTTTTCCATGGAAGAGTTCAACCACAGCTGCAGGTTGGTGTGGGTGGGCTGTTTCCTTTATACTCTCAATAAGCATTTCAAAATACCCCAATCCTACAGTTAAGGAATAGAAGTAATGTCTCAATGATTGTCTTTCCTTCAAGATTATTTTCAACACTTCTTTTCCAGAGTCACTTCCCTGTGTCAGAGTTTAATATCCAGTACGACTCACTGTTGTCCCTCTCCAGAATGTCTGCAGGACAAAGAGCCGTGGGTGAGACTCTGCGACCTTTGACCCCTTTGATGTCCCCACCACATCCACCTCGTCCCCACTGTGAGCCCAGGCCACCAACCGGCGGTCCTCCCTGGTCCGAGGACTCTGAACCACTCAGGCCCGGCCGCGCCCCGCCGTTGGCCAACACTCAAAGGCAGCTGCAGAGCTGGGTGCTGACTTCCAGCCGATCACGGCGCGAGAGACATGACGTGACGGAACCCAGCGAGGGACAGGAGACGGCTCGCTTCAGCACAAATGACCGGGCCGGTCCAAGTTTTAGTCCGAGTGTTCAACAGTGTTCTACACCAAACTCCAGCGTGTCAGCCCGTTGCAGAGATCTCTGCCCGATCAAAGACTCGGTTATTCTCGCGCAAACGGAAAAAAGAAAAGGGCCGCTTCCAATTGGGACCTCCGGACATGACTGCGCTGACCCCTTGCATGTCCCTGCAGCCCTCCGTCCCCTCAGCGCCCGCCATGAGCGCCGGTCGCAACACCCAGCCGACCGGCCAAACATGCGCTGTAGCACCAGTGGTGTTAATCATTCCGTGTCTGTGACAGTGACACAGGGACCCAAGTTCCGGAATGACCGAAGGAACCGTGTTCATGAAAATAGTTCCATGTCAGTGAACATGGACGTGACGACACAGAACGACAGACATAGCGGTAATGGTGTATTTGTTAATGTCATTAATGATCCTCCCGTGTTGGTGTCTGACGAACCGCATCAGACCCAAGATAACAGCGTGGCTGAATGTTATTCTGTTACAATTGACCCACTGCTGACACCAAGTGGTGGAAAGTTGAGCTTCAGTAGTCATGCTGGTAATAATAGTTGGATTCATACGGGCCACAAGCGAAAAGGTTCTTCTCTAGTGTGTCACGATGCCAGTCCTCAAAGGCAGACCATACATCCACTGCCAGCATCCATAGAGACAGATAGACAGTCATTCTCCTTCACCAAACAACGAGATGGAGCCAAAACTCAGACGATGGGGGCCAAAGGGCCACAGACTGAACAGACATTAGCAGCCACTTCTTTTCAGCCAGTTCCTCCTTCAATGCCGAAAGAGTCCACTAGAGGGCAGCCTTTGACTAGACGCATGTGTGTGCTACGGAAGGATAGCCTGATGGGACTTTAACTTCGTAAACCTCATACTTTGTTGGCTGGATACTAGATATGTCTGACATCAAGGCTTTTGTATTTGTCAGGCATTCTTACATGTAAGACTGTATAACGGAAGACTAAAGAGGGCTACATGCTTCAAAATAATCCATCTGACCAGGATGCTCAGTAATCTGATCAATGCATCTTATTTTGGTCTCCACCAGGCCGAAGGCATGGGGAGAGAGTATGTTTTGCACTCCGTCCGTGTGTCTGTCCAGCCTTCCGTCCGTGACCAGCTAATCTCCGGCACCGTTGGCCCGATCGATGCCAAACTTTGCACACACGCTCCCTGGATGCCAACGATGAACCTCTGCCCCAAATATTCCTCAACGGCCTGTTATAGCGCCACCATGAGGCAGATTTAGGCTAAACACATTTCTGTAGATTACTCGTACACATTTTATCCATACGTCACACAATTCGGTATACACTATCTCCATAGTCATGTGATCAACACGGATCTGCATAATTTCCCATCTTCCATCCTGGTTGGCTAAGATTGGCTTCCAAAGCTCACATGATTGGTCTGTTTCAAACAAAATGCCACAATGTGCAATTTCCGTGAAATTATACACTCACATTTCCACTAGGCCGAGGACGACATGCCACTCATTTGGTGCAAAAAGTTCACACCAACGGCACCAGGTTTCGATGCACCATTGTGACGTAAATGATCTAATAGAGGGTAGACTGTTTTCTCTCCCTAATATAGCACACAAACATAAAAACTTGACTTGCTAAAATACTCAGACAAACATACAGAGAAAAACGTCCGAGGCAGGCAGACAGGCAGGCAGATGAAGGTTTCGGAGTCCAGAGTACAAAACAGCAGATCAACACCATTAGCTGTCTTTCAGCCTCACGGCTTCAGGAGACTAACGCCATACAGACAGTTCTGACAGTTTATAACGAAGCCGAATACACAGGGAATGGCTCAAACAGACAGTCATTTGACACCAAGACCAAATGGTCTAATATAGAGGCAGCGGTGGCCGAATGGTTTGCGGAGTGGTCTCGATATCGTACGGTCGCTAGTTCATATCCCCGGACCGGCACGTTAGAATTACCACCGCTGAAGTGCCCTTGGACAAGGCATTAGTTTAAAACAATTATTTATGCTATATTAATGTGAATTGTGGTTCCATAATACACGACATAAACCTTGTCAAAACTCTGCCCAACTGCGTTGCCTTGCCATCGTTGATGTTTATTGGGTCATACTACCCTCACCTGAGACAGGGATGTGACAAATGTATTATATTCTATATATTATATTATCCATAAATCGTACTGCATATATTTTGTATAGGCCTACATACTGTACAATTATCTAACATTACAAGATGTTAATGTAACTCTTCCTCCCTATACCTCATAATAATGCATTCTTTATATATTTTTAAACTGGTTCACACGCTGGTGTGAACCAACTGGTTCACACGCTACTTTCCCCATAAATCATGTGCCTGATTTATGCCAAGATAGTATTGAGAGAAGGCAGTGTTGTCATTGGTGATTTGATCTCTGGTGGTATGCTATTGTAAGGATGGCATTATGTAAGGATAGCATACTACTGCACATCGCTTACATGCGGGTACGGTGTAACACCCCATCTACACTGCCAGCAATGTGAATGATGAAATGTGAAGGTTATATAGGGCCTACTACATGTCCAGAATGTGTGAGCTAAATAATGCCGCAAAATATGAAATGTCTACCATCGACTAAATAGTCTTTTCATTGCCAAAGTTTACATTTAAAAATTCCTGATCACCTCAAACCTCAAATCAGGTCAGTAGCGATCTATACATAAGCCCCTCCCCAAACTGCTGTGGTCGAATCACAGCTAAGCATAACATGGGTTAGACAAACCTCTCCACCAATAGTTTTCCTATACACATTCTTCCCAGTATGTACAGAGTGACATAGTGGCATCATGTTTATGTACATTTGTCACATTGTAGGCGAGGTGTTTGGCTGCTTTAAATTTGGTAACAATAGTAATATATATATATATATATATAATGTTTGTTTTTTTAAATCTCCTTGTGGCAGGGCCATTTTCATTGAGGTGCATTATTACTGTCCATGAGGCGCATGTTAAAAGTACCACCACAAAGCTTTTTGTGGGTGAGTTCATTATGGATCTTACTTTTATTATTTCAGCAGAAAGAAGGTACTTTATTTTTGCTAATAACACAGACTGGGTACGATTTCACAACAAATAATTCACTCTTGACTTTCATTTCATTTCCATGGAGTCGTTCAAGAGCTTTTTTCCAGGTGGAATATCCTTCGCATGTAAACGATTTCAATGTCTCTTGAACGCGTCCTGAGGATGGGAGTGCAGTTTTTTCAGCTTGAGAGCAACTCAATTGAGAGATTTCCGTTTAAGCCTTTATTATTCATGGTAAGTAAATTAAAATAATAAAATAAATCTGTCCTTTATTATTCATAGTCTGGAAGTGGGGATCTGGGGAACACATCGGGGTAAACGTCGGAGTCGAAGCTGTCCAGCTCGGCCAGAAGCCTCTTCCGCTGGGTCAGAGGCTGTGCTCCACCCTGCCCGGGAGCCAGGGCTGTGCCCAGTGATTGTGTGCAGCCAGCCAGCTTCCTGGGGGCGTCTTGTGAGTCTGAGCCACGGAACAGGCGTGTGCTGATGCTCTTCCCGGCGCCCAGGCGGTGTCTGCGGAGGGTGTCGGGGGAGACGGGTCTGAGCTTCCTCTCTGCCTTGATGCCCTCCAGTAGGCGCTCGTGGAGGCTGGCGGGACGCGGGACAAGGGGCTTCAGCTTGCGGGCAGACGCAGAGTTGAGAGGGGGCCGTGACCTAATGAAGTCCAGAATGACCTCGTGGGCACTCTTCTGTAACCTAGGAGGGATGCCTCCATTTACCAGGACTTTGCGGAGCTTGTATCGCTTAGAGCAGATGTCGTCCATCAGCATCTCGTAGGGCGTCAGCTGGTACTCGATGGGCAGCGGGTTGTACTGGCGCTCCTGGACCTTCTTCGGTTTGACGCCGTCACGCAGGTCACGCATCACCTGCCCCCAGAAGCACGCCCACTGAAGCTCGTCGAGGTCTTGAACAGGATCACCCCGCGTCCGAACTTCCATCTTCCTCAGGTCCTCCTTGTCGCTCCTGATCTTGTCCAGAAAAGTGCGGAGCTCCTTCGTCTCGGCGTACAGTGCGCGGCACAACGCCTTATAGTGGTTGGGGGCGTCTGATGGACTGGGCAGGTGGGACGAGCATATCGCCATGATGTCTCGATACGAGCGGACGCTGGAGACTGCGGTTCCGGGGACGATGGCGGCGGGACCCTCATCTCCCTCCCCCTCGTCCTCCTCGGTGGCCTCGTAGCCCTCGCCAGGACAGGGGTCGTCGCACTCAGTCTCGGTGCTGTTGGTCATCAGGTCGATGAGGTGCTCCAGGGACGCGCTCAGCTCGCGCTCTTCGCTCTCCTTCAGGCCGTAGTCCAGGGCTTTGTAGATCATGATGCCTAGAGACTCTATCACCTGTAATGACGTGTGGGCTGCCCTGTATTTATCTGTGTCGTGCTGGTGGTGTACTACCAAGGTCCCGTCTCTGCGAATTCTTACATTCTCCGGTCCTTCGATCTTCCATATCGCGTCATGTTGATGGTGGTGGTCAACAATAACGGAGCCCTGCACACTGTGCGCAGCGGAGGTCTTGCTGGTGGTGGTCCTCCGGTGTCTGTTCTGCAAAGACCGGCAGCACTGGTAGCACACGGCCCACGCCTGCTCCTCGTTGATGGGCTGACTGTGGGCGGACAGGATCTCCTCCAGAGAGAGGTCCGGATCGGCTCCGGTCGCAGTTCCGTCCGCACATTGATCCATGGTGGACAAATTCAAATACACGCCGAAATCCTGGATGGCGGTTGGAGAAAAGTTGTTGCGACTTGCGTCTACTGCCTAGAATGTCACCAGCTGAGCTCACTGATTGCTGCTGCTGACAAACACTGACTGCATGGACAGGCACTCAGGCAGTATATATAGCTGGCCATTGATTGAGGTGTGAGTGGGAGCAGGTGAGATTGCTCATTGAGAGGGAGTGACAGCAGGAAGTGGGTGGATCCAATCCATGAGTAGGCCAGGAGGAGGGTTGCTGTTGATAGCTAGGATGACTCTTTTCTACACTATGCATGTAATTATTTCTGTCTTTCTTGTCTTTACAGCTGTATTACTACAGTAACAGGCTGTTCACCGCTCTTGGCTTTGATGTTTGATACCCTATGTCACCCTTCGCTTAGGAGGTGGTAGAGAGCTTATAACTACAATGATTGCAGTGGTGGAAAATAACGAAGTACAATTACTTCGTTACTGTACTTAAGTACAAGTTTGGAGAATTTGTACTTTTATTGACTACTTTTCTTTCGCTGTATTTTTACTTTTACTTCGTTACATTTACAAGGAAAAAATCGTACTTTTAATGCGCTATATTTAAAATCGGACACCTCGTTACTCGCTACAAATTAAATAAAATCTTATATTTGTCTTACTGGAGGAATGCGCAGTTGAGAATTGAACAGGGCTGCTCCACTCTCAGATAATAGGGGGGCGGAGTTGTGTTCTGCTGCCTGGCCTGCTTTGAAGACGGCAAGACGCACACACTGTGTTTTGTCACACGCATTCAACATGGATGACCGAGACACAGTCTTAGCAGAAGGATTTTTTATTTTTGTCCTTATCTAATCTTTCTCAGCCGTCACTGGAGCGCGCATCTAGCTACTGCATGATGATCAAATCATGCACGCTGACAGACAGCAGACACTGTCCCAACTCCTAACACAAACACTGAGGGAACTTGTTGTTGTACACACATAATGTGCCACGAAAAATAGCTTCCAATACAGCTTAGTTGGTTATTATCGCTTCGAGGAGGTACGTGTCCATAATATCGCCACGAACGGCCAACAAAAGACATCTCTCTTCCACAGTGAATGAAGCGCAGTGATGCCTAATTTATTCTTCGCCGTACAAAGTGTTCCGTGCTGAAAATAGCTGATATACAAGCTCACAACTCGTCGCGTCCGGACACGTTGTGAGCTTGTAGATCAGCCAACCCCAGCATGCGGAGATGCAGGCTCTGAGAACGTTCAGAAACTTTTGCCTTCACAATAAAAGCATGCAAAAGCCCATATAGAGAAGGAAAAATAATTCGGTGGCATTTCACATTGCAAAAGAGCAATTTTTGTAAAATGTGAAAAATATATAAAAATTAAAGCAAAAAAAGAACGAAAAATAACTATAATAGTTCATTTTTCAAACGATGAACTTTAGTTCAAAATTTGGAATGATGAACTATGAACGGAACTAGTTCATTTTAAAAATGTTGAACTGTGAACTGAACTATAGTTCCTAAAAAAAAAAGAACTTTCCCAACACGATGTATGCTGTTGGGTGTTCTGTATTTTCAGTATTTGTATGCTATTTCATTTTTTGGAATAAAGCCACTTGACTTTTGTATTCATTTTGAAAATAATTTTGTATTTTGTACTTTGTACTTGTACTTTGTAATTTTTACTTTTATACTTAAGTACATTTTACGCCGGGTAAATTTTTGTACTTAAGTACATTTTATTTGAGGTACTTTTATACTTTTACTTAAGTAACTTTCTTAATGGGCACTTTGTACTTTTACTTAAGTAATTTTCAAGTAGAGAATCAGTACTTCTACTTAAGTAAAATATTTTTGTACTTTTTCCACCACTGAATGATTGTTGTAAGTATGACACTTAACTTGTTTTTCAATATTTTGGTCCACCAGCATAATCCAAAATGTGGCCAAGAAATAGTACAATTATTCTTTACAATCGCTAAATATACAAGCTGTATTGCATTAAAGATCATTCTATATAAATTAATGTGTTTGTCTATTCACAACATTGTGTGCACAATGTCATAAACTTTATGTAATGTATTTACGTTTTCTCCAAAGTTATTTAAATGTGACCGGACTTACTTGAATGAATTAGTCAGTGTTGGCTTAACATCATTTTGCGGATAATAATTCATGGCTAGCAGTGAAGTCCAATAACAAAGCACCACTCGGGTTCAGATCAGGGAGAATATTCTTCCCAATCATGCCTCTCCGCCCAGTAGGACTATGGAGTCCCTAACCGGAGTGATTCCCTGTTCCTTAGAGAGGCGGGTGGTGAAATACATGTTTAGAGAGACATACTGCCTTGCGTTATGGTTCAGCTAACCCAGGTCTACATGCGGCATAATGAGCTGGACCTGGTCACAAATGTTGAACAACTCTTCGCTTGATAGTATTACAGTTTGTCTTCCATCCTGTTGATCTGTCTCTGTTCAGGGGATGGTGATTGAACGTACTGGTAGAAGAATCCCCCTCATCGTGGGATTTGGTGGATTGGCTGTGCTCTATATTCTGTTGACAGCGACTCTCGTTTTACAGGTACACTCTTTTATTTGTACATAAACTAAGTCCTGCCCCATGCGGGAGCTAACAAATTCCGTAGACAACGCCTTGGTAATGTCTGTCCCAACAGTCAGGAACCTTGGTGTTGTCCTGGACAGTCGGCTCTCGTTCAAAACACACATTACAGCTGTCACTCGATCATGTAGGTTTACACTCTATAACATACGACGAATTAGACCATTCCTCACACAGCTCCTAATACAGTCTTTGTATTGTGGGAGGTCGGGTGGGAAATACAACTCAGAGTGCAGTTTCAGGGGTTAGACACACGATGGCGCCCCTTGCTTTATTTCTCCAACAGGTTCAAACAAAGTCAGTTTTCACAAACAGAACTCAGACAGTAATATTCTTTGCATGAGGTCCCGGCTCCGAGGCGGGAGTCGTCACTGCAGAGGATGAGAGGGGATGTTAGCATACGGTCAGAGCACAAGGTAAGTACAAAGTTGGGGCCTGAGACACCCGGTCTAGGCAGTCTACCAACTGGACCTTTGTATAACTCTTTCTCTTCTTCTTTTCCAGGTTCCAGAGGAGGCCAGGAGGCTCCCCCGGAGGTAGGTAAGGGGGTGCGTATCTTTCTCTATCCCCAAGGCACAGAAGAGTACTTTAGAGTAGAAGTACTCGGATACGGGGTGGTGAGTAATTAGAGTAAAAGTACTTGGTATGGTACCGGGCGGGGATGGTACGGAGGGCCCCTTAGGCTCGGCCGACAGGAAGATACACAAGCATTTATATTCTTATTTCTCTCTATCTACTGGGTGGCCGTGTCGGTACGACAACGGCAGTCAGAGGGTTAACACAAAGTAAGCGCTCTAGTTTCTAACGGTCTTCTTTCACCGGGCCTGGCGGAGCAAGCCAACTTAAAGTCTCTTCAAAGGGTGAAATAAACATAACACGGGCCTGTCTTCTTTCACAGGGTGGACGTGACACTTTATCTAGAGCCTGCTAGCTTCCATTAGTCTCTACGGGGTTATCTTCTTTCAACAATCTTCAGTGTACAACACCACGGTGACACTCTTCATTCACAGTCTTCATTTAGCATCGACAGGGTGACTTCCTTCATTCACAATCTTCGTTATTATCCTTAGCTGCTCATTTGCCACTATGAGTGCCTCTTCTTAATAACACGGGTGATAGATAGTGAACGGTTTGTCTTACTGCGACCTTATGGAGCTGTGGAGCTGCCGTTTCCATACGGGGGTCCCGTCGTCCGCACTCGTCCCCGATACGAGCCAGGTGGGTCTCCAGTATGCATGCGGCTCTCCGTGTATACTTGTCTATGGGGGGTACACGCTCCTGCGTGTGCTTCCAGCCCCACTCCTACAAGCCTGGTGATGTGAGAATATAAGAGAGCAATTGAGTGGTGATACAAACAATCAAACAATAAACATAGTCCATACGTGAGAGTCCATAAGTGAGAGGAGTGTGGACTTACCATCCAACGCCGAGTGGACGGCATATGCTGCGCGAGCGTCTGTGTGTAGCAGGGATCTGATACTGCTAGGTGCGCAGGTTGTTTATAAAGGGCGCGGCTGACAGGCTGCGGCTGTCCTTAATTGCTAACCAGGGCGGCGGCCGGAATGAGGCGCAGCTGATTTAGAATTGCTCTGGGGTAGAACACTGCGTCTATGACACAGCCGTGGGTGTGCCGTGTCGCCGCTTGTCTGGTTGTCAGGGGAACGCGCCCCTCCCACTGTGGCGAGACCTGACAGACTCCACACACTCCCCCCCTAAGTTTCTTGCTACTGCAAGGAGCTTGACTACTTTCCTCACCTTCGTAGAGTCTTGAGAGCGCGTCCGCGTGGTTAATTTTGGTCCCGGGCCTGTGCTCCCGCCGGCGCTCTCTGCTTCTACTACTACTACTAAAGCCTGTCTTCTTCGCTGTTCCCGTCGAGCCCAGGCTCGACGAACTACTCGAGCTTAGACTAGAACTAGACTTGTTACCGAAGCTACTCAAGCTCGAAGTGGGCTTACTCGACCCTAGCCCGGTTGAGTCCGAGTTTGAGCTGGACCCGGTAGACCCCGCGGTCGCTTTGTTGGATCCGAAACTAGACGACCCGAAGCTAGAGGACCCTTTGTTCAGGCCGAATCCACTCGAGCTGGTCCCCGTTTTACTCGCGGAGCCAAAGGCCGACCCGAAGCTTGCGCTGGACGACCCTGTCCTGCCTGTGTTGCCGGTAGACGTGCTGGAGGATCCCCCACCAGTGCCAAACTTGCTCCCCCAGGATGACCCTCCAGAGTCAGAACTGGATCCTGTGGAACTTGATCCGGTCGACCCGGTTGTCCCCGGGTTCAGCTTCCCGTCGACGGCCACGACATTCCGCCTGGCGCCAGCCAGGTTGGGGTCGGCCCACTGAGTGGTGGCGAACGTTCCTTGCCGCCGGGGGGGCGGCGCGTCTACTCTGGGGAACTCCAGGGAGGGGTCTTCACCGCGGGCCGGCGTCTCGTCGGCGTCGGACGCCTCCGCCTCTTCAGGCCAGGGTTCTGGCTGGGGACTTCCTCCTCCGCTGCTTGTGGACGAGGTCCCGTCTCCACGGAAGGCGGGGCAGGCGACGAGGGGTGGGCTACCTCGGCGGCGTCGGCGGCGCCGCGTCCTGGAGGGCCCTCGTCGTCCCGGGTTCCAATACTTCTCCAACCGGGGACAGTCTGTCCCGATCAGGAGGGTGGTCTGTCGTCGGCTCTTGCTTCCGGTGTGGAGACAGGGTCGGGGGCCTCTCATGCTGTCCGCGGAGGGCATGGAGACATCGGGGCCGGGGGGCCGCTCTGGGCAGGCCCAGGACAGGTGGTCCTCCCGATTACAGACGTAGCACCTGCGGATCCGCGGGCTGCGGTCGGGGGGGCCGGAGGCACGGGGCCGGACCGGGGCCGGCGGGGTCGGCGGGGCTGGTCGGCGTCGGTCTCGGCGGTCGTCTGTCTTGGGGACGGCGTCGCTCTTGGTCTGGCGGAGCATATCCGAGCAGACGTGGTGGTTCTCCAGGAGGGCGATCAGTGCGTCCACGGATGTGGGGCTGACTCGGGCAACATATTTCTTGGCGTCGGATGGCAGGGCACGGACACACCGGTCTATGACTAATCTCTCAATCCACGGGGTCTCTCCGCCCGTGGTCAGCCAGCTCTGCGTTAGGCGGTAGAGGTCGGCGACCTGAGCGCGAGGGGGCTGGGCCTGCTGATAGGCCCACATGTGGTACCGCTGGGCCCGGGCGGGCAGGCTGTAGCCGAGGGTGGACAAGATGGCGGCCTTCAGCGTCTCGTAGTCTCGAGCGTCTCTGGCGGGAAGGTCCCGACATGCGCGTTGAGCCTCTCCCGAGAGGTAGGGCGCCAGTATGCCGGCCCAGTCGGCGGCGGGCCACTGCTCGCGGTCGGCGGTGCGTTCGAAGAGTTCGAGGTACGCCTCGATGTCATCCTCGGGGGTCTGCTTGGAGAGGACGGCGTTGGGGGTCCTAGGGACATCACCGTGTCGGTCTAGCCTGCGGACAACTTCACGCACAGCGTTCTGTAGTTCAGTCTGACTTCGGAGAAGGGCGGCCAATTCGGGGCTGGCCATGTTTAGGCGGTGGTTGAGATCAGATGAATACCCACATTCTCCACCATATGTGGGAGGTCGGGTGGGAAATACAACTCAGAGTGCAGTTTCAGGGGTTAGACACACGATGGCGCCCCTTGCTTTATTTCTCCAACAGGTTCAAACAAAGTCAGTTTTCACAAACAGAACTCAGACAGTAATATTCTTTGCATGAGGTCCCGGCTCCGAGGCGGGAGTCGTCACTGCAGAGGATGAGAGGGGATGTTAGCATACGGTCAGAGCACAAGGTAAGTACAAAGTTGGGGCCTGAGACACCCGGTCTAGGCAGTCTACCAACTGGACCTTTGTATAACTCTTTCTCTTCTTCTTTTCCAGGTTCCAGAGGAGGCCAGGAGGCTCCCCCGGAGGTAGGTAAGGGGGTGCGTATCTTTCTCTATCCCCAAGGCACAGAAGAGTACTTTAGAGTAGAAGTACTCGGATACGGGGTGGTGAGTAATTAGAGTAAAAGTACTTGGTATGGTACCGGGCGGGGATGGTACGGAGGGCCCCTTAGGCTCGGCCGACAGGAAGATACACAAGCATTTATATTCTTATTTCTCTCTATCTACTGGGTGGCCGTGTCGGTACGACAACGGCAGTCAGAGGGTTAACACAAAGTAAGCGCTCTAGTTTCTAACGGTCTTCTTTCACCGGGCCTGGCGGAGCAAGCCAACTTAAAGTCTCTTCAAAGGGTGAAATAAACATAACACGGGCCTGTCTTCTTTCACAGGGTGGACGTGACACTTTATCTAGAGCCTGCTAGCTTCCATTAGTCTCTACGGGGTTATCTTCTTTCAACAATCTTCAGTGTACAACACCACGGTGACACTCTTCATTCACAGTCTTCATTTAGCATCGACAGGGTGACTTCCTTCATTCACAATCTTCGTTATTATCCTTAGCTGCTCATTTGCCACTATGAGTGCCTCTTCTTAATAACACGGGTGATAGATAGTGAACGGTTTGTCTTACTGCGACCTTATGGAGCTGTGGAGCTGCCGTTTCCATACGGGGGTCCCGTCGTCCGCACTCGTCCCCGATACGAGCCAGGTGGGTCTCCAGTATGCATGCGGCTCTCCGTGTATACTTGTCTATGGGGGGTACACGCTCCTGCGTGTGCTTCCAGCCCCACTCCTACAAGCCTGGTGATGTGAGAATATAAGAGAGCAATTGAGTGGTGATACAAACAATCAAACAATAAACATAGTCCATACGTGAGAGTCCATAAGTGAGAGGAGTGTGGACTTACCATCCAACGCCGAGTGGACGGCATATGCTGCGCGAGCGTCTGTGTGTAGCAGGGATCTGATACTGCTAGGTGCGCAGGTTGTTTATAAAGGGCGCGGCTGACAGGCTGCGGCTGTCCTTAATTGCTAACCAGGGCGGCGGCCGGAATGAGGCGCAGCTGATTTAGAATTGCTCTGGGGTAGAACACTGCGTCTATGACACAGCCGTGGGTGTGCCGTGTCGCCGCTTGTCTGGTTGTCAGGGGAACGCGCCCCTCCCACTGTGGCGAGACCTGACAGACTCCACAGTATGTATTGTAATTCCCTCCTTACTGGCCTACCGGCATGCACACTTAAACCTCTCCAACTGATCCAAAATGCCGCCGCTCGCTTGGTCTTCAACCAGCCAAAATTCTCAAAATGTCTCCCCCTTCTCCGCTCCCTCCATTGGCTCCCGGTTGCTGCCCGCACAGAATACAAAACGCTGATGCTGGCATTCAAAGCAACCAAAGGTATGGCTCCCCCATACAGTATCTTGCAAGTCTGATCGAACCCTACAAAACCTCCCGCGCACTCAGATCAGCCAACGCAGGGAAGCAGCTCCCTTCTGGCTACAAAACTATGGAATGCACTTCCTATTACAATCAGAACTGCAGCCTCACTCCCAACCTTCTGCCGTAGTCTGAAAACCCACCTCTTTAGACTCCATCATGGCCCGTAGCACTTGCCCTATTTATTTTTTTAGACTTAGATAGCATTTTATGTAGATTTATAGCATTTTGATGTTGACATAGCACTATAAAGTATACATGCATAGTTCCATTATATAGATATTCCACTGTTATGTTCTTAGCTTACGTATGATTCATGATAACCACTTGTTTATGTATGTGATGTATTGCCATGCTTTGTTCTTGCTTAATGTAAATCACTCTGGATTAATGCCTTAATTGTGAATTGTAATCAAATAAATAAACAAATCGATACTATTGATTGAACATCTTTAACGTCCATGTGCCATATGTCTAACACGACTCCAGAACTTGCTATTTAATCAATGTCTACTGTGGATTTCCTACAGGACGAAGCACCATGGATGCCCTACCTCAGTTTTGCCTCCGTATTGGCTGTTATTGTCTTTGTAGGTGCTGGTCCAGGTAATTAAGCAAGGTTTTCTTATATTTTCTACTTCTATCTTCATATTATTTGTCTATTTCTCCATTGAGGGGTCTGTGTCTTTGTTTGGGTCTGTGTTTTATTGATATTGGTGTTTTAAATTGTATGTATAATATTGCAAAAAGGAAAGTGTGTGTGTGTGTGTGTGTGTGTGTGTGTGTGTGTGTGTGTGTGTGTGTGTGTGTGTTCGTTCCCCAGATGCAGTTATTCCTCCTGTGGTCAGTGAATTGTTTGAATACTCCTTCAGATCCTCTGCCACGATGATTTATGGAATTGTATACTGGATATCCAACTTCACCATAGGAATAACATTCCCTTACCTGCAGGTGATTAAATGAACAAATGTGACATTTGAAATGTCCATATCTTGTCTGACTTATTACTGACTTTTTATGTTTACTCTACAGAATGCCCTGCAAGACTATGTGTTTCTGGTGTTTATGGGGATCTGTGCAGCGTTTGCCACCTTCATCTTCTTTGTTCTCCCAGAGACCAAAGCCAAAACTTTCACGGAAATCAGCCAAAGTTTCTCCAAGTTAAACAAGATTAACAAGATGGAAGAAAACAATAATGTACTGGACATGAACCAAATGGAGGTCAAGACCGAAACAGACAACTCCAGAGAGGCTGCAGAAAAGGTTTGTTTAAACCACGACATAGATTCTTGACTGGCTCTCACAGTGTCCTGACCTTGTTTTTTCATCCCACGATTTTGTAACCCATTTTTTCACCCGGGTGCCAATTTGTCTAGGGTGTAATCCTGCATGGGCTCATGCCCTTCAATGCATTCTTATCGCCTGACAGAGGGAGTTTCCCTGGTAGTAGATCATAGCATGTGGAAGGAACACGGTATTCCAACCAGTTCCTTTCCCCTCCATCAGGCAGTTTGGAGACCAGGATTACTGCATGTTACTCCATGCTGGCAAATCCCTCCCACCCCTTCTATGGTGTGATGCAGGATAGGGTGAGCACTTTCAGCCGTAGGCTCACACTCCCCCCCCGAGGATGCACACGGAACGATACAGACTCTTTCATGCCAACTGCTATTGGACTATACAATGCGAATGCATAAGAACTGCCTTCCCTTAAATGGCATATGGTCCTTGATGATCCTGGTCTTGTGTGGTTATGTCCATTTGTGTCTGTTTTGTGTTCTTCTGTCTGTCCAGTAGCTTTAGCTTTTTATGTGTCACATTATGCTGTTGTAACGCTTCAATTTCCCCTCGGGGATTAATAAAGTATATCTCATCTCATGTTTTTTGTGAGGGTACTTACTAGGTATAGGGGACACAGGGAGAACATGCAAACTCCACACAGAAAGGCCCTTTTGTCAACCCCACCTCGGGTATGGGCACTGATGACGCGTTGGAGAGAACATGCCCACAGCGCCCTCAGCTAGAAGGTCCTGGGTTCGATTCCTGCTGCGGGATTCAAACCCAGGACCTTCTAGCTGTGAGGTGACAGCTCTACCGACCACACCACGGTGCCCCTAACGATGCATGTTTTAATAATGTTTAGACTGCACTAGTCATTGAAAGTGTTGAATTTGGAGAATCATATACATTAGTGTGTGTTTTGAGCTAATATAATTGTTTGATTTGTTTATTGCAAACAGCTGGCAGTTGAATTTAACATCATTTTGAGTGTAACTGTACATGTATTTTGTCCAAATTAATTTAAAGGTGCTTGATAAAACAACAAACAAACCACGGAATTATTGGGAACGTGGTTTCCACTAGTAATGTCACGTTAGTCATGGTCAATAAGCTAAACATGCCTGACCACTGTCTGTCTCCTAGAAGCAGAACCACACAGTAACTCTGTGGGTGGCAGCCATACTTTCTACCTTGGGCTCTGTATTTCTCAACGGTTATTACGTCACAGTGGTCGCCAGCTCATCTAAGGTGAGCCTCTGTTTTATTATATTCTTTCCGTAGTTGGTTTCAAACGTAGATCACAGTCACAGCATCTACTTTTTGGAGTAATCCCACAAGAGTATTTTTGGCATGATTTCAAATGCCACTGCAATTGTGAGGTTGCAGGTAGCAAGCTAGCACTTACCAACTGCTCAGCATTCCACAGTTGAACGTTCAAGACTCAACCAAACCCTCCATTTAACTTGGAGAAAGCCTGGTCCCCGAAGGCTATGGCTAATGTAGTAGGCTAGCAGCCACATGGCCCAACATTGGCGAGATGGACTATGGTGAAATGTGGATATTACTTCTGTGATGACTTGTAGATGTCTTATATGCTGTTGATTTGTTTTATTCAGCCACTGTTTTCTCTTGTTGCAGTATGTACATGAGTTCTATAATACCACCTGGATAGAACGGTATGGAGAGCACATTGGAGCTGACACTATAACCATAATTTGGTCCATAACGGTCTCTATATACTGTGTCGGAGGTGGAATTGGAAGTATTATTGGCGCTTTACTAGTCCAACGCCTTGGAAGGTACTGCACACGATCCATTTATGCTCATTGGATGGTGAACAGATTTCTCTCTCTCTCTCTCTCAATCTTTTTCTGATGCCATACGATTGTTTCCTTTAAGGAGGAACACCTTGTTGGTAAATAATTGCTTCACAGTGGCAGCTGTTCTGTTTATGGGTGTGTCTGAGAGGGCAGGTTCTTTCGAGATGCTCGCCATTGGTCGTTTTATCTCGGGGCTAAGTGCAGGTGAGTGTATAGTTTTGTATACCACCCACCTGCATGTATTGGATCTGAAGTAGATCCGTATGGATTCTGAACTGCAACAAACCCTGGGGCACATCATCTCCACCCTCCACTTTCTGACTGTTAAACACATTCCACTTACCTTCACTTATAAGGGCCTGAATACTGACCTGTCTGACCGTCTTCAGCATCAGACACTGCAAGAATCACTGCTTTTAAATCCAGTCTAAGCCTAGCCCACACATTCAGAGAGACCATTGGACAGACTTTTCATTTATTGATTTTCCATATTTATTTCTGTTCATAGCTGATAATCTTATTTCTCCTATTTATTTATTTTTTCATTATGGCACCATTGGTTCAGCTGTCTAGCATGCATCTCTCTATGTATGCCCCCCAATCATTATTATTATTATTATTATTATTATTACCATTATTATTATTATTTTAATCTAATGCCATTATGCATTTACCCATTATGCAGGTACTTCACAGATTGCCTTGATGATGTACCTGACTGAGATTGCTCCCAAACATATACGGGGTTCTATTTGTTCGACACAGCCCATCATGCTTATTTTGGGCGTATTCCTTGGACAAGTGCTGGGCCTTCCAGAGACCCTTGGGCAGGTCAGTGTTGTGAGGGATTCGTACACATTTGGAAGCATAATAAGGTAAGGTAAATGTATTTATAAAGCGCCTTTCAAAACAAATGCTACAAGGTGCTGTAGGCTACAATAAGTAAAATTAACAAAGTGTTAACCAGAGGCTATATAGATACATACTAGACGGACCACAGACTTATTATTAGAATATACAATTAATTAGAAAATGCAAATTTTACGAGCAATTTATCCCAAGGTTAACAATAGACGTGGAGACAGATTAAATCACAAGAACATTACGGGGATAATGCCCCCCGGGCGGCCCAGACTCCCCCTGTGGGTCTGGATGTTCTGTGGACCCCCCGGGGACCCCCACATGCGGCCCCCAGGGGCCCCTGTCTGCCAGAGGTGCACCGTCGCTCTGATCCGCACCAAACTTGGCACAAACACTGTTCAGGGGTCTGCCATCACAATAGGGCCCCATAATGGGAAGACCAGGGACCCCATGTGGCCCCCAGGGCCCCTGACTGCCAGAGGGGCACCGTCGCTCTGAGCCACACATAACTTGGCACAAACACTGTTCAGTGTCATCATAATAGGAACATGCTAACATCCATGCAAACATGCTACCTTGCTAACATACATACATGCCATGCAGGCTAACAACCAACTCCGCTAACAACCAACTCCACCTACCTCCCGAACACAATGTTGCACAGACTGTCACTTGGCGAGCTGCGGGCACACAGTAACAATTGTTTGGTTTGTTTTTGGCTATAGGAGTCCAGGTGGATCTACCTGTATGTTTTCATCTTACTGCCTGCCGTTCTGCAGCTGGTGTTTCTTCCCATCTTTCCTGAAAGCCCTCGATATCTGTTGATTCAAAAGAACGATGAGGCTGGAGCTAAGAAAGGTAGATTTCTGGTTGTTCAGACCGTATGACGGAGGACGACAATCTGGCTCGAGAGAATACTTACGTATGTATTAGCTTCTTAACCCTAGAACACTAAATCCAATTTTTGTCACACCATCACTAAATGGTAACATTGTTCTGACCTCCCGCTAGTCCGACCGAGTACTAACACTATCCTAAACCCTAACCTCAGTCTTAACCGGACACGCCTCAGTCTTAAAGGACCACTTCACACTTTTACCTTCACCACTTTTACCTTCTACCTTCATATAATTGGTCCTCACAAATGTTCATGATAAAATGCCACCATTTTTGTCTACTCGGTCTGTGTTTAATGGGAGATCTGTAGGCAGTTCAGAAACCTGTCCACCAGTGACATCATCGATGGGGAATCCAAGCTAATAGAAACTGCAGGCATTCTATTCCTGAAAAGTTGCAATGCAATAATGGAAGCCATTGTTCTCACGATAAAAAAAAAATATATATATATATCTTGTTTTTTCTTTTACGATGATGTCACTGGTGGATGGGTTTCTGAACTGCCCACAGCCCTCCTATGAGACACAGACTAAGTATGAAAAAATATGGTATTTTATCATGAACATTCGTAAGGAGCAATTATATGAAGATAGATTGAAAAGTGGTGAAGTGGTCCTTTAACCGGTGGCCGGTTAAGTTGGAAAATGGAAAATGTGGGTATTATTTTAAAATTATTCCTACAAAAAGATATTAGAACTGGGAACTTCTCCTTTGGTCCACCCATTCCTGGGACATGTGAGAAGGTCCAGTGGGAGTATGGGATTTCCTTCTTACCCTCTATCACTAAACCTGGGTGAAATTCACCCACGTTTAGTGTTCTAGGGTTAAATTAATTCCTGACGGATGGCTTCACATTATGTGTGTGTCGCAGCACTCCAGATGTTCCGAAGGGAGGAAGATGTGTCTGAGGAGTTGGAGGAGATCAAGGCTGTGGTGCAACGCCAGAGAGACATCAAGACCGTCTCTGTCAATCAGATCCTCAGAAACCCACATGTTCGCTGGCAGATGATCGTTACCTGCGTCCTCGCGATAGGCCTCCATTTCAGTGGGATAAATGCTGTATGGTAACATTGTTGTTCATCATATTCTCACTGTCAGGAATAAACCTTGTATCTCCATATTTCAGTCAATTACATTTGACATTTTCACCTATGTGTGTGTGGGTTTTTATGAACATTTAACCAATGAAAAGTATTAACTAGCTTGCGAGTATATACCTAGATCTGTTGTAACTATTTAATAATTTGTCTATTTAAATGATTTGATTTCATACAGTTTTTGGATATACAAGGTTTCTCCCCGACGGCAATAAATCCATAGTCACCATTATATACTATGCATGTAATTCTTTCTGTCTTTTTCTTGTCTTTACAGCTGTATTACTACAGTAACAGGCTGTTCACCGCTCTTGGCTTTGATGTTGAATTGATACCCTATGTCACCCTTAGCTTGGGTGGTATAGAGCTTATAACTACAATGATTGTTGTAAGTATTACATTTAACACTCAATATTTGGGTCCACCAGCATAATCCAGTTGTCAAAATGTGGCCAAGAAATAGTAAAATGATTCTTTACAATCGCTATATACAAGCTGTATTGCATTAAAGATCATGCTATATAAATGAATGTGTTTGTCTATTCACGACATTGTGTGCACAATGTCATAAACTTTATGTAATGTATTTACGTTTTCTCCAAAATTATTTAAATGTGACCGGACTTACTTGAATGAATTAGTCAGTGTTGGCTTAACATCATTTTGCGGATAATAATTCATGGCTAGCAGTGAAGTCCAATAACAAAGCACCACTCGGGTTCAGATCAGGGAGAATATTCTTCCCAATCATGCCTCTCCGCCCAGTAGGACTATGGAGTCCCTAACCGGAGTGATTCCCTGTTCCTTAGAGAGGCGGGTGGTGAAATACATGTTTAGAGAGACATACTGGCTTGCGTTATGGTTCAGCTAACCCAGGTCTACATGCGGCATAATGAGCTGGACCTGGTCACAAATGTTGAACAACTCTTCGCTTGATAGTATTACAGTTTGTCTTCCATCCTGTTGATCTGTCTCTGTTCAGGGGATGGTGATTGAACGTACTGGTAGAAGAATCCCCCTCATCGTGGGATTTGGTGGATTGGCTGTGCTCTATATTCTGTTGACAGCGACTCTCGTTTTACAGGTACACTCTTTTATTTGTACATAAACTAAGTCCTGCCCCATGCGGGAGCTAACAATTTCCGTAGACAACGCCTTGGTAATGTCTGTCCCAACAGTCAGGAACCTTGGTGTTGTCCTGGACAGTCGGCTCTCGTTCAAAACACACATTACAGCTGTCACTCGATCATGTAGGTTTACACTCTATAACATACGACGAATTAGACCATTCCTCACACAGCTCCTAATACAGACAGTCTTTGTATGTATTGTAATTCCCTCCTTACTGGCCTACCGGCATGCACACTTAAACCTCTCCAACTGATCCAACATGCCGCCGCTCGCTTGGTCTTCAACCAGCCAAAATTCTCAAAATTTCTCCCCCTTCTCCGCTCCCTCCATTGGCTCCCGGTTGCTGCCCGCACAGAATACAAAACGCTGATGCTGGCATTCAAAGCAACCAAAGGTATGGCTCCCCCATACAGTATCTTGCAAGTCTGATCGAACCCTACAAAACCTCCCGCGCACTCAGATCTGCCAACGCAGGGAAGCAACTCCCTTCTGGCTACAAAACTATGGAATGCACTTCCTATTACAATCAGAACTGCAGCCTTACTCCCAACCTTCTGCCGTAGTCTGAAAACCCACCTCTTCAGACTCCATCATGGCCCGTAGCACTTGCCCTATTTATTTATTTAGACTTAGATAGCATTTTATGTAGATTTATAGCATTTTGATGTAGACATAGCACTATAAAGTATACATGCATAGTTCCATTATATAGATATTCCACTGTTACATTCTTAGCTTACGTATGATTCATGATAACTACTTGTTTATGTATGTGATGTATTGCCATGCTTTGTTCTTGCTTAATGTAAATCACTCTGGATTAATGCCTTAATTGTGAATTGTAATCAAATAAATAAACAAATCGATACTATTGATTGAACATCTTTAACGTCCATTTGCCATATGTCTAACACGACTCCAGAACTTACTATTTAATCAATGTCTACTGTGGATTTCCTACAGGACGAAGCACCATGGATGCCCTACCTCAGTTTTGCCTCCGTATTGGCTGTTATTGTCTTTGTAGGTGCTGGTCCAGGTAATTAAGCAAGGTTTTCTTATCTTTTCTACTTCTATCTTCATAGTATTTGTCTATTTCTCCATTGAGGGGTCTGTGTCTTTGTTTGGGTCTGTGTTTTATTGATATTCGTGTTTTAAATTGTATGTATAATATTGCAAAAAGGAATGTGTGTGTGTGTGTGTGTGTTCCCCAGAAGCAGTTATTCCTCCTGTGGTCAGTGAATTGTTTGAATACTCCTTCAGATCCTCTGCCACGATGATTTATGGAATTGTATACTGGATATCCAACTTCACCATAGGAATAACATTCCCTTACCTGCAGGTGATTAAATGAACAAATGTGATATTTGAAATGTCCATATCTTGTCTGACTTATTACTGACTTTTTATGTTTACTCTACAGAATGCCCTGCAAGACTATGTGTTTCTGGTGTTTATGGGGATCTGTGCAGCTTCTGCCACCTTCATCTTCTTTGTTCTCCCAGAGACCAAAGCCAAAACTTTCACGGAAATCAGCCAAAGTTTCTCCAAGTTAAACAAGATTAACAAGATGGAAGAAAACGATGGGTTATAGCCCATGTTTTTTGAAATTTTGAAAAAAAAAGTAATCCTCGTTTTTGGACCATGGGCTATAGCCCATATGGTACGGCATACTATAGCACGTCGTTTTTCATCATTTTTGACGATTTGACAAAAATGACAAAATGAAAAAAATGATGGGTTATAGCCCATGTTTTCTCATCCTCGTTTCTCATCATTTTGGACCATGGGCTATAGCCCTGTGAGAGTGTCGAGCGGCCAAGGCAACACATGAATAGAGACCAGTCCAGGGGACCTTCAATAAGGCTTTATTTCTCAATCACTTTGACATGTCGTATGCATAACAACCTGTCATATCTGAGGTTACAGACAACTGACTGCTTCTTATAGGGCAGTCCATTACCTGGTTAGCCCATACCATTCCCCATGGGTAACCATAACCATATTCCACATTCTTAGAATCACACAATGCCATTTTATATAAACTTACTCCCTGTATATGCACCCTCAATCCCCATTTACAATTAGTAGTTAGCATAGAGTATATACACAACACATACAGGATTACATTCATTGTAGTCCATCCCAATCCCCCCCTGCTATCCATTTCCCACTTGGTCCCTCCCGGAACTATAAGAGGGGTGCCTATACCCGGAGGGAACTCATTTGCCCAAACACCACCCTGAGAGGAGGATGAGAGTAAACAAAGGTAAGTTTAGACATCAGAGATTTACATTCCTTCTTTACAAGTCTTCTCATTATACTGGTCAATTAGAAAGTCTGCTGTCCTATTTATTCCTAAACTAATGTGCCTTATATCTGCTCATTTGTAGGTGTATGAGATGGAGATCCACCACTTCAGAGAATCACCGACAACTCAGTGTCCCCCCTTAACTTCAATAAATGCATTTGTTACAATTTGTGTCCTTATTTACATTATACATTATACATAGAATTGGGTTAGCATCTGCATTAGGTATAGTGACGGCGTCCGCCGTCACAAGCCCATATGGTACAGCATACTATAGCACGCCGTTTTTCTTCATTTTTGACGATTTGACAAAAATGACAAAATGAAAAAAACGATGGGTTATATCCCATGTTTTTTGAAATTTTGAAAAAAAAGTTATCCTCGTTTCATCATTTTGGACCATGGGCTATAGCCCATATCGTACGGCATACTATAGCACGCCGTTTTTCATCATTTTTGACGATTTGACAAAAATGACAAAATGAAAAAAACGATGGGTTATAGCCCATGTTTTTTGAAATTTTGAAAAAAAAGAGTTATCCTCGTTTCATCATTTTGGACCATGGGCTATAGCCCATATCGTACGGCATACTATAGCACGCCGTTTTTCATCATTTTTGAGGATTTGAAAAAATGAAAAAAACGATGGGTTATAGCCCATGTTTTTTTTTAAATTTGAAACAAGTGTCAAATAATGGTTAGAAGCTATTTTTCAACAGCCAAAAGTGTCAAATAATGGTTAGAAGCTGTTTTTCAACAACCAAAAGTGTCAAATAATGGTTAGAGAAAGTTTAAAAAATCAAAGCAAATACAGGTAATTCGAAAATGTTATTTTTGTACTTTTGTGTTTCTCTTCTTTATATATTACTTTACTGTTGAAATGTAAAATTTACATTTTAAGGACCTGTAAATGACAACACAAAAACTATGGCAGTGTTTCCCAACCTGTGCTACGGGGAGCTATGGTGCTCCTCTTGATGTCTCCAAGTGTTCCGCCTGATTTTAACTAAATTAACACTATCCCTCCCCCGAAAGCAAAAGCTATTGAGCTGCAGGCTTCCTATTGTTGCGTCGTTGTTGTCACACGTCTAACCATTAGACATGCGATAACTACAACACGGAACAAAAGAAACAAAAAATAAGTGTGAATTGTCTGGAGCCAGTAGCTCAGTGTGTTAGAATGCTGCCACATGATCGGGAGATGGTGGGTTCAAAGCCCACTCAGGTTCAAACAAAAAAATAAAGGGGCCAATCCCACCCCATTCTTTACTGACACTTTGCATTCCACACTAACATCAACTAGCACAGAAAAGCTGTGTTGTAGTAACCAGCAGTTAGCTCAGTGTGATGAGTGGCTGTACTTGTCATCCACAGGTCCAGGGTTCGAATCCCACATTAGTCATGTGGCTATGTGACACTTTGCTTTGCACACTGACTTTCAGAAGGACAACTTTAAAGCAGCCCAGAAATTCACCATGTTTGTGTGCCTCAATGGCCCAGTGGATAAGTCAAATGATATCCGTAGTATACCTAGTAGAAGTGTGCCGGTTCGAACCTGACTCATATCTTTACGTTCAAGACCGATTTCAGAAGAAGAAAACAAACAAAAAAGCTTTGTAGTAGTATCCAGCAGTTAGCTCACTGTGATGAGAGTCTGTCATTGAGAGCCACAGGTCCAGGGTTCAAATCCTGGTCAAAACTGTGACACTTTGCTTTACACACTGATTTCCAGAAGGACAACTTTAAAGCAGCCCAGAAATTCACCATGTTTGTGTGCCTCAATGGCCCAGTGGATAAGTCAAATGATATCCGTAGTATACCTAGTAGAAGTGTGCCGGTTCGAACCTGACTCATATCTTTACGTTCAAGACCAATTTCAGAAGAAGAAAACAAACAAAAAAGCTTTGTAGTAGTATCCAGCAGTTAGCTCACTGTGATGAGAGGCTGTCCTGGAGAGCCACAGGTCCAGGGTTCAAATCCTGGTCAAAACTGTGACACTTTGCTTTACACACTGATTTCCAGAAGGACAACTTTAAAGCAGCCCAGAAATTCACCATGTTTGTGTGCCTCAATGGCCCAGTGGATAAGTCAAATGATATCCGTAGTATACCTAGTAGAAGTGTGCCGGTTCAAACCGGCAAAGACTCATGTAAAAAAACATGGGCTATAACCCATAGTTTTTTTCATTTTTTCAAATTTCCTCAATTTCCGCATTTTGCAATTTCTGAAATTTCCTGAATTCCGCAATTTTCCGCAATTTAGGCTAACTTGAAATTTCTAAAATTTCCTGAATTCCGCAATTTCCGCAATTTTCCGCAATTTAGGCTAACTTGACATTTTTAAAGTTAGCCTAAATTGCGGAAAATTGCGGAATTCAGGAAATTTCAGAAATTGCAAATTGAGGAAATTGAGGAAATTGAGGAAATTTGAAAAAATGAAAAAAACGATGGGTTATAGGCTTAGAAGTGTATATTTGTCTAATATTTGTCTCTAAATGTTTTTGATGAATTGAAAATTGAGGACCCTTATGTAAGCAAGTCTTTTTTCTGGTTTGATCCCCTTAGCAGATTTTGTATTGACCTGTACTTTCCTTGAACTGTACCCATTCTGCAAACTGTTAATACAATTTTAATCAATCATGTGCCATAATGAACCTTGGTTGAAAAAAACTAAAGTTGTCCTTTTAAATTGGTATCCACGTGTTGTAAAGGCTTGAAGTTCAACAAAGGCCCTCACAATCTGTTTTATTGGATTTAGCACATCATCTCAACTCAATAATATTGGGGAGATAACAGTGAAGTGGAGATTGCATTTATATAGCTTTTATCCAAAGTGCTTTACATAGATTGTGCATTACATTCACCCATCATACACCGATGGCAGAGCGGAGGAAAGTAGGAAACCATGCAAGGCATCAATTCAGTTACCTCCACATTGGGAGTAATTAGGGGTTCAGAGTCTTGCTCAAGGACGCTTCGACACTAACTCTGGAGGAACCCGGGATCGAACTGGGAACCTTGTTCCCATCCGGCTCCTCTACCAGCCACTCTACCCATAAAGTTATACATTAACTCTCCTGAGCCACTGCCGCCCCATATTGTCAAATAGTAATTATTATTAGTGCTGCATGATTCTTGCTCAAATGTGAATCTCAATTTTCCTACAAGCATTGAGAAATTTGAGATCACGATTCTCACACAATTCTCATTTTCCCATGAAAATATTTATTAAAAAAAACAAACAAAAACATAAGAGTAACAAATGAATTGGACAGCCAACTAGTGCTGCACGATTCTTCACAAAATGAATTGGACAGTCAACTAGTGCTGCACGATTAATCACGTCTTTGATTAATTGTGCAGCACTACTTTTTATACATTCTCCCATTGGGCAAACTTCTAGTAGCTAAAATACTAGTAAAATAAAACTGTTTCTCATTGTCTATGGCCAGGGGACCTCCTGGAACCCCCTCAAAGACCCCACTTTGAGAACCACTAGTGACAATATACACCTTGAGCATTATTGTTTACAATTTTGCATGCTATCCCCCCCCCCCCCCCCCCAACAGAAACTTCAAAGCCATTGTGCGACTCCTGATGTGGCAGAGCCAGAGAAGCCTATGGAGGAGGAGGAAGATCCTGTTCAGTTGTCTGAACCCTCTCTTCAGGTGTCCTCCCACCAAACTGACGTTGGAGATGGTAAGTGTTGGAAAATCTGCCTTTCAATGGGTGGCTCACTGTCTCATCGGGTCGAAAGTAAGTTGTAGGGAGGGAGACATCGAAAGTGACCCTATTGCACCATAGTAGGGGCTCAGGGGTAGAGTGGTCGGCGGTGGGGACAGTGAGGTTTATACCAGTTGGATCTCAACTCGCCCATACATTTACCCATGGGTAAATGTAATGCACAATCTATGTAAAGCGTCTTGGATAAAGGTGCTATGTAAATACATAATTTACCATTTATAGTAGTAATAGTAGTAGTCTGTTTTTTCACACCTCTTCCGACTTCATTCTAATGACCGTCTGTAGTAAGCTGTAGTAGTCTGTTTGTTGGGGACCTTTCCGCCCTCTGAGACACAGGATATGTGCATACACACTGCTATGGCAATATTGGACTGTCATATTGATCTATCATTTCAAGATGGCATGCATATCACTCACAACCACTGTTGTGGTTGTCCTATCAGGGAGCCATACCCCACCTGTATAGACAAAGTCAGTGTGGCCCATTGTGTGACCTGGGGTGCATACGTTGGTTCAACATACTAACAGGCATTAGTTTGACAACACTACGTCACGATATAATTCGTCATGATGTAATGATGTAATTCTGCAAACTGTTAATAAAGATTTCAATCAATCAATCAAAACGACTCGCTCCCCACATGCCTGGCCGGTTACAACTAACCCATGTCCGGGTTAAAACTCACCTGTGGCTCCCGACATGCGTAGCAGGTTAAAACCAACCTGTGGCTTCCGACACGCGTCGTGGCAGGTTAAAAGTAACCTGTGGCATACTCAGAGGTGGAGACTTAAGTAAATTTACTTAAGTCTCCACCTCTCAGTAAGCCACAGGTTAGTTTTAACACTGGTTTTTGGGTAGGTTTTCATTTGTATTCGTAGCGTCCATTTTGAGTCAAGGAAATGGCTTTCTGCACTAGTTAGTCTATTATAATTTATGAGCGGGAATGGGTATAATTTTACCCATGTGATGTCACTGTCAGCAGCACTGATAAGCACCTTGTGCATGAACATTTTAAACTCTTTCTGAGTGGAATTTCCACTGTCAGTGTCATGTGGGGGGGGCAAAGGAAAATGTGTAATTAAATGCCAACAATGTTTACTACATTGATTGTAGTATTTATTGACAGTTTGCAGAATTACAGTACATTTCAAGCACAACTCAATACAACAAAAATCTGTTAACTGTGAGTGGATGACGAAGCACTAAACTTGTTTACAAGAGGGTCCACCTTGTTCAATTCATCATAACATTTAGAGACAGACAAATATAGTAATATACACTACAAAAAACAGGAAATCATCATCATAAAGGAGGTAAAAAGGGAAAAGAAAACATATACCGGTACAGTCAGTGAGGGGAAAAAGGGGTGGGTGGGGGATTCAGATTTTCAGATTCAGATTTCAGTTTCGAATTGCAGCCATCCGTAGGTGCCCTTTGATAGCATTTTTGAAGGATTCAAGGGATTCGCATGTCTTAATGACATCATTTATGAAGAGTAGGTTTATCCTGCAAGTTCTATTTTAAAAACAATTATGACACTTAAAAGCATGAAAGGTAGCCTATTCGTGTTCCAAACCATGATTTATATTTGTGCACAGATTGCCAGACTGACCACCACCAGAAATCTGATACAAATTCACTATGTTTCACGATGTGATGTGAGCTTGTAGATTGCCTATCTTGGTAATATAATATTTTTTCTAATTAGGTTCTCAGACCTCAATTCACTGGAAAAGACCTCCACACTCAACACTCCTGAAGCCCTTTCAAGCCTCTGAAATAATACGGCTGAGTCTACTTGATGATGGAGATGTTGGAGACTCCATTGATCACACCCCTGCTCTATCTGAATCAACAGAATCAACACTATCGTAAGTAGGGGCAAGAGACAGTGGGGGCAGTAGCATGCCACTTGGACACAGGCCGGAGTCCTGATGATGATAATGGCCATTCACACTAGTTTAATGGCCAGTTATAGCTTAAGTCACTCAGTCACTTCTGATGTTGTTGACATCAATTGCTTAGTGCTTTGTGTCCCCCGTTTCCTTCTTTGTCTCCTATCATTTGAGCAGACAAGCCTTACCCTCCATAAATGTCCCTAAATACATTGTGGATGAAGACTGTCTACTCCAACTGTTTGAAAAGTGTCCAGTGTGCTGCTCCATGTGTAATGTCCAGAAGATGACAATAGGGACCTTCCTGACCGTTTCTCAGCACTGCACCCAATGCCACTTCATCAGAAACTGGAGGAGTCAGCGAACCAAGAAGGTATTTAACTAGCGTGACTAGGCGCAGTCATTGTTATATCGACTTGTATTAATCATATCAATGATTTGGTCAGTGCACAAAAAGTAAGGCAGGAAGAGGCTGGTAAAGTGAAAGACGGCCCCTTGATTTTCGACCACAAGACATTTTATAATGGATACTGTGGTGACTTGAACTTCAGGTCAAGAAAGGACAATACTCTTTATCTTTGATTCTTTATCTCAAGATGTGCAGAACATAGGATTCATCAACATGGCTACATATCTGCTGTCAAAAGAGGAAGTGAACCCTTTTGCCTACATGTGACCATAGGAAAACTGTGCCAACAGATCTACTGATGGACTAATAATGTGGCATGACCATTTATTATTACAATGGAGAAGAGCACACTGTGCACGCACCTGCTAGAATCATTTAAATTCCATCTATCTTTTACAGACGGTGCCCTCGGATTACCCTCGCAGCTGCACCAATGGTCCAGAGAGTTCTGCTGCTGCTGCCATTTCTGAAATGATTGGTTTCAGTGATGAAAATTACTCCTCGGATGAAGGATCTATTGAGGTGGATGAGAAGAAACACAATTCAGATTGTGATTCCGTGGAGCACCACAATATAGACGGCAAGCTTGCAGACAGTGATTCTGATGAAGATGCAAGCAGTGAGTCTGACGCAGATGCAGACGGTGAGTTTGATGCAGATGAAGAACATGAGAATCTCCGCCAGCTCTGTCCTGAATGCGGAAGGTTTTTCCTCAGTCAGAGAAAGAGGCCTCACATATGTCAAACCAAAAGGCCATATTCTTGTAACATGTGTGGCAAGAGATATAAATCTGAGGGTAGACTGAAATTTCACAACAAGATCCATGAGGATGGCTACAAGCATTCGTGCACATACTGCTTCTCAACCTTCAGAACTAGGCATGACAGACTGTTGCATGAGCAGAACCATCCACCTGCAGCAAAGCCCTATCAATGTCCAGACTGTCCAGAGGTGTTTGCCAAGATGCGGGAGCGCCGTGATCACCTGGTGAGTCACAGAGGACCCAAAAGACATATTTGCCTAGTATGCAACACAGATTTTTCAAGTGACCACAAACTGCAGTGGCATGTAGCTGTGCACACAAAAGCAAAGCAGTTTGTATGTGAGGTGTGCCAGCGCTCATTCACTGAGTCAAGCGACCTCAAATCCCACATGTGTGTCCACACAGGAGAGAAACCCTATCAGTGTCAGCACTGTGACAAGTCCTTTAATCACAATGTTCGCTTGAAGAGTCACATCCAGTGTTATCATGGACAAGTCCCTGACCCAGGGGAGAAAGTTCAAATGGAGAAGACAAGTAGGAGTGAGTCTGAAGCAAAAAAAGACGAGACAAATGAAATGGAGAGCAGTGCTGTTGATGCTGAGAAGGCTGAGCAAAGTAAGGACACATGGGCCCGATTCACAGTAGTTTACATATTTTGAACATACCGGCATTCATGAAAATTCCTACTTTTAAGTGTCTGATTCATCCATCAATCTGGGAGAAAAGCTTGCGTATATGTCATTAGGTCAAAAATAAGTAGTTTATAAACTGCACTCATAACAAAAACAATATCAATGGCCAACATTTGTCAAATATAAAATCGAATGCAATCAAGTAATCATGACCTGCTTGTTCAAAGTGCTAAATTGTGTCAATCCTGATTGTTAGATCATTCTGCCAACCGAGCCATGAGAAGAGAGCGCGTCTTCAGGGACCGCACAAACATGTTTGAGGAAAGCGACGAATGGCTACAATGCCAATTCCGTTTACCGAGGCACAGTCTGGTCGAGCTCTGCATTGCACTGGAGCCACAGCTGACCAGACAAACAAACAGGTTAAAAAAAACATGTTTTGAATTTAATGCGTATGTTTTCAATTTGATTATTTTGGCCTTTTTATGCCATGCAGCAGAGCAGTTTGAGAATTGTTTCAAATGTAAGGTGCATTGCATATAACATTGAAGCCTATTTAGTATAATTAGTATTATCATTACAGGTCTCATGCCATCCCCGCACACGTGCAGGTTTTGTGTAGTCTGAGTTTCCTCGCCACTGGGACGTTCCAGAGGGAGATAGCCGAAAGGGCCTACATGTCCCAGCCATCCCTCAGCCGCACGCTTCCACACGTGCTGAATGGCATCATCGGCCTTGCACCACAATACATACAATTTCCATATACTGCTGAACAACAGCGAGAAATAAAACAGAACTTTTTTAACATGGCTGGCTTTCCTGACACAATCGGAGCAATAGGTTGTACGCATGTGCACCTCAAAGCTCCATCTCCCAATCCATCTGCATATTTGAACTGCAAAGGGTGTCATTCAATCAAAGTGCAACTCATTTGTGATGCCGACATGAACATAATTAATGCCGATACCCGCTGGGGGGGTGCCAGACACAACTCATTCATCCTACAAAAGAGCAGTGTGGACATGCGTCTTGCACAGGAGGCTGACGGTGCTGGATGTGCATGGCTCATTGGTAAGTGTTTTGCCTTTCAAAGCTTATTTTGTGCTTTTTCCCCCCTCACTTGGCTACATGGAAATTCAATTCACAGGATTGTATGGCTAACTATTAGCCTATCTCTATAGGTGATAAAGGCTATGCCTTAAGTACCTGGCTGATGACACCCCTGCACACGCCCCAGACCCAACAGGAGCAGGCCTATAATGACAGCCATGTCCGCGCACACGCAATTGTGGAGCGCACTATCGGGGTGCTGAAAGGCCGCTGGCTGTGCCTGGACACGGACAAGGAAGGAGGAAAGCTCCTTTATAATGCCGATAAGGTATGAAATGTATAGTATAACCTCCACATTATTGGACCAAGACCTGAAGACTGTATGCCTATGCTATAACGGTACATGTTTTGTGCAGTCTATTAATTTGCTCCCATCTACAATTACAGGTAGGTAAGATAACCATGGCCTGCTGTGTTCTACATAACATTGCGAATCGCCATGGGGTACCCCTTCCAGCAGCAATGCCCCCACCAACAGACATGCCACCGGACCCACCTATTGAAGCTGAGGACAACAAGCCAGTACTGGCACTGCGCCAGCAGCTAATCGCTCGTTTTTTGAAGTAAGAATTATTATTTATTAAAAACATTTACTGAGAGCCCTTGACATCTCCATCTTGCAATTGCAATCCCGCACCACCACCTGAAACCACCTCCACCCGTTGAGGTGCAGATGCGGCCACTGTAGGCCCACTGCGCACACCAGCTCCTGGGTGGGCAGCAGTGGCAGGCAAGAGATCAGACGCAGAGGTTATCAACTGGTGGTGGAGGAGGAGGAGCAGCAGACCCTGTGGAGCGCTGGGAGATGTCCGGATTCATCATGACATACACTTGTCATCTACACATGTCAGGGACTTACACACTGCTTTGTGTATTGCAAGTTAGTTTTTGCTGAGAGGAATTACACATCCTTTTAGTTTATTAACATGTCGGCGTAAACAAGCTTAGTGAATCGGGACAGAGGAAGGAGAGGATGTAGAGGAAAGCAAAAGTAGAAACCTGTCTTTCCTGTAAATCGTTTTTTCTTTTTTTCAACGTGTAATCCAGGAATACAAGAACACTCACCCCAGGACCTCCCAATCTCAGGGAGGACACTAATATACGGTAACTACAATGCCACTGAGAGGGTTAAGGGGGTCCCATATTCAAGAATGTCTATTTTGTTTGATTTCACTGTTATGTCTATAACTATCTACCTTGCATACTGTCTAAATCGGAAGGAATTTCTGGACCAAATAACAGACCTTATTGGACACATCTTTTTCTGATTTTGTCCTTGCTTTCCTACTCCCTGCCTACATTTTCTTTGTGACAATAAAACTGATTCTGATTCTGAACCATTGTAATTAGAAGAGTTGAGAGAATAAATAAATCGTATTGCCGTTCCTCCAGAAATGATTTGACTCCAGGTTAAAATGATTTGTTATAATTTATATTATTTTTATTTAAACTCTTTCAGAACAAAGTAATCTCTGTCAGTCTACATTTGCTTGTGCGTATCTGCTTTTTTATTATGGAGAACCATCCAAATCGACTTCACACTTTAGGCCAGTCAATCTAAGGTTTGAACCAAAAGAAATTGCAATAGTAATCGTTCAAAGTTTTTTATGATCTTAGGGTCATCCAAATAAAATAATAAAAAGTGTCAATTAAGTAATTAGTGGATCATGATAAAGTCAGGGTTTGAAAGTTGGGGTACCATTTAACGACCTATAGAATTTGTGCCAGGAGCTACATTTGCATGCAAAGGAAATTGACGTCCATCGCCCTCAAATGACATAGTTAAAGGCAGATTGACATACATAATATTGACCATTGTCTTGTGACTGCCCTTTTGATGTCCCTGCCTGTGTGTGTCAGTGAATGGAAGGCGGTGGGAAAGTGCTCTGAATCTTGAACAACACATAGGGGTAACTGTTGGTGTAAGAATTAGATTCTTTTTAATTATTATTTCATATTAAACATGCTTGTGGGACAGGTTTCAAGTGCTTCAAGCGAAACAGAAGGTGGCGGTATAATGCAAAATATGAAGCCAATGCTAGAAAATACCAAAAAAATAAGAATATCGTTTCCTGATCTACTGCTTGATGTACTGTAGACTGCATGCAAAGTTAACTATATCCATAAGAGTATAATTTAAACAATTAAAGTCTTTGTTTCGTGGTCCTTCAAACAAAGTTGTATTAGGTGGAAAAATCCACTCCATGCCAGGTGTTTTTCCCTTAGGTCCTTAAAGCTTCTTCAGATGCAATGGACAAATGCCTTATTTTAGCCAGCAGATGGCATTTTATCTGTCAATCATCGCCCCTATAGCTGCTCTGCCCCCCAACTTCAAATTCGACACACTTGCGTTCCACACCACCACAGGGAGTGCAGTGCCGGTGTCGACCCAACACAGTTAGTGCCCGGTGTCGAGTCTGTCGGATAGCCGGTTGTCCAGAACCAGCACAAAAGCCTCTGCCCGGGCTCTGGACCTGATCACCCCTATATCTCCATATGGAGCTGGCCTGTTCTGACATCACAAAACTTCATATAGGTATCCGGTGTGGTCGCCCATAATCGACAGTGGTGGAATGGGACTTTTGTGGAATCAGGGACAGTTTATTGGCCTTAATTATTTTATATATCACTTCTATATTATCTACGGTTGACCACAAGTCACAACAAGACAACAGTTGTCAGCCTTGTTACTGTAGATTAGATGATCATGGAAATTGCAGATCTACAAGCTCACAGCATGTCCTCCTTATCGTCATTAGTTCACTCATTATGAGAGCTTGTAGATCGGCTACTTTTGGCATCTCAATCTCAATGTGGGATTGTGCAGACCAAAGTAATGATGTGGCGTGTATGTGCTGCCATCTAGTGGTTGAATGTAGTGAACTGACTGTCTGAGTTATTGATTGATAATTGATTGATTACCTGTATAAAAGGTGTGGAGTCCACTGGACCACTGATTGCCTTTTACGTCAGCTTGGTGAAAAATGCCTTCAGTCAAGGAGAGAGTCGCTGCATTGAAACTCCTTGAAGAGAAGTTGTTTGTTGGACCCTGGACTCTGCACTCCCAGGGTAATTCACTTACATGTGAGCGAGAGTTTAAAGCTTAAACTAGTGTCATAATAGGCCTTTGGAGGTGGCGTTTGACTGGTTTGAGTTGAACCACTGTGATTGTTGCGGCTGTTGCCTGACTTGCCTCACATTTTCATTAGAATTATCGGTCTATTCAGCCTTTCTTTGTGTACCCAGCGCTTGCTTTTGCATCTACTGTAGCGGCTGCCCCTTTCAGGACCCTTGGTTAAGATTTTCTGAAGTTTGAACGTTGCTTACCCTAGGGTCCCTGATCGGTTATTAAGCCCTCCGTAGGATGCAGATGTACATACCCTCCGTTCACGGAGAGCGGCGCGCTGCTTGAGTGTTTGTGAGATGTTTCAAAGATGCATAACGCGGCTATAGGAGACAACGGAAACGTGAGTGAAACTGCATTAACCGCCAATGCCGTTATAAGTATTTTTCATCTTTTTTTTTTTTTAAGTTTTGGCTTCTCTGAAATTCTCTCTTCCTCACTTCCTTATTGACTTCCCATTGTACCGCCTCACGAGCGGAGACTGACTTGCTGCGTGTCCCTACGTTACTGCCTCGCACCGACCACCCTGCCCTGGTGCTGGAGACGGTGCAAGGGGAAGTCAATAAGGAGGTGAGGAAGAGAGAACTTCAAAAAAAGATTAAAAATACTTAAAGGCATCGGCGGTTAATGCAGTTTCACCCACGTTTCCGTTATCTCCTATAGCCACGTTATGCATCTTTGAAACATCTCACAAAGTCACCAACACTCAAGCGGCGCCGCCTCTCTCCGTGAAAGAGAGTATGTAAATCTGCATCCCATGGAGAGTGGAATAACCGACCAGGGACCCTAGAGTAAGTGACGTCCTAGCCCCTCTCGGAACCCTCCGTAAAGCTTTTCTGAAATTTGGATGTCACTTTACGTAGGGTCCCTGTGCGTATCTATGTTTTCATATTGAAATGATAGAACGCGGACATAAATATCGTCGGATACGTCATGTCTGCATAGTTTGACGGCTTCTTTTCGTTTGAGTTATTCTGAATGTGTCAACTATAAGTAGTTATAGTATAACATACCGCTGCGAATTCTCCTGGCTTCCGCGCCACAGGAGATATTCGCAGCGGTATTTATAGGTACTTATAGTTCACACATTCAGAAGCCCTCAAACGAACAAAAGCCCTCAAAGAGCGCAGAAGGACGTATCCGAAGGTATTTACGTTTATTTATGTGTGCGTACCCGGTGGCAGGATGGAGGTGGAATAGGACCCCATGCTATCTGGGTCTCAAAAATGTCAGAAACTTCAGTAGTATTGGGTTCTGCTTGTAGGGCTAGTGACGTCCAAACTTCAGAAAAGCTTAACCGAGGGTTTCGAAAGGGGCTACATGTACTGTTGAGTGTTGACTGTTCATATTCTCTTCTCGTTTAGGTCACAGAGTGGTAACTAAGGCAAACCACTCGACCATCTTATGGAGGGGGCTCATCTCCCATCTCAAAGCCTCAGTGAAGGTTAAGGATCGACGCATCCATCTCAAGTCGCACAGTAGCTGTTTTGTTGGCTCTGATGCTATAGATGTGGTAATGGATCATCTCTCCCATGCTAGTGGCTTCGAAGGTATTTTCTAGGCCTACTACAGTGATTCTCACTGAGAATTTATCAGCTTTGTGAAAATGCAGGACCCCCAGTTTATTATGAATTAAGAACCCCTCTTGATATTTATTTTTATTTTTACAGAGGGTAGTAGCTGAGCACAAGTGCTCATTTTCACTAACGCCCTGCACATAGAAACACAAATTAAAACCTTGGAGCTGACCAGTAAAACCTCAGTCTTATACTGTTTGCCGCTAAGCAGCTACACTGGAGCAGTTGGGGGTTCAGTGCCTTGCTCAAGGGCACTTCAGCGGTGTTGGGTGAGTGATGACCAATCACTTCCCGACCCAGATTTTTCCTGCCCGTCAAGTCTTGAGTGTTCATTTAACTCTTGAATGTACAAATGAATGGAACCCGCAAGGGTCCATTTGGAACTCTAGTAGTCTGGACGCTGCATTGAGAACCATTGTACTACTACACCATAAATCTTTCAACAATGTCCTCTGATAGATTAACCACTTGATCCCTATATATTGTTGTATGATGAATAGTAAAAAAAAAAATAGCTGGAAATTGCACTCTGATGCACCGTGAGCTTGTAGATCAGCCATTTTTGAAAAGGTGCCTATACCTATAATGTGCTCAGGTTGAAGGTGATTCAAATTAATGAATTATATGATGCCACAATACTGTTGATTGAAAAAGGTTAAAATGAAATTTAGATGCAAGGTTAATTTGTTTACCTGGCATCCAATAGTTGCAATGTACAGATTTGTTTTTTCAGATGTTATATTGTTTAGACTGATTCTTGGTTTATGATCCTAAATCCTAATTTACTGAGGTGCTAAAACGGTCTCTCTGCATTTGTTGTATGTCGCTCCAAAGAGTGTCTGCTAAAGGATGCCTAAATTGATTAATGGTACCCCTCCCACCACCATCACTTTCTTCACAACTGCAGGTGTTGATATCCAACGGGACAAGATTGTGTACATCTGTCAGGCATTGTTGAACTGCAATGTGTTTGAAGCAGTGGACACCAAAATGTTTGGGAAAGACAAGAAGCAGGATGTGTTTCAGGACAGCAAAAATGCTCTCTACAGGTTAGTCTCTCACACACACACACACACACACACACACACACACACACACACACACACACACACACAATTGGTTTTATAACACTGCAATCTGAATATGCTGTGAAATATTTAACAGGTTCCTGGACACAGAAATGCCCCCAACGGGTGAGTTGGAGACAGGCGAGCTCTGCCATGGAATCCTCAACTTACTGTGCTGTGCTCCTACAGACGGGTATGCAGAAAGGCTCGTATATCAATTTTGATCTTTTAGTTTTTACTTGGCATTTGTAGTTTTAGCACCATATATAATATACATAGTGATCAGCCAATCACAAGCCAATGTTTGTGTTCAAACAAACCCGTAAAGCTGGGCATAGGAGGGGCTAGCGCCCCTCAAAAACAACTACTGCAATATGAGCTTTCAATTATCTTTCTTTATGTTGTTTAGGCATGAACATCCAACTTCTAGTTCCAACTCTGCATTACCGCAATCATGTAAGTCAGCCATTTCATCACAACTAAACGCTATTGGCCATAAGATGGTCTCAGACAAGACCACCCAAAAGGAAAAATATCCACAGTAGGCTATGGACTTTGTTCTAAATGTGGGAACTGCCCATAGATCCGAAGTCCCGTTAGTCCGAACATGCATTAAGGTTGCTTGCGGGCACCCTACTACAGTATTTTTGCCCTGACACACACTGGGATGCAGTGTAGAAGCTACCCCTCTTGTGTCAGTACTTTCAGTACTAACTGGAAGTAGAGAACTATCCGTTAGGACTGTCCGTAACCCAGACATGTTCTGGCCTGGGCATGTCATAAATGGGGGAATATGGTGACAATTTCAAATCTATAGGCTTATATTGATGGACACACACACACACACACACACACACACACACACACCAAGTATAGACCCTGGTCAGCTGAAGTATAGGTGGTTAACTGTAATACTCCTCCCATCTCTGTCTTCTTCCATTGCAGTTGTGGATGAACTGTGGCAGGAACAGACCATGGTCAGGCTGTTAACAGTGGTAGAACTCCCCATGCTGGATGGATTGCTTCAGAGCAACCAGAACCCCTCACCTTCTCCATGTCGTCAGCGGGCTCAGGACAAACCAGACCTCGTCTACAGCAGCAGCAGTCACCTGGACAGACGGGTCCTCAAGGCGCTTAGAGACTCAGAGTACGTAGGTGGTAACCGTTAGATCAGCTGTTATTACTAAAGCCAGAGGATATGTTTTTTTGGCGGTCCTTGGCATGTGAGTTTGGGAACCTTTTGATTGAATATTTTATTAGACAATATATAATTGCAAACTGCACAAGGTACAGTCTAGCTGTAGGGAAAGCTTGAATTATCATCTTTCAATCTGCAAAACGTTTGTTTCATAATAATCCACCGTAGACATGTTATGAGCTACTTTCTGTCAAGAAATTCTGTGCAGGTGATTATTTTTCCAAGTGTGGAGTTTGGAGGTCACTGAATGGTCCTTTTGAGGGAAGGGGGCAGGGCATTCCACACTTGAGTAGCAGTGCTGTGGAAGGTGAATTCTGCCCAAGAATCTTGTCCTTTGATTTACTCTTTTGATCGCCCTTGTTGCCATGCTTTCGCCTGTCAGTATATTGCCAGGATAGATATTTTCTCATTTTGGTTAAGGTGCAACTTGCGGATCAAGCGGTTAGTGCTGACGTTTGTCATTTTGATACATTCTGGGAAAAGCCAAACTGTTGAGGAAAATTATAGCTATCAAAGAAAAAAGCTACTATAGCGGCCTACTTGTGTTTTAACGGGCACAGCTTTCTTTCTTTTTTTTACTGAACATTTATAAGCTTTATAAGCTTTATAATTGGAATACAGTAGCCTACTGGGGGTTTCACATCACCTTTTTGTCTTCTACTAAGAAATGTGTTATTTCTTGTCTTCCTCAGGGAGGATGAGTGGTTCTGTGCAGCGCTGGACTGTCTTGACAGCCTCCCTGATCAGCCAGTGGTGGAGCTCAGCAGGGAGCTGCCCAGATGCTCCGCTCATGATCATGACCGTCACAGTCCTGGCTACACTACGGCAGGTAGTCGCAATGCAAATGAAAGCAAGTGTCTTCACCTAGACAATTTATATTCTGTCCAAATCGTTTCTTGTCAGTGAGTGGAAAACATAACCTATGTTCAAATGTAGTCATTAGTCACTAGCTCTTTTTCATTGTTTTTCAATGCATAAAACAACAGAATGAGCCATTTTAACCAAGTGTCCAGCCCCTATTTTGGGCGTGTACACCAACATTGTAAATGGCCAAGGCCAACGCGTTAGAGTTGCAAGTTTCTGCCTGACAAAAGAATAATGCTGCATACCACGGTTTAGGGTAAAAAACACTGTCTGAAGTTGATCTTTGATTGTGCAGTGCCTTTTTACATTAAACACTATGCAGGTTGACCAAAAGGTGACCACATAGCAGTAGGGCGGGTCATACTTTTTTTATTTTTGAAAATCAAAATGCTTGGGTGTCTATTTTGTGTGTTTTTTTCTGGAGAATTCAAATATGAAATTATTTTTTGGATAGGACAACTCTTACCTACATGAATTTGCATTTTTAAATCACTAATTGTACCCGTTCTACCTCATTTATAAGATTTAAAATCCAAAGGAAATTCTAACATGTGGGGTGTCTAAATTACTTGTTTTTTTATGGAGAATTCAAATATCACATTATTTGTTGGATAGAACAACTCTAACCTACATTATTTTGTACTTCTAAGTTGCTTATTTTGCCCGTTTTAACCTCTTTTTAGGATTTTCAAAGACATAAAGGACATCATTTATATTGACAAAGTCAAATCAAATTTACATTTATTGACAATTCAAGTGCATGTACTGTATATATCACTGGATAAAAGTACAATGATCAATCATCACTTTCTGAACTTTACAAGGTTGAATAAGTCCTGCTTTGACTCAGCTTTAGACATCAGCCTCCTGCTGGTCTCCTGAGCCCTGATTCCTCCATCCCTCTTTTCCAGAGAAGTAAATAGCAGAAGCCTCAGTCACCATTTTGACCACCCTCTCAATGCTTTGAGTGTGGCAAGGCCAGTTGGGCACCTCCATGGGGGTGTCGATGAAGTTCTTAATCTCTGAGGTGCAGGTGAGAGGTGGCTCTGACACACCTTCTGACCAGCGAATCAATCCACCAATGCTGGAAGCATCATGATTGATCTCAGGTGTACTTCTGGATCTTACAGAGTTGTCTCCCAGCTGAGTGTCTGGGTCTCCTTCTCCCCTGATGGCCAGGATTCTCTTCACCCCCTCAATCCTCTCCTTCTGATCCTTCGAGCACAGTAGTGTTTGGAGGATGGCTTCACTGTGGGCATACCAAGCAGATCTTGTAACAGTTGGCATCACAATGTTCAATACCTGCTTCCTCTGGGACTTGAGACAGTCCAGCTGAAACAGTATGTGCCTAGGCCCTTAAATCCAGGACTCCTTCACCTTCACATTGAACCAACAGGGATAATACACTCCAATTATGTATTCAACAATGTCCTTCAGTTTTGTCAGATTTTTTCCTTTCAGTCCATGCTTTGACACCCAGATCCTGAGAAGTCTGTTTGCTGTGGTGAGCCAGCGGCTGTGGTTTACTGGCCCGGCAGGCCAGTGGCAGGTTGACTTCAGTGTGTGTACTGTACTGACTGACTGACCCCAGGCCAGTGGCAGGTTGACTTCAGTGTGTGTACTGTACTGACTGACTGACCCCAGGCCAGTGGCAGGTTGACTTCAGTGTGTGTACTGTACTGACTGACTGACCCCAGGCCAGTGGCAGGTTGACTTCAGTGTGTGTACTGTAGTAGGGACAGTAAACCACAGCCGCTGGCTCACCACAGCAAACAGACTTCTCAGGATCTGGGTGTCAAAGCATGGACTGAAAGGAAAAAATCTGACAAAACTGAAGGACATTGTTGAATACATAATTGGAGTGTATTATCCCTGTTGGTTCAATGTGAAGGTCAAGGAGTCCTGGATTTAAGGGCCTAGGCACATACTGTTTCAGCTGGACTGTCTCAAGTCCCAGAGGAAGCAGGTATTGAACATTGTGATGCCAACTGTTACAAGATCTGCGTGGTATGCCCACAGTGAAGCCATCCTCCAAACACTACTGTGCTCGAAGGATCAGAAGGAGAGGATTGAGGGGGTGGAGAGAATCCTGGCCATCAGGGGAGAAGGAGACCCAGACACTCAGCTGGGAGACAACTCTGTAAGATCCAGAAGTACACCTGAGATCAATCATGATGCTTCCAGCATTGGTGGATTGATTCGCTGGTCAGAAGGCGTGTCAGAGCCACCTCTCACCTGCACCTCAGAGATTAAGAACTTCATCGACACCCCCATGGAGGTGCCCAACTGGCCTTGCCACACTCAAAGCATTGAGAGGGTGGTCAAAATGGTGACTGAGGCTTCTGCTATTTACTTCTCTGGAAAAGAGGGATGGAGGAATCAGGGCTCAGGAGACCAGCAGGAGGCTGATGTCTAAAGCTGAGTCAAAGCAGGACTTATTCAACCTTGTAAAGTTCAGAAAGTGATGATTGATCATTGTACTTTTATCCAGTGATATATACATGCACTTGAATTGTCAATAAATGTAAATTTGATTTGACTTTGTCAATATAAATGATGTCCTTTATGTCTTTGAAAATCCTAAAAAGAGGTTAAAACGGGCAAAATAAGCAACTTAGAAGTACAAAATAATGTAGGTTAGAGTTGTTCTATCCAACAAATAATGTGATATTTGAATTCTCCATCAAAAAACAAGTAATTTAGACACCCCACATGTTAGAATTTCCTTTGGATTTTAAATCTTATAAATGAGGTAGAACGGGTACAATTAGTGATTTAAAAATGCAAATTCATGTAGGTAAGAGTTGTCCTATCCAAAAAATAATTTCATATTTGAATTCTCCAGAAAAAAACACACAAAATAGACACCCAAGCATTTTGATTTTCAAAAAAAAAAAAAGTATGACCCGCCCTAACATAGCAGCCACTTTTTGAAGGTGCTGTTCAGAGCTCTTCTTTTGGCCTAGCAGAGTGCTTGGACAAGCAGAGCTGTTCGTCAAGAGTTTATCTGTGTTCACCTGACAGCTTATGTGTTGTTGTTTTGTAGCACAGAATGTGCGGATTTGATTGGCTGAGCACGGAATGTGATGTATGATAAGAGCGCCCCTCACTTTACACACGCGTGCGTGCGTGCACGCATTTCAATTTTGACAAATACACCTGACAGCTTGTTTACAAAAGATTGATATATGAAAGGCAGTGTTTTCCTTCATCCTTCATAAAAGGTCAATAGATTAGAGGCTACAATTTGGGTTGCATGCATGTTCAGTGAGTAATAAGATTGTCCCTTTTTACTGTATAATTCAGAGTAACACTATTTAACGTGCATATCTTTAGATTGTATTTATAAATCGTTCAGAGAAGAACTATGTTAATTTCAACACAGTAAGGTTTGTGTCTACCCCAGGCCTGGTTGGGTTCTGTCTGGATCCCATGGGCCAGAGTAAGCTGCTGATTTATGAGGCCTTGGTCAATCACTACAGCCACACAGACAGGCCTGCCCTGCTGCCCAATCACATGAGTGACGTCTACACCGCCATCATTGACCTGCTGGGTGAGAAGTGAAAAATCAGACCCTTCACATAATGATTTTCTTTATCTATTGTAGGGCAGGCCTACCCCTGCTGGATTCTAAAGTGATGGGAATGTCTTATGTTTCTAGTGAATCTGTAACTATTAGTTCAAATTAAACTTGATGCAAACTAAGTATATTTATTTATAGCAAAACTAATGCTCGACAACAAAGCCCTGTTAAACTTGAAGGACCCTTTCTCATACACAACCAAATGTTGCCAATGTTTACTCCTTGTTCTTCCTTTTAATCTTTACAATAAAGTGGACATTAGACTGGAAGGGTTGGTACAGTAGGATGACACACCCATAACATGCACGCCAAAGTGCAATTGCAGTTTGTAACTCCACGTCCAGTCTTAACCTGAGTTTAATCATCATTCTACTGTATAAGCCATCTGAGGTGTATCATGGGTGTTTTCCTGCCAAATGCAACCATCTGAGGTGTATCGTGGGTGTTTTCCTGCCAAATTACATATCCATTCTAGGTACCCTTTACGCTGGTTTCTCTCTCCCTAGTGAATGCAAAGCTGGACAAGGCACTTGAGGCCCTGCAGCTCTGTCTGAAGCTGCTGCCTCCTAGCTGTAGAGAGGAGCTGCACAAGCTTCTGACTTTCCTGGCTCTTGCAGCTAACCCTGGGGCGATAAAACTGGACAAAGAGGTTGGAGACACACACACACACACACACACACACACACACACACACACACACACACACACACACACACACACACACACACACACACACACACACACACACACACACACACACACACACACACACACACACTCTCACTCACTCACTCACTCTTTCTTAAAGGATCAGTCACCCAAGGTACTGCAGCGTGGCACAGGAGGACTGTATTTAACCCCATTTTCAGCTTGAAATATTATCGCAAAGAGTAGTACTTTTCTTATAGGCCAACTTCCAAAGCAGTGCCATATTTGGCCTGACTTGTTGAGAATTGGTTTTTATGTTTTGGTTTAACACTAGCTGTGTGCTGTTGTACTTTTAGATGGAGAACAGACAGGCATTGGTGAGATCCTTCAGCAGGGCTTTTCTCCACAGCAAGAAGCTCTCCATGGAAAGGGATCAACTGATGGTGCTCTTCATGATTGACAACAGAAAGGAAATCTTCAAGGTAGCGTACTGTAGACTATGAACTTAAATAAATATAGCAGACATTTTGACTAATGTGCTGTAGAATATACAGTAGCAGAAGGCTACTAGGCTCTCTTCTAAACGAGAGGCTTGGAGCTGATTATTAAGAGACTTGAATTTACGGACACATATTTGTGAGCTCATAATATCCAACAAACTATTTTTGTCTAGGGTGCAGTGCTACAGTCTGCTGTTTCCCAGAAAAAACTCAAAATGCCCTTTGCCCTCCTTTTACTTGGAGGAAAGCTCGTGGGGTGACCAAAATGAGGGGTCAACCTCTCAGGGTTTTCTGAGCACATAAAGTTGACTGGCTATCCATCCGTCCATTAATTGTTAAGAGATATGAGCATCACGCCTGTGACAGACATGCGCAGAGATAGTTCAGTCAGGAAACCTCAGTGCAGTTGCTGCCGGCCCTTAATTGGGGCACCTCAGCATCACATTCACATCCAATCACACACTCATTCCATCTTCATACCGGCTATTTAAACTGGAAGTTTGAACTGCTCAATCTGCTTGCTTGTTTGCTGCTGCACACTGATAATGCTGCGCTGCTGTCTGCCTACATTTTTGCCTCTCACCCTCCTCCACCCCAGCTACCACCTGTCGTTTTGGATCTGCTGTTTAGGTACGAGGGATTCGGAGTCCCTATGGTTGGGACTGATGCGCTTGATCCGAGTACCTAAAAAGCAGATCCAATTAATCGCCAAACCATATTACATATATTGCTCATTTTATATTCAATAAATAATATATTCCATCCATTCTTGAGTTGTCCTGACTGAAGTTCTAGGCGGACGTGCTGATGGATGTAAATGGATTACACTGTTTCACCTACTATCAATCAGCATTGTCTTCACTGAATCGTTTGTTCTAAATGGTGCATTTATATATACGGTTTCCATCTAGCTCCTCTGCTGGCTACTCTACCCCTAAGCCACTGCCACTTATTTCTGTGCCTTTATAGATACCTGGGGCTCTACACAAGAAGGTCAGCGATATTTTGGACAGAATCTCGAATGGGACTCAACCAGATGTAACGGGTAAATAATTTTCAAGAAATTATTTGTAATGGAAAACTTAATGGATAAATGTAAAACATAATGGCCTGGGGAGCCACATAGAATGCTTACAGTCACCATAGGTTGCAGTTTACCATTGCTCCCATTCACATTGAATGTCCCTGACTAGACCATCTCAGCGTCTCTAATATCATAGACAAACATTAGGTTTGCTACTCAGGGGGGCAAAATGTTCATTGGTCATTGGTCAAATTAAATTGATGATTTGTATGGTATATATTGGGGGGTTTTGAGAGAGGTAGGGTGGTGCCTTAGCACCCTCTACTGACCTGCAGACACCACTGGCACTGCTGAGCATAATCTTTGTGCATAAATCTAATTGTTTTATTTTTTATCTCCTAGGCTCTACATTCTGCCAGCAGGACCCTAGCAGCATCTATCCTGACACTACCAGGAGCAACACAAACCAGCATCTGTGCGATTTGTTGAAGAACATCCACCTGGACCCTAAAATCTCGGCCAAGGAGAGAAAGCGCCTACTGGGTCAATTTCACCAAGCCCACCCAGTGATATTTAATGACTACTTTGGTGATTCTGCTCTTGATGTATTGTAAATGTTTTAGTAGGAACACCAGGTTGAAAGTATGTGTCCTGTCTGTTTTAATATGTGATAGCCCTGTCAAAAATATTAAAGGCTTTTTAAATGTTCTTGCTCAAGAGTGTGCTTGAAGCCTCTCCCGATTCACTAGAAAGTAGTTTTAACTTGGTGAGCACCTCATCACCAGGACTGGGGTTGCTCTGAATCTCGGCAGCACTCGGCTCGTCTTTGTTCTTCAACATATGACAATTATTTGACTAAACTGCAGTCTGACCTAGTGTTGGCTGATATCTGGGGCCATTTGATTGCACTGATTCAGCAGTTTCTTTTTTTTTTAATGGGGGACATGTGAATGGGCTTGAGGCATGCAATACTGTGGCTGTCTTTGTTTGCTTTTGTTTTTGTATGGTGTGGATGGTGTAGATAAACTTTTCCACCAGAAAGGTGCCAACCTTTCCTCCTTACATCATATTTGGTATTGATGAGGAGTATTTAGGATACTGTAAGGAGTTATCCAATACTGGATGACTCCACAGTCTTAAGGTTTTGGATAAAGTGGATGAAGTATGTTAGGATTAGAAATTACATTTAATGACCACTGTTGTGGCTGATAATAATTTACAAATAAATTACTCATGCCGGCAGGCTAAGCCTGGGAGCTAAAAACAAACTGTAATGACGCGCGACAAAACAATGATAAAATGATTCATATCCAAACAAGCTCAAAGTTTAAAACGTTTATATAGCTCAGTGCACAAAATATTACAATACAATAAATATATATATATGCAATAAATATGTGCAAAGAATCTAATAAATAACAGTCAAACAGTGAGCAAACAACGTGAATGAATCAAACTATACCAAAGTGTATTGTGCGGTCAACAAAGTGTATCCTCCCAGCTCACCCTGCCTCCAAGTTCAAACAGCCTTAGGAGTGAGCTGGTTCAGACGCGCATATTTGTTGACTACCAAGGGCCACCCACAGAGACGCTCCCACCAATAACGGGACGTCAATGCGGTGCCCACACCCATCACCAACCAAGTGACAACCACCGTAGCTAAGCACTCTTTGGCTCCTACATTCCGGCCCCTAATTAAGCCTTGCATTAATTAACTATTATCAATTATGTAGGAGCCCTTAATTAGCTTTAGCAAAGTTACAATAATTCCCAAATGTAAAGTCAATGCAAATTAATTCAGAATAATGCATCATTTTCTCCATCGATAGGATCTCCATTCCTCCATAAACTCTCCACCTGCAAAATAGAGACAAAGCGAGAGGATTCGGAGCATGAGCGCCCCGAGTAAGACTTCATGGCTCCTCTGCTTCTTGAAGAAGACACACTTTAGTAATGGGCCTATCCAGGCAGCTTGAGCTGCCTGGACTCTGATGGTCTGCATCTCCTCATGCACCTTCTCATCCTCCAGACCAGACTGGACGAGAAGCCTCCTCTTCTGAGCCAAATCCAACAACAGTCTCCTAAACCTGAGAAACCAACCAACCATCTTTCTCAGGCGGAACCAGGGCGAGAAGTGGGTACTGAACTGCATGACCAAGTCTGCCTGCTCATCAGCTTGGATTGCATTCACAGAGGCCACCATCTTAACTTCAGGATCCTCTAGAGAGACCTTTCCAGCAAGATCAGACTCCGTTTCAGGTTCAACAAGGAACTTGGGTCCTGCCACCCAAGCATCGGACTTCAGGAAGGATTCCACTCTGGTCCCTCTGGAAGCCAAGTCCGCTGGATTACTCAACGTGTCAACGTATCTCCACTGAGAAGGACTGGACATTGTAAGTATCTCGGAGACACGATTTGCCACAAATGTCTTGAACCTTGATGTTTCATTCCGGATGTATTTCGGTAACAGGTATGTGACCGTGCCATACCAGTCCTCGCTAGCATCCGCGAAGTGATGCGATTGAGCGGAAGTGACTTCTCCAAACTTGGGAGGTTTCAAGCACCTGCACAAGCGAAACTCTTCGATGAGATGAAGCTCCTCCAGCCAGACTGTCCACTCCCGGACAGTGCTTACTGGCAAAACATCATCCCAGCCCAGCTGATCCCTGCACAGGCGTTGAAGTAGCCTCTTGGCGCTCAGCACCACAGGTGCAAGAAACCCCAACGGATCGTGTATGGAGCTAACGGTGGACAAGATCCCTCTCCTTGTCAGAGGTTTGTCCTTGAGTGTGATCTTGCACTCGAAAGCATCCGACTGGACACACCAGTGTACGCCCGGAGCCCTTTCCACAGGCAAATTGTCATTGTCCAAGTCAAGATCCTTGACATCCACCGCTCTTTCCTGTGGAGGTATGGCAGCGAACACAGCATATCTGTTGCTAATCCACTTTGTTACCTGAAAGCCTCCTTTAGCACACAGAGCCCGATGTTGGTGATATAGGGACACTGCCTCTTTTTCGGGGTTCGTATGGAACGAACAGTCCTCGTCAAATCTCCTTTTGAGAGCCGGGGTACGCTGCTCAACAACCTTCCTAACTGAGCCATTGACGGCCTCCATGAAATTCAAGTCTTCCCTAGACATTCCAAGCTGTTCCTCCTGAGCACATTCAGGGAAGTCTGCCTTCATCTGCTGCTCCCACACCTGGTCTAGTCTTGCGACTGCAATCCGATTGACGGTTACGTCATGGCTCGTGTAAGTGGTGTCAGTAGTGCAGTCACCCCTAAGAGGACCAATCACGGTCCAACCCAACATGGTTCGAATGGCATAAGGACCACCAGACTCACTTCTGACCACCTCCCATGGCTCTAGAGCCTTGGGGACGTTGGTGCCAATAAGAAGATCCACTCCTGAGTCGATTGCTGTGATGTCTATGTGCTCAAGGTGCGGCCAGTTCCGCAGATCTTCCTGCCTGGGAATGTTGCCTTGGTGGACAGGCATGCACTTCTGCGTGAATATTTCAGGTAGCTCACAGAAACAGTCTGTGTCCAGCCCAGCTACCTCCAAGTCCATCACAATGTGACTGCCCACCACCTTCTCCTGACCCATTGTCCGTAGGAGAATATCTGACTTTCGTCCTGAGAGGTTCAGCCGTTTCATTAGCCCTTCTGTACAGAAAGTAGCCGAGCTTCCAGGATCAAGAAATGCATAAGTGACCACTGTTTTATGACCCTTCCTAGACTTCACTCGAACCGGAATTATAGCAAGTGTGCACTCACCATCTCCGGCCCCAGTAAGACCGCTGGACTGAACTGAGATCAGAGCACTTTCATCTGCTGTTCTCTCTTCACCTTTGGCCTGCATAGGACCTTCCCAGTCTTGGGAATAGATATGCAGCATGCTGGGATGTTTCATACCGCACACCTTACACACCAGGCGTTTGCGACATTGTTTGCTTTGGTGCCCAGTGCACATGCAGCCAAAACACACCCCTTTCTCTTTCAAGAAGGACATCTTATCGATGTGTGTCTTCCTTTCCAATAAAGAACACAGGTCCAAGGTGTGACCTGCTCCACAAAGCAAGCAAGCTCCAGGTGAGCTCCTCTCTCTATTCCATCCAGTGTCATTGTCCCCTTCGACTGTAGCGACAGTGGTCGCAAAGCTACTTCCCCTGGGTTTAGAAAAGGACTGGGATTTGGTAGTTCTCGATACTGCCGGGGAAGAATCCTGTAAGTCTCCGAACAGGGGGTCGCTTGCAATCTTCACCTGCCATTCGATGAATTCAACAATGTTGCGAAAGGTGGCTCTGCGCTGGTTCCTCTCCTGCAAACTGCAAGCGACATCTCTCCACTTATCCCTTAGCTTATAGGGTAACTTCCTGATAACAGTCTGCATGTTAGCAGGAACATCCAGCTCATAGGTGGATTCAAACTCTCCCAGAGCGTTGAAGCAGGACCGCAGCAAGAAGCTGTAAGATTGAAGCGTGTTCACGTCCTCGGACTTTAGCGCTGGCCACAAGAAGACCTTGTCCATGTATGCTGAGGTGATCTTCAATGAGTTGCCAAAGTGTTCTTGTAATAAGGATTTGGCCTTGGCATAGCCATTTTCGGAAGACATATGATGACAGCTCCGAACCATGTCTCTGGGCTTTCCTTTGGTATACTGCTCGAGAAAGTACAAACAATCCTTGGCGCTGCGAGTCTTCTCCTCAATGCAATGCTCAAAGGCTCTCATAAATGTTTGGTATTCCAAAGGATCACCGTCAAAGGCTTGAATGTCACGGCGCGGGAGAAAGAACAACGACTGCTGTTCGGCCAGCAAAGAGGTTATCTCGTTTTGTTTCTCCAAAACAGAGATCAGCTGACCATGATTGGCGCTGCCTTGCGATAAAGGTGCAGGATGGTGTGACTGCAGCTGCTGCTGGGGATGTACTTGAGGGTTATACCCTCCACTTTGTTGCACCCTAACCGTCTCTGGCCTTGGCTGAGGCTGGTATACTGCAGCGTGAGATAAAGGTGCAGGCTGGTGTGACTGCAGCTGCGGCTGGGGATGTACTGGAGGGTTATACCCTCCACTTTGTTGCACCCTAACCGTCTCTGGCCTTGGCTGAGGCTGGTATACTGCAGCGTGAGACTGCAGCCCCATGTTCTTCGCATTAGGTCGAGAATCCAATAAAGGTGGACGCGATACTGGCTGCTTAGGCCTAGCGTCAAGCGAATGGGAACGTGACTGTGGTTCACATATTGAAGTATGCTGAGATGGATGCCTCCCTGACACAGGCACAAAGGTCTCAGCATCAACATCCAACAGCGGAAGCCTTTTCTCAATGTAGGAATTCATCCCATCTGCCCTACTGGTTACAGCACCAGACACTCGAGAGCTGCCAGAAACCTTCAAGACACTTATTCTAGCTGCAGATGCTGCTATATCAGTCTCCAACTCTAGCCGCTCTTTCTTTCTTTTAAGCTGCGCTCTGACCTGTTCCTCTTGCTCTTCCAGATCCTGTTTCTCCTGGAGCATATTCTGGCGAACGAGAAGAGCTGCCAAGTCTGCTTCTGCCATTACACGTGCAGATGCAGTAGTTGAGGCAGTGGTACTAGTGGACCTACACTTACTACCTGCAATGCTCCTTTCCCTTGATGCTTCAACTGCAACATTTGAAATACTATCATCAGGGTCAATGTCATCAACGACTGAGGGTACCACCTCATCCTCATTGCCTTCTGTAACACAAATAACATCATCGTTATTTACTTCATTCAATGTTACAACATGAGGTGTGTGTGACTGAGTAACTTCCTGTAACTGAGCTGCACTTTGAAGCGGGCCATTTATGTCTGAGAGCCATTTATTTGCATTTTCAATGAAAACAACCTTATGTCTGTGTATGTTCGAAAACCAAGTATTTTGTCTCTCTTGTTCTTCCAGAGGAAATAATGGGATGACAGAATCATGCAGATAGCTCGCTTCATCGTACAGCGCAGATACAGTGTGAAGATTAAATTGAACAATTTTTGCATTGTCAGTGTTTTGCATAAGGTCAGTAATTGCTTTTACAAGACCATCAATTTTATTAACCTTAGCTTTTCGTTCCTTTTGAAGTTGTTCCATTTTGTGTAATAATGCTTTGGCAGTGGGCTTTGATTGCCTTTTCAGTTCACTTGTAGCCCATGTTTTTTGACATGAGTCTTTGCCGGTATGAACCGGCACACTTCTACTAGGTATACTACGGATATCATTTGACTTATCCACTGGGCCATTGAGGCACACAAACATGGTGAATTTCTGGGCTGCTTTAAAGTTGTCCTTCTGAAAGTCAGTGTGCAAAGCAAAGTGTCACATAGCCACATGACTAATGTGGGATTCGAACCCTGGACCTGTGGATGACAAGAACAGCCACTCATCACACTGAGCTAACTGCTGGTTAATACAACACAGCTTTTCTGTGCTAGTTGATGTTAGTGTGGAATGCAAAGTGTCAGTAAAGAATGGGGTGGGATTGGCCCCTTTATTTTTTTGTTTGAACCTGAGTGGGCTTTGAACCCACCATCTCCCGATCATGTGGCAGCATTCTAACACACTGAGCTACTGGCTCCAGACAATTCACACTTATTTTTTGTTTCTTTTGTTCTTCTGTAAACTCATAAAGTTTTTCACTCCGTGAGATCAGCCAAAGAGTCGAAGGGTTTTCTGTACCTCATTTGAACTGCCTAAATCCAGGATTGAAACAGGGACCGACCTTTAAATCTTCAGCAGGTTCGAACTTGATGCAGTTGAGAATGTCTGACTTAACCCACCTTTCAGAATATAGAGGTTCTTTAGGTTAAAAAACAATGCACACTTTCGACATAAAAGCCCTAAAGAAACAAGTGTAATTGGTGGAGGTGCTCTAGGTGATCGAGTTCTAGCGTGGCTACCAAGGCCACTGTGTACCGAGGTACATGGCCAAAGCAGGTTCAAGGCCAGCCTGGGGGACCAAGCTGTACCCAAGCACTGAAGCCAATACTCATCGATGTACTCTGTTACCCTGGGTCTACTGGGATGCAGTGGGGCCGGGGGGGGGTATTTCCCCCCCGGTGTTTCCACACAGTAAAATGTGGGTGTTATGGCAAAATAAACTAGAACTGCACCCTATCGAGTGCCTACTTGCTTGTTGCACACAAGTAGGCCTACTAGTACGGACATTTATACAATATTTAGCTCACTCTTACATCAAGGATGTTTTTCCAAGTTTGTATGTGTATTACAAAGAGCAGGGCCTTTAGTTATTCTTTTTTCATTTTGCATCTTTGCAAGGTTGTACCTTTGTAGGCCTACCTGTCTCTAATGTATAAGCAAAGTTGTAGCAGCGGTTAAGACACAGGCTTCGCAAACAGAAGGTTCTAGGTTCAAGCCCAGCAAGGGGCTTTGTTCAACCGTCATCTTAGTCTTACCCAATATGTCACTCCTAATGAAGAGTGTGATTTGTTGTTTCAGTTTTTATATTGACTCATTTTTGAACCTACAACATTCGGTTTGTCTTTATGTTTATGCCACAAAGGCATGTGAGATGCATGGTGCAGAGTTCTGTCTCCATGCCACGATAGGTTATAGCCCATGTTTTTTGATTTGTTATCCTCGTTTCTCATCATTTTGGACCATGGGCTATAGCCCATATCGTACGGCATACTATAGCACGCCGTTTTTCATCATTTTTGAGGATTTGAAAAAAATGAAAATATAAAAAAACGATGGGTTATAGCCCATGTTTTTTGAAATTTTGAAAAAAAAAGTTAGCCTCGTTTCTCATCATTTTGGACCATGGGCTATAGCCCATATCGTACGGCATACTATAGCACGCCGCTTTTCATCATTTTTGAGGATTTGAAAAAAATGAAAAAATAAAAAAACGATGGGTTATAGCCCATGTTTTTTTAAATTTTGAAAAAAAGAGTTAGCCTCGTTTCTCATCATTTTGGACCATGGGCTATAGCCCATATCGTATTATAGATTAGTTTCAGGTGGGGTAATCTAAACACAGCATCTTAACACTGGTTGTCAAGCTATTTAGTATTTTTTGCAGTTTCCCTGCTTGAAAGGGATGGCACAGACCATATGGAGATTGTTACTGGGTTTCACTCATACAATGACCACACAGTTTCCTTCTTTTTACTCTTCTTTACTTTGTAGTTGAGTACAGTTGTACAGGTATTGTGTAAGTCAGTTAGTGGGTAAGTCAGGTAAGGTGAAAACCTTTAAAGGGAAAATAAAAAATAACTAATGTAAGTATAATGCACATTCAATCAATACACATACTTTACATGTTCTAAACACCTAAATATCATTTTTACTTAAGTGTCTCTTAATCAACTCATTTCTAAATCAATTCATTTTTTGCTCAATTCGTTTCTAAACAGTTTTTAAACATAATAAACTCATGAAATGTAAATTAAATAAACTGAATTAATTAGCATCATTGAAACGTTTTTTATCAATCAATAATCAATTCAAATGTATTTTAAATCAAATGATCATGTTCATTGTTCATGTCCAATTGGCCATCATGTTTCCTTTAACTTCAACTCAAGTCATCATAAACAACAACAAACAATAACAAGTGTCCATGAACTGGCATGCAACTGGCATGATCTGTCACAGATATACAGTTCTCTCACCGGCTGTCTCTCCAGCATTTATATGGCTGCACCGTTCTGCTCTGCTGTTTGTGTGTGTTGCTCCTGTTTGGATGCACACTGCTGTTTCTCATGGAGGTTTGTGTGTTTCCTGTGTTTGGCCAACGCCCTACTCTCAGGTGCAGTGAATGCACTGATGCTGATTAGTGAGGCAATTGGGGAGTGAGTGAGTGAGTGACAATCAGCAGAGTGTCAGTGGCAATGATTGTCAGTCCAGATTTAACCCTTTGCTCTCCATTTCTCCAAGTTGACTTCACACTGGTGAAATAGTGAATTTCATATTTAATGTGAACATACAACAGGACTAAGGTTAGCAGGTTACAGCGCTGTAGGGCTTCGAACCCTATATCCAGGCAGAAGCTTGGATAGTACACTACCAGCGCTTTCTTTTGCTTTGCAACACCATGGTCCAAATTCACAACGGCGTTTACGATGATAACATGACGTGACGTGCGAGCGGAATTTACGTGGATTTCCCACATTTTAATTTGGAATTCAAGGAAATGGCCGTGAACTTGACGCTCACGTAGGTTGGTCGGAAACTCTGTCAAATCCTCTTTAGGTGGCGTAGACATTTGCGGAGGCATACACTTGCGTATAGATTTATTCAGAAGGCTTTAGTCTTCATGCTGAATCAATAAATTGTTCCCAAATCTCAGATAAAATATGTAGGCATGTGTCCCCAACATATTGGTCGATCAGCACATAAAGAAATGATAGCCTATATAATAAATTATGAGAAACGAGGATAACTTTTTTTTTCAAAATTTCAAAAAACATGGGCTATAACCCATCGTTTTTTTCATTTCTTTGCAAGGTTGTACCTTTGTAGGCCTACCTGTCTCTAATGTATAAGCAAAGTTGTAGCAGCGGTTAAGACACAGGCTTCGCAAACAGAAGGTTCTAGGTTCAAGCCCAGCAAGGGGCTTTGTTCAACCGTCATCTTAGTCTTACCCAATATGTCACTCCTAATGAAGAGTGTGATTTGTTGTTTCAGTTTTTATATTGACTCATTTTTTAACCTACAACATTCGGTTTATACATCCTTGTCTTTATGTTTATGCCACAAAGGCATGTGAGATGCATGGTGCAGAGTTCTGTCTCCATGCCACGATGGGTTATAGCCCATGTTTTTTGATTTTTTTTAGTTATCCTCGTTTCTCATCATTTTGGACCATGGGCTATAGCCCATATGGTACGGCATACTATAGTACGCCGTTTTTCATCATTTTTGACGATTTGACAAAAATGACAAAATGAAAAAAACGATTGGTTATAGCCCATGTTTTTTGAAATTTTGAAAAAAAAAGTTATCCTCGTTTCTCATCATTTTGGACCATGGGCTATAGCCCATATGGTACGGCATACTATAGCACGCCATTTTTCATCATTTTTGACGATTTGACAAAAATGACAAAATGAAAAAAAAACGATGGGTTATAGCCCATGTTTTTTTAAATTAAAAAAATATATATATCCTCGTTTCTCATCATTTTGGACCATAGGCTATAGCCCTGTGAGAGTGTCGAGCGGCCAAGGCAACACATGAATAGAGACCAGTCCAGGGGACCTTCAATAAGGCTTTATTTCTCAATCACTTTGACATGTCGTATGCATAACAACCTGTCATATCTGAGGTTACAGACAACTGACTGCTTCTTATAGGGCAGTCCATTACCTGGTTAGCCCATACCATTCCCCATGGGTAACCATAACCATATTCCACATTCTTAGAATCACACAATGCTATTTTATATAAACTTACTCCCTTTAACAATCCCCATTTACAATTAGTAGTTAGCATAGAGTATATACACAACACATACAGGATTACATTAATTGTAGTCCATCCCAATCCCCCCCTGCTATCCATTTCCCACTTGGTCCCTCCCGGAACTATAAGAGGGGTGCCTATACCCGGAGGGAACTCATTTGCCCAAACACCACCCTGAGAGGAGGATGAGAGTAAACAAAGGTAAGTTTAGACATCAGAGATTTACATTCCTTCTTTACAAGTCTTCTCATTATACTGGTCAATTAGAAAGTCTGCTGTCCTATTTATTCCTAAACTAATGTGCCTTATATCTGCTCATTTGTAGGTGTATGAGATGGAGATCCACCACTTCAGAGAATCACCGACAACTCAGTGTCCCCCCTTAACTTCAATAAATGCATTTGTTACAATTTGTGTCCTTATTTACATTATACATTATACATAGAATTGGGTTAGCATCTGCATTAGGTATAGTGACGGCGTCCGCCGTCACAAACCCATATGGTACGGCATACTATAGCACGCCGTTTTTCATCATTTTTGACGATTTGACAAAAATGACAAAATGAAAAAAAACGATGGGTTATAGCCCATGTTTTTTGAAATTTTGAAAAAAAAGAGTTATCCTCGTTTCATCATTTTGGACCATGGGCTATAGCCCATATCGTACGGCATACTATAGCACGCCGTTTTTCATCATTTTTGACGATTTGACAAAAATGACAAAATGAAAAAAACGATGGGTTATAGCCCATGTTTTTTGAAATTTTGAAAAAAAAGAGTTATCCTCGTTTCATCATTTTGGACCATGGGCTATAGCCCATATCGTACGGCATACTATAGCACGCCGTTTTTCATCATTTTTGAGGATTTGAAAAAATGAAAAAAACGATGGGTTATAGCCCATGTTTTTTTTTAAATTTGAAACAAGTGTCAAATAATGGTTAGAAGCTATTTTTCAACAGCCAAAAGTGTCAAATAATGGTTAGAAGCTGTTTTTCAACAACCAAAAGTGTCAAATAATGGTTAGAGAAAGTTTAAAAAATCAAAGCAAATACAGGTAATTCGAAAATGTTATTTTTGTACTTTTGTGTTTCTCTTCTTTATATATTACTTTACTGTTGAAATGTAAAATTTACATTTTAAGGACCTGTAAATGACAACACAAAAACTAAGGCAGTGTTTCCCAACCTGTGCTACGGGGAGCTATGGTGCTCCTCTTGATGTCTCCAAGTGTTCCGCCTGATTTTAACTAAATTAACACTATCCCTCCCCCGAAAGCAAAAGCTATTGAGCTGCAGGCTTCCTATTGTTGCGTCGTTGTTGTCACACGTCTAACCATTAGACATGCGATAACTACAACACGGAACAAAAGAAACAAAAAATAAGTGTGAATTGTCTGGAGCCAGTAGCTCAGTGTGTTAGAATGCTGCCACATGATCGGGAGATGGTGGGTTCAAAGCCCACTCAGGTTCAAACAAAAAAATAAAGGGGCCAATCCCACCCCATTCTTTACTGACACTTTGCATTCCACACTAACATCAACTAGCACAGAAAAGCTGTGTTGTAGTAACCAGCAGTTAGCTCAGTGTGATGAGTGGCTGTACTTGTCATCCACAGGTCCAGGGTTCGAATCCCACATTAGTCATGTGGCTATGTGACACTTTGCTTTGCACACTGACTTTCAGAAGGACAACTTTAAAGCAGCCCAGAAATTCACCATGTTTGTGTGCCTCAATGGCCCAGTGGATAAGTCAAATGATATCCGTAGTATACCTAGTAGAAGTGTGCCGGTTCAAACCTGACTCATATCTTTACGTTCAAGACCGATTTCAGAAGAAGAAAACAAACAAAAAAGCTTTGTAGTAGTATCCAGCAGTTAGCTCACTGTGATGAGAGGCTGTCCTGGAGAGCCACAGGTCCAGGGTTCAAATCCTGGTCAAAATTGTGACACTTTGCTTTACACACTGATTTCCAGAAGGACAACTTTAAAGCAGCCCAGAAATTCACCATGTTTGTGTGCCTCAATGGCCCAGTGGATAAGTCAAATGATATCCGTAGTATACCTAGTAGAAGTGTGCCGGTTCGAACCTGACTCATATCTTTACGTTCAAGACCGATTTCAGAAGAAGAAAACAAACAAAAAAGCTTTGTAGTAGTATCCAGCAGTTAGCTCACTGTGATGAGAGTCTGTCATTGAGAGCCACAGGTCCAGGGTTCAAATCCTGGTCAAAACTGTGACACTTTGCTTTACACACTGATTTCCAGAAGGACAACTTTAAAGCAGCCCAGAAATTCACCATGTTTGTGTGCCTCAATGGCCCAGTGGATAAGTCAAATGATATCCGTAGTATACCTAGTAGAAGTGTGCCGGTTCGAACCTGACTCATATCTTTACGTTCAAGACCGATTTCAGAAGAAGAAAACAAACAAAAAAGCTTTGTAGTAGTATCCAGCAGTTAGCTCACTGTGATGAGAGGCTGTCCTGGAGAGCCACAGGTCCAGGGTTCAAATACTGGTCAAAACTGTGACACTTTGCTTTACACACTGATTTCCAGAAGGACAACTTTAAAGCAGCCCAGAAATTCACCATGTTTGTGTGCCTCAATGGCCCAGTGGATAAGTCAAATGATATCCGTAGTATACCTAGTAGAAGTGTGCCGGTTCGAACCTGACTCATATCTTTACGTTCAAGACCGATTTCAGAAGAAGAAAACAAACAAAAAAGCTTTGTAGTAGTATCCAGCAGTTAGCTCACTGTGATGAGAGGCTGTCCTGGAGAGCCACAGGTCCAGGGTTCAAATCCTGGTCAAAACTGTGACACTTTGCTTTACACACTGATTTCCAGAAGGACAACTTTAAAGCAGCCCAGAAATTCACCATGTTTGTGTGCCTCAATGGCCCAGTGGATAAGTCAAATGATATCCGTAGTATACCTAGTAGAAGTGTGCCGGTTCAAACCGGCAAAGACTCATGTCAAAAAACATGGACTATAACCCATCGTTTTTTTCATTTTTTCAAATTTCCTCAATTTCCTCAATTTTCGCAATTTGCAATTTCTGAAATTTCCTGAATTCCGCAATTTTCCGCAATTTAGGCTAACTTGAAATTTCTAAAATTTCCTGAATTCCGCAATTTCCGCAATTTTCCGCAATTTAGGCTAACTTGAAATTTTAAGTTAGCCTAAATTGCGGAAAATTGCGGAATTCAGGAAATTTCAGAAATTGCAAATTGCGGAAATTGAGGAAATTTGAAAAAATGAAAAAAACGATGGGTTATAGCCCATGTTTTTTGACATGAGTCTTTGCCGGTATGAACCGGCACACTTCTACTAGGTATACTACGGATATCATTTGACTTATCCACTGGGCCATTGAGGCACACAAACATGGTGAATTTCTGGGCTGCTTTAAAGTTGTCCTTCTGAAAGTCAGTGTGCAAAGCAAAGTGTCACATAGCCACATGACTAATGTGGGATTCGAACCCTGGACCTGTGGATGACAAGTACAGCCACTCATCACACTGAGCTAACTGCTGGTTAATACAACACAGCTTTTCTGTGCTAGTTGATGTTAGTGTGGAATGCAAAGTGTCAGTAAAGAATGGGGTGGGATTGGCCCCTTTATTTTTTTGTTTGAACCTGAGTGGGCTTTGAACCCACCATCTCCCGATCATGTGGCAGCATTCTAACACACTGAGCTACTGGCTCCAGACAATTCACACTTATTTTTTGTTTCTTTTGTTCTTCTGTAAACTCATAAAGTTTTTCACTCCGTGAGATCAGCCAAAGAGTCGAAGGGTTTTCTGTACCTCATTTGAACTGCCTAAATCCAGGATTGAAACAGGGACCGACCTTTAAATCTTCAGCAGGTTCGAACTTGATGCAGTTGAGAATGTCTGACTTAACCCACCTTTCAGAATATAGAGGTTCTTTAGGAGGTTAAAAAACAATGCACACTTTCGACATAAAAGCCCTAAAGAAACAAGTGTAATTGGTGGAGGTGCTCTAGGTGATCGAGTTCTAGCGTGGCTACCAAGGCGACTGTGTACCGAGGTACATGGCCAAAGCAGGTTCAAGGCCAGCCTGGGGGACAAAGCTGTACCCAAGCACTGAAGCCAATACTCATCGATGTACTCTGTTACCCTGGGTCTACTGGGATGCAGTACAGTGGGGCCGGGGGGGGTATTTCCCCCCCGGTGTTTCCACACAGTAAAATGTGGGTGTTATGGCAAAATAAACTAGAACTGCACCCTATCGAGTGCCTACTTGCTTGTTGCACACAAGTAGGCCTACTAGTACGGACATTTATACAATATTTAGCTCACTCTTACATCAAGGATGTTTTTCCAAGTTTGTATGTGTATTACAAAGAGCAGGGCCTTTAGTTATTCTTTTTTCATTTTGCATCTTTGCAAGGTTGTACCTTTGTAGGCCTACCTGTCTCTAATGTATAAGCAAAGTTGTAGCAGCGGTTAAGACACAGGCTTCGCAAACAGAAGGTTCTAGGTTCAAGCCCAGCAAGGGGCTTTGTTCAACCGTCATCTTAGTCTTACCCAATATGTCACTCCTAATGAAGAGTGTGATTTGTTGTTTCAGTTTTTATATTGACTCATTTTTGAACCTACAACATTCGGTTTATACATCCTTGTCTTTATGTTTATGCCACAAAGGCATGTGAGATGCATGGTGCAGAGTTCTGTCTCCATGCCACGATGGGTTATAGCCCATGTTTTTTTATTTGTTATCCTCGTTTCTCATCATTTTGGACCATGGGCTATAGCCCATATCGTACGGCATACTATAGCACGCCGTTTTTCATCATTTTTGAGGATTTGAAAAAAATGAAAATATAAAAAAACGATGGGTTATAGCCCATGTTTTTTGAAATTTTGAAAAAAAAAGTTATCCTCGTTTCTCATCATTTTGGACCATGGGCTATAGCCCATATGGTACGGCATACTATAGCACGCCATTTTTCATCATTTTTGACGATTTGACAAAAATGACAAAATGAAAAAAAAACGATGGGTTATAGCCCATGTTTTTTTAAATTAAAAAAATATATATATCCTCGTTTCTCATCATTTTGGACCATAGGCTATAGCCCTGTGAGAGTGTCGAGCGGCCAAGGCAACACATGAATAGAGACCAGTCCAGGGGACCTTCAATAAGGCTTTATTTCTCAATCACTTTGACATGTCGTATGCATAACAACCTGTCATATCTGAGGTTACAGACAACTGACTGCTTCTTATAGGGCAGTCCATTACCTGGTTAGCCCATACCATTCCCCATGGGTAACCATAACCATATTCCACATTCTTAGAATCACACAATGCTATTTTATATAAACTTACTCCCTTTAACAATCCCCATTTACAATTAGTAGTTAGCATAGAGTATATACACAACACATACAGGATTACATTAATTGTAGTCCATCCCAATCCCCCCCTGCTATCCATTTCCCACTTGGTCCCTCCCGGAACTATAAGAGGGGTGCCTATACCCGGAGGGAACTCATTTGCCCAAACACCACCCTGAGAGGAGGATGAGAGTAAACAAAGGTAAGTTTAGACATCAGAGATTTACATTCCTTCTTTACAAGTCTTCTCATTATACTGGTCAATTAGAAAGTCTGCTGTCCTATTTATTCCTAAACTAATGTGCCTTATATCTGCTCATTTGTAGGTGTATGAGATGGAGATCCACCACTTCAGAGAATCACCGACAACTCAGTGTCCCCCCTTAACTTCAATAAATGCATTTGTTACAATTTGTGTCCTTATTTACATTATACATTATACATAGAATTGGGTTAGCATCTGCATTAGGTATAGTGACGGCGTCCGCCGTCACAAACCCATATGGTACGGCATACTATAGCACGCCGTTTTTCATCATTTTTGACGATTTGACAAAAATGACAAAATGAAAAAAAACGATGGGTTATAGCCCATGTTTTTTGAAATTTTGAAAAAAAAGAGTTATCCTCGTTTCATCATTTTGGACCATGGGCTATAGCCCATATCGTACGGCATACTATAGCACGCCGTTTTTCATCATTTTTGACGATTTGACAAAAATGACAAAATGAAAAAAACGATGGGTTATAGCCCATGTTTTTTGAAATTTTGAAAAAAAAGAGTTATCCTCGTTTCATCATTTTGGACCATGGGCTATAGCCCATATCGTACGGCATACTATAGCACGCCGTTTTTCATCATTTTTGAGGATTTGAAAAAATGAAAAAAACGATGGGTTATAGCCCATGTTTTTTTTTAAATTTGAAACAAGTGTCAAATAATGGTTAGAAGCTATTTTTCAACAGCCAAAAGTGTCAAATAATGGTTAGAAGCTGTTTTTCAACAACCAAAAGTGTCAAATAATGGTTAGAGAAAGTTTAAAAAATCAAAGCAAATACAGGTAATTCGAAAATGTTATTTTTGTACTTTTGTGTTTCTCTTCTTTATATATTACTTTACTGTTGAAATGTAAAATTTACATTTTAAGGACCTGTAAATGACAACACAAAAACTAAGGCAGTGTTTCCCAACCTGTGCTACGGGGAGCTATGGTGCTCCTCTTGATGTCTCCAAGTGTTCCGCCTGATTTTAACTAAATTAACACTATCCCTCCCCCGAAAGCAAAAGCTATTGAGCTGCAGGCTTCCTATTGTTGCGTCGTTGTTGTCACACGTCTAACCATTAGACATGCGATAACTACAACACGGAACAAAAGAAACAAAAAATAAGTGTGAATTGTCTGGAGCCAGTAGCTCAGTGTGTTAGAATGCTGCCACATGATCGGGAGATGGTGGGTTCAAAGCCCACTCAGGTTCAAACAAAAAAATAAAGGGGCCAATCCCACCCCATTCTTTACTGACACTTTGCATTCCACACTAACATCAACTAGCACAGAAAAGCTGTGTTGTAGTAACCAGCAGTTAGCTCAGTGTGATGAGTGGCTGTACTTGTCATCCACAGGTCCAGGGTTCGAATCCCACATTAGTCATGTGGCTATGTGACACTTTGCTTTGCACACTGACTTTCAGAAGGACAACTTTAAAGCAGCCCAGAAATTCACCATGTTTGTGTGCCTCAATGGCCCAGTGGATAAGTCAAATGATATCCGTAGTATACCTAGTAGAAGTGTGCCGGTTCAAACCTGACTCATATCTTTACGTTCAAGACCGATTTCAGAAGAAGAAAACAAACAAAAAAGCTTTGTAGTAGTATCCAGCAGTTAGCTCACTGTGATGAGAGGCTGTCCTGGAGAGCCACAGGTCCAGGGTTCAAATCCTGGTCAAAATTGTGACACTTTGCTTTACACACTGATTTCCAGAAGGACAACTTTAAAGCAGCCCAGAAATTCACCATGTTTGTGTGCCTCAATGGCCCAGTGGATAAGTCAAATGATATCCGTAGTATACCTAGTAGAAGTGTGCCGGTTCGAACCTGACTCATATCTTTACGTTCAAGACCGATTTCAGAAGAAGAAAACAAACAAAAAAGCTTTGTAGTAGTATCCAGCAGTTAGCTCACTGTGATGAGAGTCTGTCATTGAGAGCCACAGGTCCAGGGTTCAAATCCTGGTCAAAACTGTGACACTTTGCTTTACACACTGATTTCCAGAAGGACAACTTTAAAGCAGCCCAGAAATTCACCATGTTTGTGTGCCTCAATGGCCCAGTGGATAAGTCAAATGATATCCGTAGTATACCTAGTAGAAGTGTGCCGGTTCGAACCTGACTCATATCTTTACGTTCAAGACCGATTTCAGAAGAAGAAAACAAACAAAAAAGCTTTGTAGTAGTATCCAGCAGTTAGCTCACTGTGATGAGAGGCTGTCCTGGAGAGCCACAGGTCCAGGGTTCAAATACTGGTCAAAACTGTGACACTTTGCTTTACACACTGATTTCCAGAAGGACAACTTTAAAGCAGCCCAGAAATTCACCATGTTTGTGTGCCTCAATGGCCCAGTGGATAAGTCAAATGATATCCGTAGTATACCTAGTAGAAGTGTGCCGGTTCGAACCTGACTCATATCTTTACGTTCAAGACCGATTTCAGAAGAAGAAAACAAACAAAAAAGCTTTGTAGTAGTATCCAGCAGTTAGCTCACTGTGATGAGAGGCTGTCCTGGAGAGCCACAGGTCCAGGGTTCAAATCCTGGTCAAAACTGTGACACTTTGCTTTACACACTGATTTCCAGAAGGACAACTTTAAAGCAGCCCAGAAATTCACCATGTTTGTGTGCCTCAATGGCCCAGTGGATAAGTCAAATGATATCCGTAGTATACCTAGTAGAAGTGTGCCGGTTCAAACCGGCAAAGACTCATGTCAAAAAACATGGACTATAACCCATCGTTTTTTTCATTTTTTCAAATTTCCTCAATTTCCTCAATTTTCGCAATTTGCAATTTCTGAAATTTCCTGAATTCCGCAATTTTCCGCAATTTAGGCTAACTTGAAATTTCTAAAATTTCCTGAATTCCGCAATTTCCGCAATTTTCCGCAATTTAGGCTAACTTGAAATTTTAAGTTAGCCTAAATTGCGGAAAATTGCGGAATTCAGGAAATTTCAGAAATTGCAAATTGCGGAAATTGAGGAAATTTGAAAAAATGAAAAAAACGATGGGTTATAGCCCATGTTTTTTGACATGAGTCTTTGCCGGTATGAACCGGCACACTTCTACTAGGTATACTACGGATATCATTTGACTTATCCACTGGGCCATTGAGGCACACAAACATGGTGAATTTCTGGGCTGCTTTAAAGTTGTCCTTCTGAAAGTCAGTGTGCAAAGCAAAGTGTCACATAGCCACATGACTAATGTGGGATTCGAACCCTGGACCTGTGGATGACAAGTACAGCCACTCATCACACTGAGCTAACTGCTGGTTAATACAACACAGCTTTTCTGTGCTAGTTGATGTTAGTGTGGAATGCAAAGTGTCAGTAAAGAATGGGGTGGGATTGGCCCCTTTATTTTTTTGTTTGAACCTGAGTGGGCTTTGAACCCACCATCTCCCGATCATGTGGCAGCATTCTAACACACTGAGCTACTGGCTCCAGACAATTCACACTTATTTTTTGTTTCTTTTGTTCTTCTGTAAACTCATAAAGTTTTTCACTCCGTGAGATCAGCCAAAGAGTCGAAGGGTTTTCTGTACCTCATTTGAACTGCCTAAATCCAGGATTGAAACAGGGACCGACCTTTAAATCTTCAGCAGGTTCGAACTTGATGCAGTTGAGAATGTCTGACTTAACCCACCTTTCAGAATATAGAGGTTCTTTAGGAGGTTAAAAAACAATGCACACTTTCGACATAAAAGCCCTAAAGAAACAAGTGTAATTGGTGGAGGTGCTCTAGGTGATCGAGTTCTAGCGTGGCTACCAAGGCGACTGTGTACCGAGGTACATGGCCAAAGCAGGTTCAAGGCCAGCCTGGGGGACAAAGCTGTACCCAAGCACTGAAGCCAATACTCATCGATGTACTCTGTTACCCTGGGTCTACTGGGATGCAGTACAGTGGGGCCGGGGGGGGTATTTCCCCCCCGGTGTTTCCACACAGTAAAATGTGGGTGTTATGGCAAAATAAACTAGAACTGCACCCTATCGAGTGCCTACTTGCTTGTTGCACACAAGTAGGCCTACTAGTACGGACATTTATACAATATTTAGCTCACTCTTACATCAAGGATGTTTTTCCAAGTTTGTATGTGTATTACAAAGAGCAGGGCCTTTAGTTATTCTTTTTTCATTTTGCATCTTTGCAAGGTTGTACCTTTGTAGGCCTACCTGTCTCTAATGTATAAGCAAAGTTGTAGCAGCGGTTAAGACACAGGCTTCGCAAACAGAAGGTTCTAGGTTCAAGCCCAGCAAGGGGCTTTGTTCAACCGTCATCTTAGTCTTACCCAATATGTCACTCCTAATGAAGAGTGTGATTTGTTGTTTCAGTTTTTATATTGACTCATTTTTGAACCTACAACATTCGGTTTATACATCCTTGTCTTTATGTTTATGCCACAAAGGCATGTGAGATGCATGGTGCAGAGTTCTGTCTCCATGCCACGATGGGTTATAGCCCATGTTTTTTTATTTGTTATCCTCGTTTCTCATCATTTTGGACCATGGGCTATAGCCCATATCGTACGGCATACTATAGCACGCCGTTTTTCATCATTTTTGAGGATTTGAAAAAAATGAAAATATAAAAAAACGATGGGTTATAGCCCATGTTTTTTGAAATTTTGAAAAAAAAAGTTAGCCTCGTTTCTCATCATTTTGGACCATGGGCTATAGCCCATATCGTACGGCATACTATAGCACGCCGCTTTTCATCATTTTTGAGGATTTGAAAAAAATGAAAAAAAACGATGGGTTATAGCCCATGTTTTTTAAAATTTTGAAAAAAAGAGTTAGCCTCGTTTCTCATCATTTTGGACCATGGGCTATAGCCCATATCGTATTATAGATTAGTTTCAGGTGGGGTAATCTAAACACAGCATCTTAACACTGGTTGTCAAGCTATTTAGTATTTTTTGCAGTTTCCCTGCTTGAAAGGGATGGCACAGACCATATGGAGATTGTTACTGGGTTTCACTCATACAATGACCACACAGTTTCCTTCTTTTTACTCTTCTTTACTTTGTAGTTGAGTACAGTTGTACAGGTATTGTGTAAGTCAGTTAGTGGGTAAGTCAGGTAAGGTGAAAAACTTTAAAGGGAAAATAAAAAATAACTAATGTAAGTATAATGCACATTCAATCAATACACATACTTTACATGTTCTAAACACCTAAATATCATTTTTACTTAAGTGTCTCTTAATCAACTCATTTCTAAATCAATTCATTTTTTGCTCAATTCGTTTCTAAACAGTTTTTAAACATAATAAACTCATGAAATGTAAATTAAATAAACTGAATTAATTAGCATCATTGAAACGTTTTTATCAATCAATAATCAATTCAAATGTATTTTAAATCAAATGATCATGTTCATTGTTCATGTCCAATTGGCCATCATGTTTCCTTTAACTTCAACTCAAGTCATCATAAACAACAACAAACAATAACAAGTGTCCATGAACTGGCATGCAACTGGCATGATCTGTCACAGATATACAGTTCTCTCACCGGCTGTCTCTCCAGCATTTATATGGCTGCACCGTTCTGCTCTGCTGTTTGTGTGTTTTGCTCCTGTTTGGATGCACACTGCTGTTTCTCATGGAGGTTTGTGTGTTTCCTGTGTTTGGCCAACGCCCTACTCTCAGGTGCAGTGAATGCACTGATGCTGATTAGTGAGGCAATTGGGGAGTGAGTGAGTGAGTGAGTGACAATCAGCAGAGTGTCAGTGGCAATGATTGTCAGTCCAGATTTAACCCTTTGCTCTCCATTTCTCCAAGTTGACTTCACACTGGTGAAATAGTGAATTTCATATTTAATGTGAACATACAACAGGACTAAGGTTAGCAGGTTACAGCGCTGTAGGGCTTCGAACCCTATATCCAGGCAGAAGCTTGGATAGTACACTACCAGCGCTTTCTTTTGCTTTGCAACACCATGGTCCAAATTCACAACGGCGTTTACGATGATAACATGACGTGACGTGCTAGCGGAATTTACGTGGATTTCCCACATTTTAATTTGGAATTCAAGGAAATGGCCGTGAACTTGACGCTCACGTAGGTTGGTCGGAAACTCCGTCAAATCCTCTTTAGGTGGCGTAGACATTTGCGGAGGCATACACTTGCGTATAGATTTATTCAGAAGGCTTTAGTCTTCATGCTGAATCAATAAATTGTTCCCAAATCTCAGATAAAATATGTAGGCATGTGTCCCCAACATATTGGTCGATCAGCACATTGCGGAGGAATTACGGAGTGTTGCGGAAAAAATTGCGGAAAATTGCGGAAATTGCGGAAATTGGAGAAATTTTGCGGAAATTGAGGAAATTGCGGAAATTGGGGAAATTGAAAATTGCGGAAATTGGGGAAATTGAGGAAATTGCGGAAATTGGGGAAATTGAAAATTGCGGAAATTGAAAATTGCGGAAATTGGGGAAATTGGAAATTGTGAAAATTGAGGAAATTTAATTTTTTTGTAGTTATTTAACTTAAACGCCCAATGCATTCTCTATTGCAATAGCACAAACTTTGGCACGCTACTAGTCCTACATATACTGTACTGTAGGTACGTATGTGTCAATTTCACTCTTTGCTCCAGTTTGTCATGTGCTATATGCTATATCTCAAAGAAAGAACAGCAGAGCATAGAGCAGTTAGCCTAGTGGAATCAATAAACATGGATACAGTATATGGGACAAAAACGTCACAATGCGTTGATCTTTAAAATAGATTTTATTTTCCATTTTGTAATTGAACAGTTTACGATATACATCTGACAGGACTAAAACATTTCAATGGATTTTGGCCCTAAAGGTTGAAGAACAAGAAGAGACATGGTTAGATAGATAGATAGAATGATAGATAGATAGAATGATAGATAGATATAGATAGATATAGATACAGTAGATATGATAGAAGACACCAGAAGAACTGTGTTCTCTTTTTCATTTGTGCTTTTCCTTTCCTCTCTTCCCCATGATAGATTACATTGGCATAGTAACAACACAGAATTCATCCACTGAGTATTTCTTTTTTCCAGCCAGACCATTGAAAAAGGCATTAACTTGATGTATTTTGTATGTACTTGGAAGTGTGCTACTATAATGTTTTTCCTGTTGCTTATGAACACAAATTATTTTAAAGTGCTGAGACGACAAGGATGACATAATTCTTTTTATGAGTAGTAGTAAGAACTTCAAGAGGTAATTTCTGCAATTTACAGATAACTGCAAAAATAATAAAGTTGGGGGGGATCAGTTTTACTTATTTTTTTAGTACAGTAGAGGAGTTGCACTGTCAGTTTGTGTTCAGAATAGCTCAAAACCTACGAGTCCTCTTCAACATCCAGAGGCTTCACAGCCATCTTTGTATGAGGTCACTACATATAGTGTTAGTATGTCCAGGCCAGTGTAAATCCTTCATTGAAACCCTTTTCAATTAATTTCACAGTTGGATTTGGTCTTCCTGGAAGGCCAAATGGGTGTAGTCTCACCCATATGAGATAATCTGCTATGTTCCAGTCTAAAATGACCAGCTGAGAAGAAGCAAAACAAGTCCATTTCAAATAGTAACTGGATACTAGCCTGGTATCAACATTATATAACAAAGTGCTTCTCAAGATGGAAGGTAAACTAATTGAGGAGGTGACGAGTGATATTGTACAGTGTCATAACAGACACTACCACAGTTGAGTAAAAAATGAATGTGCCTCTCACGCTCATCTTGGAAGCAACTATGTGGATATTGACATTTCATAAAAAGCAGCTTTAAAAGTACGTCGATTCAATCTCTCTTACCATGTTAGTGATTTTGGCATTTGAGTTATCTCTCTCTGTGTGGGTGTGTGTGTATGTGTGTGTGTGTGTGTGTGTGTGTGTGTGTGTGTGTGTTTGTTTGTTTTTTTTGCCACATGTAAGGTCTTATAAAACACGAATCCCAGATTAAAAACAACAGTTTGGGTAAAAGGCCAAACACGTACTGTACCTCTGTAAACGGATTGTAAACGGGTTTACACTGTAGTGTGCCTGGCTGTATGTTATCCTGTACCACCGCCGGCCCTGTGATGTGTAACAATGCTTTAGGTACTGTAACACACGCCAGTGTTACACAGATAACCGCGTTCCTCCCCCTGCAGCTATCTCACCAACCTCACTGTAAAACGAAGCGTTCCTTTGTAGTTCAAGTTTCAATCCAAAGCTTTTTGTTTGGCAATTTTGATATCAGCTGGCTTTTTATCTCATATTTACTTCTCTACATAATACAACTTCAATAAGACAAAAGAGCAGTGTCTTTGAACGTGGATAAATGGTGATTAAAATCTGAACATATTGTGTAGCTTTCTTTCACTTTTAGTAAAAAAAGAAAAAAGAAAAGAAAAAAAATATATTAAAATGCACATTAGCAGAATAAGGACTTTGCTAGTTGTAGTGGATTAGAGGTACACACACATCAATATGAAACTATGGCTGCGCTACACGCAGACTCAGCAGTAAGTCCACTACACAGAAAATACACAAAACACTCAACATGGCCTAAATGACACTAACAAAGTGATCAAACCCCAGCACACCTCAAACACACCTCCCGTCCCTCGAATAAAAACAAAGAAAAACACACACGTACACACATCGCTCTTACAATTACTATGTTTTTTTGTTTTTTACATGACTGTACAAAGGGATAGGCAGACCAGCAAAGATGTTGAGGGGTGTGATATAGCTAGATAGCATGGTAGCATTGTGGAGGCTATGCACCACTGGCTATACAGAAGGCAGATATACACAGGACTAGGGCTGCAACTATCCTTTAGTCTTAGCGATTTTTCCATTACTCTTTGCTAATCAAAAAGCATTTTTTTGTTATAGACATTTAAATCAATTTTACACATCAACAAGTCAATTAAATACTTAAAGGACGACTTCACTCATTTTCAACATATTATAATTGGTCCTCACTAACGCTCATGAATTGATATGTTTGAAGTGAGTGGTGCTGTACTGTACTGTACTGTACTTTTTTTTTCTCCAAACAACAAATGATTTATTTTGTTTTTTATCAACGCAAGAACAATGGCTTCCATTATAGCATGCAAATAATTCAGCAATATGAAGCCTGCAATTTCTATTAACTTGGATTCCCCATTAAAGTCACTGATTGGCGGGTTTCAGAACTGTCCACACTCCACAGCCCTTCTCTGAGACACAGGCAGAGTAGACAAAAATGGTGCAATTTTATAATAAGCATTAGTGAGTACCACTTATATATGAAGATAGGTTGAACATGTCTAAATGCATCCTTTAAGTGTTATTTTTCTACTTTGTTGCACAACAGTGTCATGCAAAAATAGTGAAACATACTTTGTTACATTTTCTTTTACTTCACCAATAATGACATGCCCCAAATATAGGGATTGACTATTAATATATATATTTGTAATCGATTACATCGAAGTGTTGCAGCCCTAAGCAAGACATAATGATGAAACCAGCACCCCCCATCATGCACTGACATTTTAACACTTCGCCATTCAGCCAGTTTACTCATGCAAATGGGGTATCATAAAAAAATATTATTTTTAAACAGCAGCTTTTTTCTTTTACAGTGTACAGAGCTGCTAACAACGAATGGATCCCTATGGCCCATCTGTTGTTATGAATTTATAAACTATCCATGAATTTATAAACCGTCCATTATAATGCTCCTCGAAGATCATATAAGTGTTGGAAGAACCCGATGTAGCTGTAGTTGATATGAAACAATTTGATGTTGTGTTCTTTTTTAGATATCATTAGATATCATTTCTGGAGAATAGTTATGTAAAAATACACGTGTGAATGGATGAGATTAAAATGTTTTGAACCAGTGTTGAACTGGCACAGTGATTAACAGGATCTCGTCTGCTCTGTAAAGTCTTGCGTTGTGTGCACAGACAGTAACCTTTATTTAAATACTGAGAGGCTTTCTATTACAAAAAGCCTGTTAAAAAAATACTAATTAAAAAAGTTTAATTCATGACAATTTGGAAAACAAGACCCACTTTGAGCTTATTGTGTTCGCCTTCACTATATCTAAGGCTACTCTGTGATGAACGTTTCAACTTCATCGCTTCTGAACCAGAGTCCAGCCACAGCACCTTGAGTCTTTAGTCTGTTAGGCTGGCTATATTAATGACCTAGACTTAGTTTTAGTGTCCTTATGGACTCCTAATCCTTGCTGTATTAGCGTGACTTTGTGGTGATTTCCCCCATTGTTATTCTCCCATTAAAAATTTAAAATGTCACATTTTCAAAAGTAAACTTTTCTTTGTGTAAACCCAGTCAATACTGCTAAGATCATAGCTCTACTATGATATGTCCATCGTGGTCATACTGAGATGTTGGAGATAACAGAACACCAGTCACTATCCTATCAAAGCTACCCTATCACACCCTCCAACAAAGTGACAGCGAATCAAGTCATGGTTGAGGAATGGTAAACAGTACGGTTATGTTCAATAAGATTCTGTAACTTCTTTACAAAATAAACATATGTTGTCTTCCTTATAATTATTTACTATGTTACTTTACAATAATGAGAGGTAAAATAAGACAATTCTATTGAAATAACAATACTATACAACTACATTTTAACCTACGTAATTCAGTAAAGTTTTTTTTTGTTTGTTTTTTCCTTAATCTTCTGGAGACGAGCTCCATCTCCAAGCCAACCGATTGGCCTTTCTCCTTCCCGTTCTCACGTATAGTCACCCGACCGCTTGGCTCAGAGCTTTTAAAAAACAATGCCTACAAAAACATTTAAGGTTCCGTTGCAAAGCGACAGAATGGATACCAGTCTGATATATATATATTTTTTCTATCTGAAAAAGAAAAAAAAGTGATGAAAGACACAAAAAAGTTCATGCATGTTGAACACGTTTTTGGTAACATGCCTTGATGGGGGCACATGGCTACATGTTGTGAGAGACTACCGTGACACAAGAACGTTGTGCGTCTTTATCCTATGCTCTGGTCAAGCCGCCTGAAGTGACCCGCCACGTACCAGGATGCATTTCACTTGGAAAGAACGCTTGGAAGACTTAAAAAGAGATGGCACTTTTATGTACAAAAATGAGTTGCATCCACCTATATTATTTCTGCACGTGCGCCGCTCGTACGTGTTGGATTTCCAACAATGAAACATTAACACTAGCCAATTTTAGTTCCCTAAAATCTGCAATCCTAGATTATTAAGCCCCTGTAGTCGAAGCAAGGTTTCCACAGGTAAGGAAGAACGTCCACCCAGGAATTGTAGCTCTTTTGGGACCCTGAGATTGGGTATTATTAGGATCTCTTGGGCTTCGGTCAGGATGGACATTTAGAAAGCTGGAGACAAACATGCCTTGTGTTTGAACATGTGTGTAATTTGTGTGCGCATTGTGAGCATGTGCACATATTACACATGTTTAACAGCAGTGGCCATTTTTAAAAGCAGCGGTGACACTAAAAAGGTACAAAAAAAAAACAACAACGATCAGGAAGTGTGCTTGTAAATTCCTTGTGCTCTGAGTCACCCTCAAGCAGCAACATGAAATGACGGGCTTCGTCTCAACGGAGGGTGACTATGGTGGAGATCAGTTTTTTGTGCCATGAAACAACGTATCGTTCCTCAATTACCCCTGCACAGAATCATACTATGAAAAGTCATTCTGTCTCCAGCTTTCAAACCGCCAGCACGTTCACTAGAAAGATGCGGATTTCAAACGGATAAACGTTAGCAAACAAAAAAGAAACAAGGGGGAAAAAGTGAGTGCCCCTACAGCTGCTACGCTGCGCGTATTTCCACAGGATCTGCCTCCATCTCCCCAATAAGAAGAAGAAACATAGGTCAAGAAGAAAAATGAAAGGAAAAAACAAAATTAAACAACATCCCCAAACCCCGACTAAAAAAAATGAACTTTTGGGACGATAACCTAATTTATCTTTCTTTCATTCTTTCTTTCTTCTTTTCTATAGAGACGACAGACAGATAGAAGAGGTTAGGACAGAAATAATAAGCCCTTACAATATGTAAAGGTCTCCAGCGAATGGGATCTCCCCCACAGAGGACTGTGGGAAAGTCGGGTGAGGAGAATGGGTGGGTATGAGGTTTGAGGACATGGGAGGGATGAAGGGAGGGAAAGGGAGAGAAGGTGAATGAAGGAGCAGATGCTGGGGCGGCCGAGGGCCGAGGCCTTCCCCTCCCCTCAGTAATGTGGGCGACCGAGCTGTGTGCCCCCCCCCCCCCCACCCCCCGCCCCCCGAGTGTCTATGCGCTGGGGTTGGGGCTGTTGTGTGTGTTGGTGGTGGAGCCGTTGCTTCCCTGGATGGTGAGGCTGGTGAGGCTGATGTCCTCCTTCTTCTCCTGCTCCTTCGGCTCCTCCTTCGGCTCCTCCTTCTCCTTCTCCTTGAGTGGGCACACCTCCACGGCGTCCGGCTCGGACGCCATGGGCGCATAGACGCCTATCCGGTGCTCGCGTAGGGCCGGGCCCCACTTTGGGTCTGCCCGGCATGCAGCCCGCACCCGCTAGGGGGAGAGAGAGAGAGAGAGAGAGAGAGAGAGAGAGAGCCACACAGAGAGACAGACAGACAGAGAGACAAGAAAGAATAAGTGAAGGGAGAATGAAAAACAAATACATAAGGAATGCAGACCTCGGTCCCAGTGTCGTAAAACTGTGTGCCAGGTCCTCTGTAGTAGATATTTGGCAATTAACATTGTTTTTTTTGTTTGTTTTTTGTCTATGGTGCATTATAACCAACCACTGTGAACAAAACACCAGTGAGTATGCAGCAGCAGATAAGCCAGGAGAAGCAGGCGTTCAAGGGGACACAGCACCGTACCTCCATGAAGGTGTTTCCCGGGGACTTGGAGATCTTGTAGAGGGCATAGATGGGTATGCAGACCACCGAGGACATGGCCATGAAGAAGCCGATCAACAGGGCCCAATTGGGGTACACGTAGTCGTTGTAGGTGATGGGCTTGTACTGGATCACCGTGAAAATCAGAATGAACTGGAAGGAGATGTGGGAGAGAAGAAGAGAGTTTATTAAGCCTTCAGTTGAATACCACCATCATCATCATCATCTGGTTTCAGGCATTTATTGTTGAATACTAGTTTCAAAACAGTGAGATTTTATTTAAAAAAATAGCTATGGCTGGTCATATTATCACATGACAAAAAAAAAAGAGAAAGAAAATAAAAGTTCAGAACACTAATCCATCACGCCGTGTTTCTTGGTCGGCATAGCAGATTAGTGCACTAATGCTTTCTGTGGAAATACCACTGATCATAGTTGCAAGGGTTCAATTCTCTAGCAAGACGTGCAGTAAAACTTTATATCGGGAATAAAAGCAACAGCGGCCGGATTGAAATGTAGGTCAGGTCCATAATGACAATGTGTCACCAAGACCAAGATGCCAGGGACTGTATAAAATAGGGTAGGCACGCTTTTATGAGTTCACACCGGTTCATGCGATCCCAAATGTTCTGGCATTTGCCATTGTTAACTTATGAAATGTTCTGACAAATTTCAGGTCATGTTCCATGGGATGTGAGAAGTTGATTACATGAAAATGACATTTTCGCAGGGCACTGACAACATACACAGTATCATCAAAAGTGAGTCACAGTAATTAAACTGTGTGTGGGTGGGTGAGTGAGTGAGTGAGTGAGTGAGTGAGTGCGTGAGTGAGTGAGTGCGTGAGTGAGTGAGTGAGTGAGTGCGTGTGTGCACTTACACTGATGATGACAGGAGAGACGAATCTCCAGCAGACCCTGAAGAAGAGTGGAGGAGGGAATCCCAGCATCATCTCAACGTCTCTGAAGTAGTTCTTGTGGCCTGCAACCCATCATGCAACACAACACAGTCAGTCACAGTCCACCACGCAGAGAAGTAGGGCTGGGACAGTTAGCCCATTTAGACCTGAGGCCCAGTCTAAATGAATGTTGAAAAGTGTAACAACGTATAGTATGTTCAAGGTCTAAAATGATCTAAATAAAATAAATAAATAAATAATCGTTTCATAATCTATTATTGATATATAACACCTATAAAAACATAGAAAGGCAACATATTTAAAAAAAAAAAAATCTTTATTCGAATTATTCTAATTCAAATAATTCCAGAGATTCATCAATAGAATATTTCACTACTACGTGTGTGTAGTGGTGAGATACAGCAGGAGATGACCGTGGTTACTTACCATAGACATACATAACACAGATGCACATAATGCAGGAGATGACCACCAGAGAGAAGCTAGCAGCGTAGTTATCCATCAGCAACAGCCAATAGATTCCTGCCTAAACACACACACAGCAAACAAAGGCAAAAGTCAATAATTAAAAGTGCGACAACGTTCCACCACTAGATGTCACACTAAACTCATACAACATCACAATACCTCTTCTGCATGCACTGCAGCACTAATGCACATCACACACCACTTGAGTTAAGTTCAACTTTAGCTATTGAAAAATAGCAGATCTACAAGCTCATAGCGCGCCACCGAGTGGCACAACTTGTAGGTCTGCTATTTTTGAAAAATCGTTAAAATGTGCCTCAAATCTTTCAGAAAATTGACATGAATCTTTATATGGCCATATTAATGGCCTACTTAATCATACTACAGCATCACACAAAAGTAGCATTTAGAAAAATGTTTTGTAAATCATGTGACATGATTTACAAAACATTTTTCTAAATGCTACTTTTGTGTGATGCTGTAGTATGATTAAGTAGGCCATTAATATGGCCATATAAATATATATATATATATATATATATATATATATATATATATATATATATAAAGAAAAGGTGAAACTATGAAGCTTTCCACTCGACAGCAACGCTATGGGTTTGTGCAACATGTATGATGTACCTGTGTGGTCAGTGGAACCCTGAGCAGGAAGCCCACTATAGCCACTCCCCCAGTAACCATGGTGATGTACCTGTGTGGTCAGTGGAACCCCGAGCAGGAAACCCACTATAGCCACTCCCCCAGTAACCACGGTGATGTACCTGTGTGGTCAGTGGAACCCCGAGCAGGAAGCCCACTATAGCCACTCCCCCAGTAACCACGGTGATGTACCTGTGTGGTCAGTGGAACCCTGAGCAGGAAGCCCACTATAGCCACTCCCCCAGTAACCACGGTGATGTACCTGTGTGGTCAGTGGAACCCTGAGCAGGAAGCCCACTACAGCCACTCCCCCAGTAACCACGGTGATGTACCTGTGTGGTCAGTGGAACCCCGAGCAGGAAGCCCACTATAGCCACTCCCCCAGTAACCACGGTGATGTACCTGTGTGGTCAGTGGAACCCCGAGCAGGAAGCCCACTATAGCCACTCCCCCAGTAACCACGGTGATGTACCTGTGTGGTCAGTGGAACCCCGAGCAGGAAGCCCACTATAGCCACTCCCCCAGTAACCACGGTGATGTACCTGTGTGGTCAGTGGAACCCCGAGCAGGAAGCCCACTATAGCCACTCCCCCAGTAACCACGGTGATGTACCTGTGTGGTCAGTGGAACCCTGAGCAGGAAGCCCACTACAGCCACTCCCCCAGTAACCACGGTGATGTACCTGTGTGGTCAGTGGAACCCCGAGCAGGAAGCCCACTATAGCCACTCCCCCAGTAACCACGGTGATGTACCTGTGTGGTCAGTGGAACCCCGAGCAGGAAGCCCACTATAGCCACTCCCCCAGTAACCACGGTGATGTACCTGTGTGGTCAGTGGAACCCTGAGCAGGAAGCCCACTACAGCCACTCCCCCAGTAACCACGGTGATGTACCTGTGTGGTCAGTGGAACCCCGAGCAGGAAGCCCACTATAGCCACTCCCCCAGTGACCACCGTCTTGTTCCTCATGATCCAGTCTGTTCCGATCTCATCGACCACGGCCGTCACCAGGGTCTCCAGCAGGCAAAACTACAAGTACGGCAAACAACACAGGGTCAAAAAACAATCATCAATCATCATAATAATGAGCTAAAGTCTCAGACAATATCAGCCAGGAGAAAGATGTGAAGTTAGACATAAAGTACGGCATTCCAACCATGGCACACAAGCTTTTCTATACTTAAAGTTGCTTTACAAAACAAAACAAACAATTAGGAAAATAACAAAAATGGTAAAAACTAAGTGAAACAGAAATAATGCAATACTTGCATTATTAATAATTGCAATACCCGCATTGTGGTATTCTCAACCTCGAGACCGAACTCACACCAATACACCGAACCAAACAAAATGGCGAACATGTCCATGAACACGTGCTCCCGGGTCTCACCTGCGTGCCCAGTCCCAGCAGGATCAGCATGAAGAAGAACAGCAGGGACCAGAGCGGCGAGATGGGCAGCAGAGTGAGGGCTTCTGGGTAGGCCACGAAGGCCAGCCCCGGGCCGTGGTCAGCCACCTCGTCCACGGGGACGCCCAGGTGGTGAGCCATGAAGCCCAGGATGGAGAAGATGACGAAGCCCGCGTACACGCTGGTCGCACAGTTCGTTATGCTGATGATGATGCTGTCCCTGGATATACGAGACAGAGGAAACTAAGCGTCAGGAGTGATTCAACTTGAGCAGTGCAGTTGAGCATGCTGTTGAGAAGTGACACTGCGGCTGAAACTAGCCAGCATGCTGGCAGTTGAGTGTAAAGGTCAATACAGTCTTTTCAGATGCAGTTAATTGCTGGCTAATCTCTCTAAAGAACAGATTCTAAACAAACAGCAGAGGGCACTGTTTTTCCTTTTTTGGGCCGATGGGTTCTCAAATTGATTGCTAGCATACACATTGTAATAATGGCAAGGGTTAGTAAAAGTATTTTCATCTATTTATTAAGTCAAATTAATTTATTCAAATAATGATCTATAGGACACAAATTTCCATTTTACCCCCCATTAAATGCTTAACTCTATAGCTTTGACAGAAGACAAACAAATCCAGAACCATGTCCACTTGACCATGACCAGATACGGTATTAATACTAAACGTCATTTCAGTTTTGAAAGCCCTCGTCCTTAGATAAATCACTACAGCACAATGCTTTTGAACTCCCAGTCCCAACCTTCTACAAGTCAAATTACGATAAGGTACAATGACTGCATTTCAGCTTTTAAGTCACTTGGGTGCTGCAGGAGGCCTGGTATAGCAGGTCGTCCAAGTGTCCTTGGGCAAGACACTGGACCCTACATTGCCTCCAATGAGTCGGTCGGTGTGAGCTCGCCACCATTGGTGTGTGAAAGTGGGAAGTGAGGACGCTGGCGTCGACTGTTCGCCGCTTCACCTCCCAATGTATGAACACAATGTGTGCTACATTCATCCATTCACACTCGTCTTGCTCAAGGACACTCTACGGTCAGACCTGGCAACCCAGCTGTCAGCTCGATGGCGCCGTACTATGGCGACACGCTCAGAGTAGCTCTCATCTTATTGTTTGTCTTCATGTTTTATGTCTCTGTCTCTTCGTGCACTCTTGTTTATGACCGTAAGACATTACTGGACATAAGATTGGATGTTCCCAGCGATTGGAAGCCGCGGTATTTACCGAGAGAACTTTACAACAACAACAACAATAGCAACGCGGATACCCCGCCACGGAGCAGCAACAAACACAGACGGGGTAAGAGAGGTGGCGTCCTAGTGAGGTTACGAGGACGACCTACCAGACCCCCGATCCCCAGTATGCTGCTCGCTAATGTTCAGTCTCTCGATGAGAACAAGCTGGATGACCTCCACAGCCGCTTACGTTCACAGCGGGATATAAAGAACTGCTGTGTGTTTTGCTTCACAGAGTCGTGGTTGAACTCAAACACACCCGACAGGGCGATACAACCGGAGGGGTTTTCCGTGTTCCGCACTGACCGTTCCAGGACGGTCACGGGCAAGTCAAAGGGAGGTGGTGTTTGTTTCCTCATTAATGACACTTGGTGCACCGATGTGGTTATTGCCTCACAGTACTGCTCGCCAGTACTAGAACATCTGACATTAAGATGCAGACCATTCTATCTCCCCAGGGAGTTCCCCTGTGTATTGCTAACGGCTGTTTACATTCCGCCAGAAGTCAAGGCAGCCGAGGCGTTGGATGAGCTGTATGGCGTCATTAGCAAACAGGAGAATATACACCCGGAGGCCGTATCAATTGTGGCGGGGGACTTTAACCACTGTAACATGAAAACTGTGTTACCAAAGTACTACCAACATGTCAAATGCCCAACCAGAGGGAATAAAACTCTCGATCACTGTTATTCCACCATCAAGGCTGCTTATAGAGCGCTACCGCGCCCTCACTTTGGGAAATCCGACCACCTGGCCGTGCTTCTACTCCCTGCCTTTAAGCAGAAGGTGAAGTGTGAGCAGCCCACAGTGAGATCGGTACAGTGCTGGTCCACAGATCACGTTACCAAACTCCAGGGCTGTCTTGATGCGACAGATTGGACCATTTTCAAGGACTCTGCCACGAGTCTGGATGAATATGCGGATTCTGTCGGCGACTACGTCAAGTTCTGTGTGGATATCTGCATTCCAGTACGTTCCGTTCGCTCCTATCCCAACCAGAAGCCATGGATTAACAATGACATACGCATCAAACTGAGGGAGCGCACCATCGCTTTCAAATCCGGGGATGTCGAACTCTACAAGCGATCCAGGTACGAACTGAGAAAGGCTATCAAAGCCGCAAAGAGACAGTACAGGGACAAATTAGAACTCAACTACAGCGGCTGCGACTCGCGGCGAATGTGGAGCGGACTACAGGCGGTTACGGGCTATAAACCCAAGTCAGGAAATATTACTGACACCTCCGCGTCTTTACCGGACGAGCTGAATAACTTTTTTGCCCGCTTCGAGGCTCACAACACGGACCCAGCTACGGCGCAGAGCGCACCTGAGGCGGTGGACCTGCAGGTGGCGCAGAGGACTGTGAGTAAAGCGTTTCAAAAAGTTAATGCTCATAAAGCTGCAGGGCCAGATGGGATAGCCTGTCGTGTCCTTAAGACATGCTATAACCAGCTGTCATGGGTCTATACAGACATATTTAACCTATCCCTGTCATTGTGCGTGGTGCCATTGTGTTTTAAAAAAACAATAATTGTACCCATTGCCAAGAAAAAGCCTGTTACCTGTCCGAACGATTACCGACCTGTTGCTTTGACATCTGTTCTCATGAAATGTCTGGAGAAAATGGTTATCTCTTATATCAAGAGCATCATTCCCGCTACTATTGATCCCCTACAGTTTGCTTACTGTTCAAATAGATCTGTGGACGACGCAATCTCTCTTGCTTTGCACACTGCCCTGGTACATCTAGAAAAGAAAAGCTCTTATGTCAGACTACTGTTCATTGACTATAGTTCCGCATTTAACACTATTGTACCATCTAAATTAGTGTTGAAACTCAGTGGCCTTGGTGTGGGCAGCTCCATCTGTAAATGGCTATTTGATTTTCTGACAGGTAGGCCCCAGTGTGTGCGCATAGGAGAGAGAACCTCATCCACAATTCTCACCAGAACGGGTGCGCCCCAAGGCTGCTGCCTCAGTCCTCTGCTGTACAGCTTGTTTACTTTTGATTGTGTCGCCAGATATGAGAATAACATCATAATTAAATTTGCGGATGATACCACAGTGATCGGACTGGTAACCGACGGTGATGAGAGGGCCTATAGGAGGGAGATAGAGGATCTAACTCTATGGTGCGATAACAACAACCTCTCACTTAACACCAATAAGACCAAAGAAATCATTGTAGACTTTAGGAAGTCCAAAGGTATCCACACCCCCATTTCCATCAAAGGGTCATCTGTCGACATAGTTGATAACTTTAAATTCCTGGGCATACACATCACAGACACATTTACATGGTCACTCAACAACGAGTACATCCTCAAGAAGGCGCAGCAGCGACTGTACTTTCTGAGGCGCCTTAAAAAATTTGGCTTAAGTACTAAAGGTCTAGTGAATTTTTATCGATGTATAATTGAAAGTGTCTTAACTGGCTGCATCACAGTGTGGTACGGTAACACGACCGCTCAGGATCGCAATAGGTTGCAGAGGACCATTAAAACAGCAGCTAAAATCATCGGCACTACAGAATTACCCAGTCTCCATAACATCTACACCACGCGCTGTATGAAAAAAGCCCATAACATCATGGAAGACACCAGCCACCCCGCAAATACCCTGTTCAAACTACTCCCTTCCAAAAAACGCTACCAGAGCATCAAATCTCGTACCACCCGTCTCAGTAACAGTTTTTACCCCCAGGCAGTCAGGCTGCTGAACAGCTGACCTCGAACTGCATTGCACTTCATTTCACTTGCACTTTCTTTTCCTGTTTTTCGTCTTTTTGTTGTCCTGTGTATGTAAGATTGAGAGTGCTCTGAGCAAAACAAATTTCATTGTATGTATACTCTGTATTTATACAAATGACAAATAAACCTGAACCTGAACCTGAACCTGAGATGGTGGAGGCCACCATTCAAGGTAGCACACTTCTTCAACATGAAGCCAGGAAGAGCCGGGGATTTAACTGGGAACCTTCTGGTTTCCACAAGGCCACTCTACCTCCAGAGCCACAGCTGCCAAGGAAGATGATTATGCGACTGACTGTACTGCTGCACGAGGAGATACAGGGACCACACAACCTACAGTACAGCTCACTCACATGGGACTCAGCAGCATCTTCCTCTGGTCCTTATCTTCTTCCCTGAACCCACCACCCCCATTCCCCATTCCCTCAACCCTCAGGCACACCAGCTCTCGGGCACACAGGCTCAGAGGCACGCAGGTTCCTTAACTGCAGTCAAAACACAGTAAAAGTTTTCTTTATCTCCGTCGCTCCCGCTGACCTCCCCTTATCTCACGTCTCTCCACCCCGTCCCTCATTTATACTTAGTCAAGACTTTCCTCTTCCGCACCTACAACTTGAGCCCTCCGCACTCCGCCGTGAAACCTCACGTGCCTTACAGGGAGAGGCCGAATGACAGGTCCTCCTCCTCTCCACTATCCTCCCCCCCTTGCATTTTCTCCTTCCTCGTGTCCCTCTCTGTACAGTGGCCTCATTACCTCCAGTACTGTCTAAGACAAGCTCTCTATTCTGTCACCACTGTGACATGCATGTACAGTCGGCCCTTCACTTCCTTTCTCATCCCTCTATCTTTACGTCATCGCCTATGCATGCTTGTCCTCTCCTCTTACTGCCACCCCCCCCCCCCCCCCCCCCACCCCCTGCCAGGCTTATCTCCGGGTATGGCTACACTTGTTTTTACAATGCAAATGTTTGCAATCACATCGCAACTCAGGTGTGTCCGCATGTGTGTTCACACTTGACAATTCAGTGCACATGCCTGCTCAGATTTGCAATGGGTGAGGCCCCAGGACTTGGGAAGACGCAGGTGTATTCTACAACTGAAAAGGCTCGAGCATAATATATGCTCCATTAGGCAAGCATGAATTGTACGTTATCGTTTTATTTGAACGTTATTTTTTTACAGGTGAATTCCATTGAGATACAAGATCTCTGTTACGAGGGAGCCCTTCTACTGCTGTGGTTGTGCTGCTCCTTAAACCAAACCAGACCAGACCAAAATAACAACATTGTCATTGTCACTACAGGGCAAATAGGGTCCTTCCAATGGTTAGGGTTCACCCACCAAAAACTTCAACGAGCAAGTTTCTTAGCAATTATGTTCTTTAGTTAGGCAATAGGAAAGGCCATTGGGGGGTGACTGGGGAGCAGAGGAAGTTTTCAAGATATCTTGTCAAGTGTGAGCAAGAGGTATTTCCTTTTTTCTTTTTTTTTGGCGAAATGGTGGCGCTAGAGGAAGGAATATGGGTCACCAAAATCAGTCGGACCGATCATAGGCGGAGCATGATGTTACACAGGAATCCAGCCTGCAGTTTTCAAGATATGATATTTGGGACCAAACCAACAGCCAAGCTTCAACCCCTGCCACTAGCAGGAGCTAAAAATAATGATGCTAAAAATAATGATGCTGCACAGTAAGTACCTGGCAATCCAACCTGTAGTTTTTATAGAATGGCCCTAGGTTATATGCTACAAAAACATTAGGCATTTTACAGTAATGGGACCATTGATTTACATAGTCTACCGTAACTTTTAAGCTTAAACTTTTAAGCTAATGAGACAAATATGCCTTAAAACATTATACTTGCCATCTACAACTAAAATAAAAAAATAAAAACACCTTCAATATTTTATTTATTTAATAAATAGAGAATCTTTATAGGAACCGCTCCTGTCGCAAGTTGATGTCATATGGCCTATGGAATGTATAGAATGCATAATGCTAATACAAATCACACCTGTGTGAACTGAGTGTTGCAACTCCCCTCTCTCTCTCCCCCCTCCCCTCTCTCTCTCTCTCTCTCTCTCTCTCATTAGCAGGCAACAGCACAGCACTATCCCTCTCTCTATTTCTGGCACAACAGCGCCCCCTACTGGTACTAATAGTCATACTCGTGCTCATTAACGTCACATAGGCGGGTGAACCAACACATAGACGGACACTCGGACACGGACATTGCTGTTCCTTGGAGTGGTTGCACCACTCAAAAAACAACTTAAGTGAAAGATTATCTTTTCACGAAAGAAATAAAATGTTTATGGTGTTTTTATTTTTAGTTATAGAGGGCAAGTATAATGTTTTAAGGCATATTTGTCTCAATAGCCAGGGATCCTTAACAGTTAATGACATAATTACACAATCAGAGTGGTGACAATCAGCCATGAATCCAGATTCAACATCCCTAGGCCTGACCAATAAGCATTTAACAACCAAGCATGTAGGACGTTTTCAGCGTTCACGGCATAAATGCAATACATAGGCCTAATTGGTCTAGAATCTAGATTGTGCCCAAATAGCTACCTAAACTTCACTGGGATGTGAACTCGATGTGAGCCAGGCCGCCTCAGCAGGAAGCCTGGCTCGCAATGTGGCCAAGAGTGTTCACACCTTCGCAGTTAATGTGAACTGGCATGATGGATGCACCAGGTTGTAATGAAAAGACCAAGTGGAACCACCCCATCTGTCAGTGCTTCTTGCTGAACAGCCCAGCAACACACACGCTGCTTAATTCACCACAACCCCAAGCAGTACACACACTTGTCCGTGGGAATTTGCAGCATGAGAGCAAAGACAAAAACAGACACTACAGACCGACAGAAGCCCTGCCCCTGACACAGATACGTGCATGTAAACCAAAGGTTTCACAACACATAATATAGTAAAGCACACAGGCTCATCATACACATGAATAACTAGCTACTTTTCTAGATAAGAGCTGCCATTCAAGAAGGTAAAAATTCGTAACTTTGCAGAAGCAATTCATTGCACTAGACTAGAGGAAACGGCACCGCAGGTCGCATTTCACCTCCATATAATGGTCACGCCTCGTGACATCACGCCTCCATATATGGTTATGCCTTGTGACATCACGCCTTGTGACACGTCACGCCACCATATATGGCCGTCTCCATATATGAAGATCACGACACTGACCTCATCTAACCCTGGATAACCATACATGGACTGGATCATCACCTAGATCTGCATATATGGAGCCAGCCAGCAACTACACATCTGACCTCAAACCCTTAGATCTCCATATATGGAGCTGACCCGTTCTATGTTGATCCCTTCTCACCCGT